>NW_022280088.1:48231-166199 GCF_004355925.1 Anarrhichthys ocellatus | reverse complement strand
CAATCACTTTTTCACACAGGGCCATGTAGGTTTGGATTTTTTTCCCCCCCTTAATAATAAAAACCTTCATTTAAAAACTGCATTTTGTGTTTACTTGTGTTATCTTTGTCTAATATTTTAATTTGTTTGATGATCTGAAACATTTAAGTGTGACAAACGTGCAAAAAAATAAGAAATCAGGAAGGGGGCAAACACTTTTTCACACAACTGTACATACAAAATCACAAAATGCAAAGAACAAAACATCCGCATAACACACACATATACCCATGCATGTATGAGTGCAGGTGCACACAGACACATGTACACGCACATACACAGATAAATCAGTTAGTGTGCTCAAACAGCTCTAGATAGACAGCAAAGACTAGAGGAATGAAGTCTGACAGCTGTTGTCATGCAGTGTATGTAGTCTGTCATCCCACCTGGTCTGCAGGCTCTTGATGCGACACAGCATGTCCAAGTGACCGGCAGAGTACTGTTCAATCACATCCTTGACATCGTAAGGACGCAGGGTCTCCTTAAACTTCTTCTTGGCAACATGGAACTTCATTATCCTGCACAAACCGCAGATACATTCATAAATCAGCCACAAGGAGGAGCTGTTATAGTCAGTTTACACATGGCCTGCAGTCACTACCCAGAAGCTGAGAGATATTTCAAAAACTGTAGGAAATGAAAACACACCAAACCGTACCTTTATTTTCCTTGTTTTATTTCAAAGTGTTTCTTCACACCAATGCAAACAGTCAGAACACCTGAACAATCACTTGAACATTATAAAAACATCCAGTGAGGTTGTGGCTGCTTATTTTAGCTGCGTAAAATTAAAACTAACATGCTGAAAAAGCAGCTCTGAATTTATGCACCTGCGAAGCCTCAGGGAAAAATTCAAGAGAATTTGACTGAATGTGTCAGGAAGGAATCTGGGTTACGGTCCTTAAGGACTAAGAGGAATACAACTAAGCCTGGCTTCAAATATGAAGTATTTCAACAGAACATCAAATATTCAGGATTAATTAAGCAACAGTCAAAGTCATAAAAAAACATTAGGTATTATCGGTTAAGAGTTTAACTCTTCTACCATAATGTGTATAATGTAAAATAACCTAATAGCTTCAACTTTGGAAGAAAATGGCAAGAAATTTGCACTTTTTATACATTTATAGTCCTTTATATGAGCATTCACAGTGAATTATAATGCATTCATAATG
The DNA here is from genome assembly GCF_004355925.1 of Anarrhichthys ocellatus. Taxonomy (NCBI): domain Eukaryota; kingdom Metazoa; phylum Chordata; class Actinopteri; order Perciformes; family Anarhichadidae; genus Anarrhichthys; species Anarrhichthys ocellatus. Next base: position 164,985 of record NW_022280088.1, on the reverse strand, counting down.
CTTTGTGACCACACTCATAAACACACAATGGTTTCTGATGCACAATATCAACAGTGTGGCTCAGAAGATAGAGCGGGTCATCCCTCAATCAGAAGATTGATGGGTCGATCCGCAGCTCCTCTGGTCCTTGTCGATGTGACCCCCCCCCCCCAATTGCTCCTGAACCATTTTATGAATGGTGTCAATGGGTGAATAGCATTTAGTGTAAAAGAGCTTTGATTGGTCAAAAGACTAGAAAGGCTCTGTACAGCTCCATTGAACATAACCATTTACCATAAATATATATTTGGCTATAATCTATAATAAGGCATTCTTCATCATAACATTTTATTGTTGATGCTAAATTTCATGCATTTAAAATAATCTATGCTGCATCATAAGTGATTATTATGTAAGACGCCAAAATACAGAGACATATAATTAAGTAAAATTTGTATCCTTTAGGAATGGAACCTTAATGTATAAAATCTACAGTATATTATACATTAAAAGTATGTTTGTTTATTTTTGCAAAGGATGGAAACAGTGAGTTGGGGTGTTCTAATGAACTATCAACAGCTGAATGTAAGCCACTGTAATAGTTGGAATATTTACATCCATTACAATCCTTCTCTCTCACACACACACACGGAACATCAAAATGCTCACATTAAAAATGTGAGTGTCTTTTAATATATTCAAACAATAAAAAAGCATTATCTGATGCCATAATGTGAAGATTATTGCTGCAAACTTTCAAAACGCAGCAAGACTTTAAAATAAAATTGCTTTCTTAAAGCAGCTTTTACGTAAACATGTGGTCCTTTGTATGAAAACTACATCTGTCCCTAACATTAACAGATGAACAATTAGCACTTTGCTGTTTTCATCCCACAGTAAAAACTTGAAAAAAAATGTATTTTTTCTTTTTCTAACTTTTAATTTATGAAAACATAAGTTTGGAGGTAATCACTATTAAGCCTTTATGCTTGACAACATCACAAGTGTGAGACTTCTCTGGTCTCTGGCTATAAGAGAGAGTGCGCCTCATGTTCACAAATATTGATTGAACTTTCCTAGGCCATGGACATAACATATTTGAATTCTTAATTTAGGTGGTGTTCTCCTTTAACTTTAGTTGATCAGTTCTACAATTAAGAAATCCATTTTTTTTAAATCAAGTGGGTTTAGCCATATATTACCTGACTGACAGATCAGAACTACCCTTTGATTGAAGTATAAATATAGGTGTTTAAGTAATTATAATATTATCTCTAAATCAATCTTTTGTTTAGATTTGATCTGGGTCTTTCTTCTTAAAACAGTTGAACCATAATGTAAACATATTTAAGACTTAATTCTTGCTGGTTCATCAAAAATGTCCTGCTTCTGTCTGACTATGTTTCACATTATGGTTCTGTCACTTTACATAGCTTTTCATTGATAATGCTCCCACTAACCATATTTCCTTTCGCAACACTTATCCAATCACATGAACCCGAGATGATCTCTAAAAATAACCATAAAAAAATATATGTCCTCCGGTCACTCTAATCCCCTGAGCATGTTCAATCAGGTGAGCTGCTAACAGGGGGTTGCAATCGGGGTTTGTTCGCATGCAAGCTTGGCAGTATAACTAATTCAGTATCAGTTGGATCGAAGGAGGCTTTGACTCACCTGACAGCTCTAATGACAGACTTTACGGAGGGCAGCAAGTCCTCTACCGAGATCTCGCAGTGACAGCCTTTCTCATCGTAGCCATCCTCCCCTGCCATGTTGGAGTCTGCTGGGAAAGAGGATACAAGAAAAGGAGGATAAATTCAATATTGTTCATAGATCAGACTACATTATCTCCCCAGCAACATTTTACATGAATGCATAAAACAGTTTACTGTGAGGCAGGGACTTAGAGTGTGCATTTACTTGTGTTGCATTAGTCTTACTACTCTGAAACCTCAGCTGACACGCAGTAAGTGATCAGATTCGTGCCACTATTATCAGTCCTCCCTGCGTGGTTGTAGAACAGGGAGGTTTTTGGCAACATTTCAGTAACTCATTTTTGCCAAAAAAGAACAACGTAATTCCTTCCTCCATGTCACTTTCAGACGCAACATTATGTGATGTTTAAAAAAACGTTAAGCTTCATTTTACATTTTGTGGGAGGATGGTGGAACAAGCTGAAAACAAAAGATTGACATATTATCACCTATTAAAATTGTTACAGTCAGGCAGACTTGCTAGCATGTTGTGTTTTCATCCACCTGAGGAATGAAAATCTAAATTTGTAATTTTAAGGTGTGTGTTTGGTCTCCACCTACTCTGGAGGGATATATCTGACTTTAGCTGCTAAATGCTTCCCTATGTGCACCAGCTATAGTCGCTAACTTCACCTGTCTGCCGTTCGGTGCTAAGCGGAGAGCATACAGTGGGTTTACTAGAGATTTTTCATTGAAAACGGCTGCCTGCTGCTGCTGCTGGAGACAAGTTTGATGAGAGCAGAGTTTGTGGGCCAGAAAACCAAAAGCAATGAGCTCAAAGAAGCTAAACTGCTCTGTAGGAGTGCAGCATTGGAGCATCGGCGGGCAATCACTATCAAGCAACCACTTTCACATTGGCTATTTGATACACTTAATAAAAAAATAATAATTTGTGAAGCTTTAGGAAACCTGAAGTAAGGGTGTCCCAGAGCAAAAATCTAGCTGCATTACCTGTAAAGTAAAGGTCACATGGACCTTATCAAAGTCTGATTATTGTGATATTAGTGATTAAACAGCAATGCATGCAAACATGCTGAAAATGACTGGACTCAAGTGAACTGAATTGTGAGTGGAAGACACGTATATTTTATTTTTATACACTGAAGAGAAAATGTGTTTTGAGCTGCTGTCCAGAACAGCAGCCTAGTTGCAAAGAACAGGCCTCTGGTGTGCCAGCAGATATATCGCTAACAATGCAACCTTGTGACAATGCCGCTCTTTTTATGGGCCTTCTGAGTTACGATACCTGGAGGAGGTACGCAGAGGGTTACAGCACAAGAACTGGACAGCAGAGTTGAGCCATTGCTCAGTTTAATGAAATGCTTTAATATATCACAGCCTGTAGGGTCTGCATGTGCTCAAGTGTTTTCATTTGTGTGTAATACAATGAGTCAAAGCTGCTTATTATTAAAAGATAGTGTGTCACCTGATGAAAATGTTAAGCAGTGCTGATTAATGATTCTCTCCATTAAACAAAACATGAATTATTCAAATACCCCTCTTCTAACATCTCAGTTAGCCAACATGTCGGTGACGGTGAATGATCAGGAGCGTGGCTGACCAGCCAACCAGTTTGGTTTTGGCTAGCTTGGTTATTGATTCCTCTCCACCAGTAGGCCTCAGCCAGCTGGCCGCCTCTGAGCCCCCTTGTGGCTGCTGGAGCTCAACACCCCCACCTTCCATCAATCCATCAGTCCACCCACCACAAACACCAGCTGGCTGTTACCCAGGAGGGCTTGCCAGGCCGGCACTGCCAGGCCGAACGAAGTAAGCACAAATAACCATTAGCATTCCGCAACTCATTTGCCTGAATTTATTGTACCTGAACCATTTATTGTGGGTTGGATGGTCAGTAAATAAACCTCAATTAAATACATGTAGTGATGCTGGGGGGCTACAGTTACCTCATGATTGGACTTGAAGGAATTGTTTGACATTTTGTATTCTCTTTCTTGCTGAGAGTTTGATTTGAAGGATTTCATTTATGTTTGCTAATATGAAGCGAGAGCCACAGAACAGTTAGCTTAGCATAAAAACTGGAAGCACGGGGAAACTTGGCTCAGTCTAAAGAAAGAAAATGGCACCATTACACTGTAGCTATTTAATTACCTGGCAACCTCACGGTGACAATAACACTCAGTTAAAGTGCCCGGTCAACAAAAAAGTCCAGCACATAAAACCACAACTAGTTTTCACACAAAACTTAAGGTGCTAATTAATGAGCTCTCAGCTAGCGCTAGGCAAGAAAGTGAACACACGCAATATTTTAAAAATGTTAAATTAAGATATGTATGATTTTAGCGTTTTGTAATTAATCAGCTGCCTCAAAAAGCTTTTTTTAAAAATCTCATTCAATGGTAGCACTGTGCCGAGTAATGAGAGAATGACAATGAATTCTACCTTGAATTTGTAACAATCGCCACCAAATCTAGAACTGCTAATTAATCCAAAGCTAAGTTAAACGTTGTCTGGAAGGGGAATAATGGGACAGTGTCACTCACCGTCAGTGGTGGAGCGCGACTGGCTCTTAAGGCGGAGTGAGGGTCTGAAGCGTGTGCGGTCGTTGAAGCTCCAGCTCTTCTGTACCTTGGCAGGGCTTGTGGCCTCTGACCCAGCCTCAGCCACCGGAGACCGCCGTTCGTTCACTGAAGACGCCTGCCTGTTTTTGATGCTCTGACCTCGGGGGCTCGCCATCCTCACCCGGTCTTTGAAGCTCAACTTCTGACTGTAGGGTGAAATAGGGATGAATGAACAGTGGTAGGGAGGGGAGTTGGAGTGAGGAGAAGAATAAGAAGGGAATGATGTTGTGAAGAGGTGGAATGACATATTAAGATATGTTAATGTTGAAAGTTTAAGAGCAGCAACATAAATCATCCAAGCCTCATGTCATAATGTCCTTTTCACAATCTTGTCTTATGTAATCATCCAGAACTTTATCTTCTAGTATGAGGCTGAGGGGCTGCAGGACAAGATGGAAAAAGACGAGCATGCATCGCAGCATTGTAGCAGGTGCTTTCCACAAAATGCAAGCTCAGGTTAGGTTTGATGTTTCCACTGTGTTGTGTAGCTTGTGTCTTGATGTGTTTTTATCCACTGCATTAGCTAAAGTATGTCATTTGATATGACCAATTATTTAGCATGTTGCAAAAATGAAAATTAAATGTCACATTGTCATATTAAATGGTTAAATGTTGTTACTTTCATTTGTGCTTGTATCGTAACACGTGTCTTACCATACCCTCCATCACCATTTAAAGTAAAAGGATTTATTGTACATAAGTGCCACGTAACAAGTCATGAAAGGGGAGGTTATGAAAGAAAAGTGATGAAAATGACTTGTGTAAAGGGAAGGAACAGGACAATGAGAAGAAGAGAAAGTAAGGGAGCGGCTGATTCTGTTATTGTGCCGCTTTATATAATGACTGCATGCAAATACAGTGCACTAGCTTCAGGCATGGCTCATTTAAAAGTGGTATTGTGTATTGTATTGAGCATGAGTAGTTTTACATCAAAGGATAAGGCTTGTATCTATATTTATGTTCGTGTCGGCCAATCAAATGAGAAGACCAAAACCAACAATGTTTTTGTGTGTCTTTGTGTCCCTCTTTGTGGCAACTGCTCAGTGGTTCCAACTGAAGCAGTCAATCTTTAGAAACGGGTCAAAAATATATTTTGTTGTTTCTAAAAATGGCTCAGTAATTTCCTAAAAGAGCTGGTAGGTTTTATCAAACGACGCTCAAATGGCAGTAAATGGTTATTTTCAGTACTTTCAGCTGCGGATTAATACACATTTGGTGCTCTAGTCAGGATTTACATCAGCAGGACAGTGAGTGTGGGATTGCATCAAAATAAAAGAGAGTGGTCATGTTAATGGTAACGTCACCCAGTGCAACAGTGTGGCTCATCGATCAGTTTTTAATAGATTATGGACAACAATGGCCCTTTTCAGTCACGATTACGTCACGGTGGATGGAAAACAACCAATATCACATACATTTGAGATATCTGGCAATAGCTATGACAAGAGTGTGTGGATGAACTTGTCATGATTTACTAATTTAGCGGCTGGCCAGTTAGCCAGCTACCTTGCTAATTGCTCAATCCATCGCTGGTTTTAGACTTTTCACTAGCTTTGTTGACAAGAAAAAATATAGAATATCACTTGTCTTTGACAGAGGAACGTGACGTGTTTGAGTGACCAGAAACATAGTACAAATAATTATAAATTAAAGTTTGTATACAGGTAAAGGTGTACAGTGTGATAAGAAGTTGAGATGTAACTCCAGGAGCTGCATAAAGAAAAACATGTTGTCGGTCCGTGAAGTAAAATTATTCTTCAGTCAGGAAAAAGCTTACAGGTGTTCATTATTTCACAGGGGATCTGCTACCAACAATGAATCCTGGTTCAAATATTCTGAGAGCAAATGTAGTTAAAACCAAAATCACAACAAGCAGAAGTAGCGCATTGCTCAGGCAAACATCAAACAAAGGCAGATAGTGTATTACTATGAAGGTGACTGATGTCTCCCTGCAATATTCAATTACTCTGCCCTGTCTGAGGGCGCACAGCCTCCTACAGATACCCATGCACCAAGAATTAGTCAGCATTCCTGAATAAAATGTCATATAACAGGGGAGCAGAACTGCTTTGTACCTATGTTTCCAAGTAGTACGCCTCCTCAGTAGCTTCTGTTTATTACTAAGAATTTTACTAAAAAACCAAGGGGAGACAAACAGTGATGTGTTACAGGATGCAGAAACAAAGGAGAGAAAATATTTAACTCTGAATGTTTTGTGAGGTGAAACAAAGAGCTTCTTTACCCATATTTACCCTTGCCTATTTTTTTATGTGATTCTTGTGCTTCTTACTGTTAATAATTTGTTTCATGTTGCTTAAAGCCAACCTGAATGTAAATGCAATGATCCTTTGTAAGACTATGTATGAAGGCTACAAAATATTAAGTAAAACCGCAGAGTTTCTGTCGCCACTTTGATTTGCCGACCATTGACATTTAGAAGCAGCAGAATTGCAATTGAGCTCAGTAGAGGAAAATTAACATCTACAGCACCATTTGAAAAAGGCTGCAATTTGGTGACTCACGCACTTCGTGTTCATATCCCCAATTTAACTATGTGGATTCAGATGGGCCATGGCAACAAGTGCCTGAGTCACCAGTGTGAGGCCAGTAACCTTTCGACAGACACTTGTGGGTTCACAGAGGGTATTAAGATGCAGAACTTTGTTCTGATTTTTCATGTAATTCTTTTTGTCCTACAGCTGTGTTTTATCACTGCGCGTCTGTGATATATTACTTTGAAGATTAATAAATAAATCTAGCTGATAAATAAAGTAAGGCAGCTCCAGTTGTATGGTACAGTGTGGCTTTTATTCTCCTCTCCAGCTCTGCAGTGCAAATGCTGCTCTTGACGTGCAGGTGAGGCTGATTCTCTCAAATTTCAATCTGCTTAATTTGGTTATTTACTTTTTGCATTCTTTGGCTTCCTCTGCAAGAATATAGAGTTCATATATGACGCCAGGCTCAAAGGAAAAACAGTACGGTTGCTGTGGTTGTTTACAGACCAACGTTTATTCAGTGTTTCATAACAACAAATTACATCACTGAGCCCTCACTGCCCTGCATGCTGTCTTCCCCTTGTGCTATTAGCTAAAATACTTCCATGAGGATATCGTTAGAACATTTGGCAATATGAATAAAGACTCAAGCTGAATACAATTTGTTATAAGAGTATAATAGATACCTGAGGCAAGAGGATGCTGAAAAAAGAGAAATATGTACATGCATGTAAGGATGTGTATGACTGCTTGTATTTGAGAGCCTCAGGATGTGCATGTTTTGTATTGGAGAGGAGAACAAGTGATAAAAAAGAAAGATAGATGATAGAACCAAACCGAAAGATAAAACAATGAGTCATACAGAGTGCTAGTGTAAAGGTCGCTATCAGAGGGTCAAAGTTTCATTACCCACAGCCTTCAAAACCTCCTAACTTAACTCTCTCTCTCTCTCTATCAAAGTGCAGTTCAAACAGAAGTGGAGCAACGGTGGTCTTTGGGTTTATAATGCTTGATGTTGTTCCTGAAATAGGGCTGGGTACTGTTAGACACAATTGATAGTGGCGATACAATACCTTAGTTTTGGTACAGATAGCATAATGATGTTTTATTTTAATATAAAACCCACTGTGCACCACCTGTCCAGGACCAAAAAGCAGAGTAGCCAGTATATCGAGCAGCTAAACAATGGTATTTTTCCTTGGTGGAGACCAGACCAGAGCTACAAACAGATAATATCGTACTGTCAATAAATGAATGCTAACTTTCAAGTCAAGTCTGCTGGATGTTTAAATAGCAAAGTGTTTGCTAACACGTTCGCCCTAACGCCCTTCAAGGTGACAATATGTCAATGTTATGCTTATAGCTTGTTGCACTTCGTGCATATATTGACAAAAATCTATATATTCAGGTTTAAGTAATATAAACAAAATCCTTTCTTTTGTTAAGAAGCCAAACTTCTCAGATGTTAAGTGTTCTGATACACAAGATCTCTGCTTGAATAAAAATTGAAATTCAAATTATACATGTCAGTTTTTCATATTCAGTCTCAAAAAAGTATTACGTTTTAATAACCAGCCCTATTCAACCTAATAGAAGACAGTACTTGTTCAGTGAAACAGCAGTTACAAACCTTGTGGTTGACTCTCCCTGCTCCTTCCTCGAGTTGGCAGATGAGAAGAAGAAAAGATATATTAGAAAGCATCTTTTCAAAATACTTCATCATCAATTGTGCTTAAAGGACCATACTAGTGCTTTTGCATATTTTAGCTGATTTATTACAAATCACAGAGACTTTAAATTACAGCTAAGCATGTTGAAAAACCACACTGCTGTGTTTCAGACATTTTAATGCATTTTTCCATTTTATTTTCAAACGATATAAAAATCGATTAGAAGACTCTTGAAAGTTGATTACGTAATGTTACAGTGAATATCCAGTCTGAAATATTTTTTGTCAAAGAAGCAATTTTGTCATGAGTAGAGCAATGGTAGAGTGTACAGAAATTATGGAAATCAATGGATGCCCGGATAAAGAAAAAAAAATGTTATAGCCTGCACTAAAAAATGTAGGTATACGTGATTTGTAGTTAAGGAGCTAAAACCTGAAAACACACTGATATGGTCCGCTACATCAGCACAGTAGAAATATGTTTGCATTAACGTCTGCTGCAGGAGATTTGATGGTAGCAACACGTCGATCAATAATAAGCATTCCAGGGGAAATAGACCTCAACAAACAGCAGGCTCACTAAAAACATGCAGACTATCAGCACAATCTAAGGAAGCACTTGCAACAAGAGATGGGGACTGAGTGACTGAAGGTCACCAACAGTAATCACTTTAAGCAGCGTCTCTGAATAACTGTGTGACTACATGACTACGTGCCTTGCAGATGGTTTTCACAGTATTTCCAGGCTCCATAGACGTGTTTCTGAGGAACGTCATGTGTACACGGGGGGGTAGACAACGAACCGAATGAGTGCTTTGTTAGTATTTTATGCCAACTCTTCGATTCACAAAATAGTGGTTGGAAAATGTGTCTGGCATATTTAGATGGAGAACAGCAGAAAGTTTATATGCTGCTTAATAATATTGGTGATTTCCAGAATGAGGGGGGTTCTTTGCTACCAAAGCCACTGAATCGATTCTGAGCTGTTCTTTCGCCAGATAGTCAACAAAGTACATATTGGTCCCATTTTTCACAAGCCATTAATCTTCCGATATCTTTGGCACTAACGTTTGTAAACACCCTAGCTAACTAATTTCCATAATATAAATATGTTTGTACGTTGTGTATAGATATAAATACATTATGCAGATATAACCTAATCTACTTTCAGCCATCCTAACAGCCTTTCCAACACTTCCAAACAAGAGGGAGGATGAGGGGGAGAGGCGAATACGCCATGAACACCCCTGTTTAGGAGACAGGAAGTGTACACCATTTCAAAACACACAGAGTTGTTATAGAGTATCTTTGACTGTGCCTCCAAATTACTTATTACTTATTTAAAGAGACTTAAGTGCTGCAAATTCAAAAAAGTTTTATGGCTCATTTGGGGCCACAACTGACGTCCAAAAAAGATACTGAGATAATGCTGAAGTCACTGCCTCAGACCCTCGGTGTCCCTGGCACATTGAGCACTTAACTGACTTTAGTTAAATACAGAGAGCCTGACTCTGTGCAAATGTTCTGGATGGATACAATGTTAATTTATATAATAGCAGCAAAAATGAAGGGTTGCTCAGAAATACGTTTTTTGTTGATTCAAGCAAGCGGAGATTAATGGAGCCTGGAAATGATCTGTTTTGGCTGTGAACCAATTTATCATAAGAGAAGAAAATTAGAAAATCAATGCATAAATAATGTAAATAAAGAGGGCAACACAGATACATTTAAGAAAACAAAGAAAAACAAATTGAAAACGGTTGAATCATTTTAAAAAGATAACTGGACAGAACTGAAATATAGGAAAAGATGGCTTGAGTGGCACAGACACCATAGTGGTACCTACTTTGTAGGGCTGCAGGTATGCAACGCTTTCAAGTGAGGCTTCCAGGTAGCAATGGAAACCGAGTTCTCATCAGCCGCATAACTACGCCAAACACACTGCATGCAGAATACACAAAACCAGGAAGAAAATAAATCATAAATGGGAGGGATAAAAAAGTTAATAAATACAACAAAAACAAGGGAGAGGAGGGATTAAGAAGTAAAAAGGAAGAAGAGGATGAGGAGAATAGAACACAAATAAAAAAGCTGATTAGTGAAAACAAAAAAACAGGTGTGTCACACGTTTGTGGCTGGGCGGAGGTCAGGCATGAATACATGCCTGTGGGAGGGCAGGAGGCTCTCATAGTGCCGCCAAGTGGCGTTCATGTAGGGCTTGGTGCTGTCGGTGGAGTAATAACGCCACGCAGCCTGGTACAACATGGGGACGGACAGGATGAAGAGGAGGGGGAGACGACAAGAGGTGGAGTACAGGAAAAGGGGGAGATGGGAACATGAGATGGGAGAGATAGGTGGGAGGGGGAAACCAAAGAGGAGGAAAATGAACAAGCATGTAGGAGGAAAGTAGGTGAGAGAGGACCATAAGGAAGTGCACAGAGAAATATATGAGGAGGACGTGAGGTCAGCACCAATAAAAGGAAATGTGTGAATCACATGAAGAGAGGGATGGCAAGAATGGGTTTGCCAAACTGGTGTTTCTAGGCTTCAAGCCTTAAAGTCTGGAAAGTGCAAAAAAAACTCCCAGAGATGAGGCAGCTTACTGCAAAGTGAGGATGATGGGGCACAGGGCAGGACAGAGTGAAGCTACAGGCTTTTTATTGGTTGTGTCATGGTTTTGGAGAGTCAACGGAGGAAAACGAGAAACTAAAGAATACATTTTATATTGCAAGTTTACTTTGATGTTGTGGTGTATTTTTTTTTTAATAACAGCAACAACTCATTATAACAATGTTCATATATTCTAGCTCAAAAACAGTTATGTTTGTCAGTAAACAGAAAGAGAGCAGGCTGTCTGCTTTACCTGGATGAGGTAGGCGGCTGGGTTTCTCCTTTTCTCAAAGTGCTTCTGTCTGTGCTGCTCCTGAACCTTCAGGGCAAAGCCTGAGCCCAGAATACCCTGGTATGATATTAACAGGATTAAATTCTGGATGTGTGTACACACCAAAGACTGTCAAGTATCACTAATCTGCTCATAAACTGCAATACTGACGAGAACGTCCATTGTGGCTGCATGGAAAATGACAGGGTGATTTTGTTTTTAGGTAAACCTCAAAGGCCTGCAATCAAATATTATCTTGCTATGTAAATAACTTGCAGCGAGTTAAACACAAACTGATCCGTCAGAATAACACTGAAACATGCATCCTCTCTGACACCTGAAGAATGAAGAATACAGACTTACAGCTGGCAAGGCAAAGAAGGAGATTCCCAGGAGGGCAAACCCTGCGGACAACATCCGTCCTGTCCACGTCTTTGGTGTTTTGTCCCCATAACCAATGGTTGTCAGGGTGATCTGTGAAAACAAATGATTTATTATCAGGTCCTGAATGATCATATTGACGTATACAGATGAGAGGAAAAACGTACAAGTATAAGCTTTACTTGTATATCATTTAAATATCATCTCAGAAAACAACAGCTGACAGGAAGTTGTTTCTTAAAAGACATGCTGCTTTTGGTACCATTTTTTTTAATAGACACTCTTTATCAAGGTCTTATAAGATGTAACTAATTAATGATTATTAAACTGCTTGCCAGTGTTGTATAGATCAGTTATAAACCATTAATAAGAACAGCTTATGGGTTATCAGTTCATTAATAAAACTGTTTATTCTCATTCAGCAGGACCCATGTCTTTTTAGCTTGCCTTTGTATTTAGTTTATTAAGAAATATTACCATTAATCATCCTTAATTTCGTCAAGTATCTAAAAAGCATTAGTAAATGATTCATTATTAACATTAGATTTATTATTAACATTTCATTGCTTTGTGCATCAAAAACTAAATTCCACTCAGTGGCATATTACTGAGGTGGTGGCAAATGTTTCTGAAGCATCTATTTAACATTCGTGGCAGACTTGAGCAAAAATGCATCTGCTGGTTACACAGTATTTATCTAAGAGGGCTGAACTTGATGTGTCAGTATTCAATTAAATTACACAAATTATTTAGAATTAGTCAACTAACCTTGTATGTTCAGTATTTGCCTTCTTTGACTACTTTGAGTTATGCGTCTTGGTCTGGTGTTCTAACTGTATTATATTTGCATGCTGTTTCGTTTGCATGCTTAAACTTGCCACATAGAGGCATGATTTGAAAATGATGCCTTCAGGCCGCGCAGTCTGAGTGATTGGATCTGTGTGGAGACTCTGTACAGTGTGGCCTTGGCTCCAAGAACAATGTTGAAAGCCTGTGGCTGAAATTAATTTTGAAGCACTGCATGTCTGTTCTTGCTGTCATTTATGTGTGAAGACTTACTGTACTACAGGGATGGTCTTTGAAGACACAATGAGAGGGCAGTTATATCATATTTACACCTTTGACTGACTGCACTGAACAAAAGAGATGATTGAAATGTCTTGATAAAATTGAGTCAAAGAATCATGTATTAGAGAGGTAAATGCGATAATGATTCTTAGTGATGGGGGTACCTAAATATGAAGAGAGCTATTCAAAACAGGACCCTGAAAAGGGGTATTTAATATATATTAGTGTATTCACTATTTAATGACAGAAGCAAATCAATCTGGCTGTGGCCTAGAATTTGCACTGCTTACAAAACTGCCTGTCTTCAGTAATATCTGTCTATCTATCCATCTATCTATCCATCTATCGCTCTGTTTTTTCAGACTAATCAGTCGGTATTATCTTTCATTCAGCCTCTTATTGCTTTGCAGGACAAAGGCGGCTGGAACCTTTCGGTATCATTAGGATTTTTTTGAGCCGGTATGAAAATGGTGGTTAATGGAGCTATCCGAGGCTAAATGTTTATGGAGGAGCTGTCAATGCTGAAGGCAATGACAAATCGAATAGGAGAAAAATATTACCGTCTAATGCTGGACGTATTTATGTGAAGAGGTAACAGTGCCGATTTGTAAGAAGTGTAACTTTGAGATCTCCTGTTGCACAAGAAACGAGACTGTGTCTGTGAAAAGAAATCAATTATAGAAATTCACGAGATAGTGAAATATTTTGGAAGTGGAATGAAACTGGTCTGGCAGCTGTTAAATCTTCATTTCCATCTTCAATTCCATATTTTAATGTTAAGATGTCAGCCATATTGCCCAGAGAATTGATTTGATGCTGCTGTTTTCATTCCTCCTGATGCAAGTTCAAAAGATGCACTGGAATGCACTACAGGTTTTGTTTTGTTGTTTGTCAGGTGTAGAAAATGCTTTACAACTACATTTCTTTGTGTCACCCTGTGTGGCATAATGACAATAAATTATCCTTGAATTAGGAGATTTTACTGAATCCTGACAAGCAGAACAGATATTCCGCCATACTCACCGTGCCCCACCACAGAGCATCAGCGTAGGTGGCAAACTCCTTGTTGAACTTGTTCTCCACAAGGTAGACAAGGAACGAAGAGAAGATGAGAACCAAGAAGCCGATGTACCAGGCGGTCACCAGTTCCTGCAGGCAGACATCAAAACTGACTTTCAGAGAGTCATTTTATTAACACAAAAAAAACACTTTGCATATGAACAGTTCAACCTTAATCCACCTTTTATTGAATCTGTGTTTTAAATCGGCATCAAACGCTGTAGATTATTTTAAAACACCCAGGTAGTCTCCTTCACAAAAACTCAAATATGAAAGTGCACAAGGGCAGGTACATGTTGTTACGGTTATCAGGCTGGCACTTTCCAGCATTTTTCATCAAATAAATGCCAGCTCTGGCAGGCTGAACAGCGAATTCTGATAGCAAAGCAGATGTAAATGAAGATTCTACCCATTCCAACATCTACCCATCAGTAAGACTGGTGAAAAATTGCCCCAAATTCGACAAAGCACTCCATTAGATTCCCAGCAATACACTCACCTAGTATGAAGCAGATCAGATGAGCAGTTCTTGAGCTATGCGGACAGACTGACTGACAGAGATTCCTTGATTTATACTTGGGTGATGTTGACAGGGCAGAACTCAACCCTGACCACCAGTACACGGTCCTTAACATAACATTTAATGTAAATACCCAGGTCTTTTGCTTACTGCTCTAGCTGATGTTGATCGCTAGATGTTGCTAGATGTTCGCTAGATGTTGATCGCTAGATGTTGATCGCTAGCAAGAGATATCTTTTGAAAGATATCTCAAAACAAAAACAACCTGCGACTGGCTGCATAATTGGTTGTTTTGGTTGTTTTCACTCACAATCCACTAGAAACAATAGTTTGGCGAGAAAATTCCATAAATCATCTACAGAGGCCCAAAATCCTTTTCTACAAAGCTCTTACAAAACACATCCTTGCTGCATGCACAGTCTTAAAATTATACTACTTTAAGTTCTAAAAATCTTTTCTGTACCGTTTTGTATTAAATGTCTGTAATTAACTGTTGAACAGTTTAATTGAATACTATATGAATATTTGTATACAGTGGATCTGACCGGGTAAGTAACGGCTTTGCCAAAGATACCAAAGGTGTTCATAATGAGTTGTACAACCCATTTACATATATGAAACACCTTAGTATACACTATGCCTTGCACATACACTACCACTAACTATAACTTTTAAACTGTCCAGAGTTTGATCAACACCTTAATACACAGTATTGGGCTTCAGCTAGGTTTATTACAGGGCTGTGCATTGGATTGGATTGGTTTCTTTAGGTGTAGGTACCTATTAATGTGTCTACTTAAAATACAATAACACAATTTCAACATATGTAAACATAGTGTACTATATCTACAGTACTTCACACTGGAGCTCACACAAAGTTCCCAGCGATCTTGATCTATGCCTAACAATGTGTGTGTGTGTGCCTGCGCATTGGCCATTCCTCTGTGGCAGCTCACCTTGCTGTGTGCGTAAACCACAGAGCCCAGCAGCTTCCAGGTGCCTCCTCTTCGGTCCATTCGCACCATGCGAAGGATCTGCAGGAAACGCAGGCTCCGCAGCACCGAGGTGGCAAAGATGTTGCCCTGGCTACCCGCCGAGACCACCGCCACCGACGCAATCAGCACAATGATGTCTGGAGGGCAGAGAAGATACATGCACAAGGGACAAATATAACTCGTTATGACTCAACCCTGGAAACAAAATACAGCATATCTGGCATCATGATCATTTAAATCGTATAAATTTCATAGTATATTTAACCGAGTGGAAATAATATTCTAGATCTCGGCTTCCTTTAATGTGCTACGTTATTTTGTAAAAGTATGATTAAAGCTCTCTTCCTGCACGCTTTTAAAAAATTATCTTTGTGTTCATTTTGTGCATTTACTTTATATTTCTTGATAAACATTCAAGTCAACTGAGGTCATTCAATTTAAACAATGGTGATTTGCTTAAGATTTTGTGATGCAAAGTCAATGTTTGTATCACTATAGATACCGGAAAAACTGTTTCATTCAAGATAAAGTTCTATAAATATATTCCACATGCTTTAAAAAATGTAAAAGACTCATAGGAGCAGAAAAACATTCACCCCGACAGCTTAAGAAGTTCGACCTAAAGGCAGGTATATCTTACTAATATTAATCTTAATGTGAAACTGGCCCTTTAACCAGATAGGCAGGATGACTCATCCAAGCCTGGAGGTCAGAATATCTGGGGCTCGCTTGATGTCTATCATGTAATAACAGCAACTCACTGTTGTCACCTCGTTCTCACCCCTCACTGTGGCAACTTATCCCAACAAAGGCTCCATATTACTGAAGCTGACATAATCTGCCGTGGGCATCAACTCAACAGTAACAATAATAACAATAATGTTCTGTGCGCTCTTCCTATATATGCTGTTTGTATATGTCGCCTGGCTACTACATCCATATTGCTGTGGACACAAACAGGAAAGTGTGGAAGATAAGCTGAAGCTTCTATGAAGAGTATATTTCCACACAGAGTAGATCTGAAATTATCAGGATCTCCACACGACATGTCAGTGAGATTCTCACGTCTACAAGTTTCAGATGTGTTTCTCATTTAATTTTTATGTTTCCATGTGAAACACCCTTGAGTAGTGTTATCTAGTTCACACTGTGCAAGATGTCAGCTCCCGTCCTTCCGCTAAACCTGTTTCTGAGAGAAAATGCTGACCAAGTTCTGTCTAATGGCTTCTCTTCTAAACCATGAACCAGTGGGCAGACCCAGAGTGGGGAGAGGGAAAAGTCAGCAGCAGCACCATGAAAAATACATTAATGACACCTCGGAGATGAGAGTCTCTGGGGCACCCGCAGGGCAGCAACGGGTTCACTCCCTTTGACGGTGCAGAGAGAAAATGTGAGGAAAGTGAATGATAGAAGGGTGAATGTGTGTGTGAATGTTCAGCTTCCAGTTGTACAGCGTTTTGTTCTCCATGTACAAAACAAACCCTTCATACAATATAACATACATTTGTAAAGACAACTTTCTAAAACCTAAAAGACCATTCAAAGATATAGAGCAGTCCTCTCAGACATCCGCCTGCACCCAATGAAGCTTTAGTGGCATAAGATTTCAAACTTTTGAACTCACTACCTCAATTTGTTCAAATACAGTACCAAATTCCCATATTGTTTAATGCCGGAAGAGGCACAAATAAGGATAAATAAATCTGTTGGTAGCACTCCAACAGTAATTCGGCTCTCTAATCTCTCAAGCACCCAAATCGATTTTTATTTAGAGGTGTACCGACTTCCCCAAGCTTCCTCCCGACACACAGTGCCATCGTTTGTGTCAGGCATTTTATTTCAAATTGAGATAATTTACCATTTGCAAAAACAGCAACAGCTATGAAATCAAAAACAAAGTTGTTTTTTTACATCTTGTATTGAATGAGAATTCATGGTCATCATTTTTTTTTGCACAGTAAGATATATATAAACATTTGTAAACGAAACGCCCGATTTGCAGCATGAGGTGTTCTGACCATCAGGCAAATCAAACAATTGTGTGGTGTTACAATCCATCCTGTCATTCAAAGAAATTCACAAACACATTTCATGAGCAGCCCCAGTGAAGCTGTGCTGCAGGAGTTGTTCATTCAGATGTTTATTTCTAAGTTCCCAGGGAGTGTCCATGTCGACGGATTTGCCCCGATGGGTTATATATGACTGCAGAGGACAAAGCCACAGCTTACATCACTTGTGGTGATATTGCCTTCAGTAAGTTAATTATGTTCACTCTGGGGCTCCAATAAGTACGTTGATGCACTCGTACATATAGGAAACTACACTTAGACATACATGAACGGAAACACACACAACACCCTCAGTCAGTGTGGTGCCGGTGGGTTTTCACAGAAACAGTAAACAATCTTTGTTTGTTTGCTTTAAGGGTACCGTAGTCAATTTAGACATTGGTTGATTATTTTTCAAAGGGCATGTCAAATAGCATATACAGTATATATATATACGTATATATATATATATATATATATATATATAGTCACAGAAGCAAGAACACAGAGAAAGATAAATGTCAAAGCCACAAACACATGATGGGACTGATCATCGTGTCCTCTCCTACCACCACATCCCGTACTACTCAGGTCTTCTGAGTTCAACTCATTCCTCACTTTATCCCATTATCTCTCTCATTAGTTCATGCTCTCTTTCACACTCAGCCTCCCTGCCTCTGTCTCTATTTTCGCCCTTTTGTTAATGCTCATATTCCCTCAGTGCTGGTAAACTACAGCACCCAGTACAAAGTGTGACTACGGAGCTCAAGGCACCTTGCGTGACGTCTAAGCCCTGGTCTCCCTCCCTCAAGCGCTCTTCTGTAGTTTCCAAGAAGGAGCAGAGAGATCCATGTTTAAACAGTGGAAAGAATACAAGTCAGTTAATGCAACCTCATTACGTAAATGCTCTCTGCTCTTATGAGCTCTGACCACAACTGTAACTGACAGGAGCAAACTATGGTCAATAGCGTGCAGTGGAACAGTGCTTACGTCCAACATCTGACTGCCTTCACAGAGAGCACAACTGAGGTCCAATAGAGGGCAAGTAAAAGGCAACTGGAAGTTGAAACAATGAAGGAGAGGGAATGCTGCTTTGACTGGAAAAGATTACTTTTTTGGGGAGGGTTATCTGTATCTGCTTCCACAAAATAGACTCAATAAAAAGGTGTGCTCCAACAACTCACCTATGACACAGAAAGGCTTCCTGGCGAAGCGGATTCGTCCCTGCCATCCTCTGTAGCGACAGCAGCATCCTGATGACCAGACACGGGCGATGTACTCCAACCCAAACACTACAATCATCACAAACTCCTGTTCAAAAACACAGACACAATAGTTGTTTTGTCACCGTGTCAATGGTGGTAACAGAAGATAGTCATGTGGTTTTCCAGGCATCATACTGTATGTTAACCATTACAAATACATCATCAAACATTAAAATGGACGCCAGGTTGACAAAGTATTGTATCTGGTAATGACTGTGACAGGTCGTTAATAATGCACACACATTGAGCTCCCATTCGATAACAACTATACAATTTGTGAAATTGTAGCTACTGCTGCAGGTGCAATCATGCACAGTAACTGGTCGACTGAATAAAAAAAGAGACCTCTCCTTTCAGTAAGAGGATGTTTAGTCTTTTTAAAAGCATCTTTGCTCTTGTGCCCACTTTGGATAAAAGCGTCTGCTAAAAAAAAAAATGACTGTAATGTAGTAGCTTGTTCAGCCCGTCTGACTTTCTTTCTGAGGGTAACTTTGAACTACATTTCGTGTTATTTGCACTTAAAGTTTCCAGTTTGAGGGCAGATACTTAAACAAAGGAGGCACTGACCTAGAAGTCTAGGTCTGCTCTCAATTATAGAGGAGTTTCTCTTCATAATACAAAATCAGTACTTAACATTGCCCCTATGAACTGCAAAATCCCAATTAGCATGTATCTCCTTGCACGGGACTCCCTAAAATCTGGGTATTTCACCCGGATTTGCAAGGTTTTGCAGGGCTTAGCAGTGCACACGTCAGCGAAATCTGTGACTGTCTCAGCCCTCAGCTTTTGGCTGATGGTTTTCCAGTTTCTTACCAGAATGAGGAGACAATAGGAGGAGAAGTCCTGATGAGCTGGGATGGTTGAGAACACAGAGAGGACCAGGCAGTTGAAGACCAAGACGAACCTGAACAGAGCAACAGAAAAACAAAAGGAAAGAATCGTAAATACAATATGCACAAAATTGGAATCTTTTAGAATTACATCAATGGTCTGACCTCTGAAACGACCACACTAACCAGCAGATCAAATCTCAAACTCCAAAATATAATTTTCACTGGACACAAATATGCTGTTGATCACAGAAAAGTGCACTAAAGTGGAATTTTCCTTTGTGACAAACTCTTGAACCCATTCTGGCACTGAAGTAAGAGCAGAACACGAACAACCTGGCAGCACACTCACAGAACCTATTTCCTCTCTGCAGTGAACCATGAGGCCGACTATTATTCAATTTCCTGAGATATCAAGTTAATCATGCTTGTTTGTGTAACACGATTTGCAAGAAATAAGCAGTGAAACTGCGGCTATTGGAAAACAAGCAGACTCCAACCATTTCCACACTCCGAATGTCGCTCCCTCCGCCAGGAAACCATAGCCTGCCATCTTCATAACCATAACATGTTTTTTTTCCATCATAGAAATCTTCCAAAAACACGTCATTGTCTGAAATAGCAGCATGGGGTTTAGAGCTACGGTGGCTCCTGATGCTAAACAGGGAGAGCACATTTGTGTTTTATCATCTGAGATCTCCTCTCAAGCCTGCTGGAGAAAGACCGGTTGACATGCTTTGTGCAGGCTTTTAGAGAGCAGACAGTCAAGTCATGTCCTGCTTCATGTTTGTACAATTACACATTAACTATTCAAACTGCAGAACATTCGCTAAGCTCTAACCTTTATGCATCTAGATTTGTAAAAAAAACTTTCAGTTAAAAACGTTCACTTCCAGGGAACTGGTGTCACGATAGTATGAGCCAGCCTGATCTCCTAAAAATGACGTTGCCATACAACAAAACTGCATTGCCAGATACGTTTAGAGGGAAACTTATTGTTTGAAAGGTGCCTGTGTGAAAATGGTGGGTGTGCAGAGTGGGTCAGTGTCCCATAGCCTACATGTAGCCTACATATAGTACAGTACAGGACTTTGCCGCTCTGACCCAGTCAGGCCCTCTTTGACATCCAGAGAGTCAAAATGGAGGTCAACATTTTCCACAGCCATGTGGATGGTTATGTCATTATTTCTCAACCCATACGTTCTTCTCTTGCTCCGTCATATAGGCTGAGAGCTACTGAAGGTTCGGAGTGCAGCAAAAGTGTTAAGTATCAAAAGTTTGCTCTGTTCACAAATACAGGATTTGAATAATGTGATTTTAATTGGAGGAAAACATCCAGTGACAAGCATTGTGGTGCTGTCATCTAAAAAGCAAGTCCCTTGTCACCGGCACACCTACGCCTCTCGCACTTACAAGGTTGTCAGACCGAAAATTACAGAGTGACAATCAACTCCCTTCATCCATAGCCAACCTCGTGTTATGATTTTGAATATATTTACTTTAAAAGGAGGGTAGAGAATAACTGAAAAGCACCCTGACATCATTAAGCTCTCAACCAAGTTCACTAATTAATCCCACAAACTAGCGTTCTCAGCCGGACGTTCTTGTGTGTCATCATTCCCTGCGCTCATAGGCGGCAGAATTAATCTGGAGTGTCTCGCTCTGCACTTGTAGCAGAGTGATCGCTCTTAACCTTACAAACAGCCATGGCTGAAAATTAAGCTGGCTTACACACACACACACACACACACACACACACACAAACGCACCTTCACAATAGCAACATGGAGACATCTTTTCCTTCCACCTACTCATCCAATTACCTCTTCAAAATGCATCCTCCACCCTCCTCCACTCACTTTTACACAGATCCACTGAACGAGGGGGTAAGTGCCGCTCTGATTTGCATAATCTAATTCACTTATTTGACAGGAACAATGCACGTAGGCATTGTTACATTTAAATAAAGTGCCATTGATGCAATGTATGCAGCACTTCTAGTCGTAGATAATTTGCAGATCTTGTCCCTGGTTAGGCTTTTAAGAAATAAAAACAATATTTAAATGAATTACATCTTTTTGTTTGGAAAATGGGTTGTAGTTGTAAGACTAACGTCCTCACACAGCATCATTTCAAATTTGATTGGTGGATAAAAAAAATATGACAACTCTGTGTACAGAGGCAGGGCCAGACGGGTGTCGAGAAGTGGAACAGAGTTACAAATAGCAGCTATTTATGAATATTATTTCGTAATAGAATATTTAAAGTTGTTTCTAGTTTCTAAATCCGCCCCATGTCTGAGAAAGGTATACCCAGCCTCTAAACCAACAGAAAGAGTGTAACATGTAAGGAAACACAACTCAGTCGAGTGCGGTTGAGTGTTAATTGGGTCGCAGAGCACTAATAGATTAATAATGCTGCAAAATCATATCTAATTGGGTTTATTATGTCAGGTTGTTACAGAGGAAGATCTAACTTACATGACCTGCAGACTGATGCTGTCCATGGTCCTGAAACCAAATTATCTGCTGGTTGTTGATTTATCATTAAGTATTGGTTTCACAGTCCTCCTTCGTGGTATATCATTTGAGTTATGTCTTTTTAGCTAATAGGTATCTTTTCCAGGTAAACTGAGCTGTGCCTTGGTTTCAAACCACATTTTATTTTACAAACAACACTTGAAATAATGAAGGCACTTGAAAATGACTAATTAGTAAACAATGTATACCATACTTTGGTGTTTTGTTTTATAAAACGAATCGAAGCAATGACAATGAGAGAGATAATATTGAGAACAGATTTTAAACAAATCAAAAACTATTACAAAATGTGTTTACAAGATATTTAGTCATCTTGTAGAATTAGTATGACTTCTGGTGACTAGTAGTTCTCTCGAAAACCGATGTTGAATACACTTATTGTAAGTCGCTTTGGATAAAAGCATCTGCTAAATGACTGTAATGTAATGTAATGTAATCCTTAGCAGTGGCGCATGTTCCAATCCAACCTGCAGTCCTTTCCTGCATGCCATCCATTTTTACTCCCCTTTTCCTGTCTCTGTAGGCCAAGACGGAGATTTCTGACTGTTGATGTTGCCAGGGTTATCTTTTGGCTTTGGAGATGTATAACAGAAAACCATTATTACAAACTACAGCATGTGTTTGAAAAGGCATTTACTAGACACAAACTAGGGATGGTCAAACTAATAAATAGTTGAATTATGGGAATTGTTGTCTAATCAGGAAATCTTGGCCTGTGCTGCAACATTACAACTCTACCAATTCTATTTAGGTGCAATACTACATTACTGGACAACCCCTTTAATGGTTTGACTTATTGACTGTTTATCAAAATATTAAAAAATATAGTGAATAGTGCCTCAAAAGATCCCCTGGGTGATGTCCGATCTACAGTTCAAAACCCAAAGAGATTTCATGTGCAATGTTATAAATCCTATGATCTTTTTTCGAATGCTGAATTTGACATTTGTGGTTTTAAAATAAATGTCTCAAAAACTATTGGAATACCATGACATTTGCTACAAACTTTGAAGCCACCCTCAGGATAAATTGTAATCACTTTGGAGATCCTTTTATGTTTCATTTAACACCATCAGTTCAAAATCACGATTTGTCCAAATTGGTTTTATGACCAAATACCATCAAAACTGACATTCCCATCAGCCTTTGGGTGTATTGCTATTTAGCAATATTTAGCAAATGCTAAGATGGTGAACATGGTATAAACATTATAATTGCACATTATTAGCATTCTGTAATGCTGACTTTGGCATTTAGCACAAATCACAGCCCCACAGTGCAACTAGCATGGCTGTAATTAAAAAGTAGTAAAATGAGCATGCAAGGAACACAGAGATTGTCTTACATCAATTCATTATGTACAGGTCAGAGATCAACGCCTGGTGAGGGGGTCAGTGTACTTGCATGCTTTCAAATAATGTTAATTATCTTAAAAATACTAAATAGTTCAAATTATCTGGAAGATAACATGTTTTCTCTTTACAATTGAGCAACATGGTCATCAGAAGTTATCACTAGGTCCAAAGATTAAAACATCATCCATAAAAACGTCAACATATTATCCCACATTAGTCTGTCTGCCTCCCTTTTGATGACTGTGACCCAGAGAAATGATGACCTTTCCTGTGAGGTCATGCAGTGACATTCCTCCACAGTCAGACATGCGTTTCATCTCTCAAAGCATTCTTTACATTCGGTCTGACAAAGTGTTGGTCTCTTCAAACGGCGACAGGCCCTCTCAGTGTACTCAGCACATTTTAGAGGCTTACATGGAGGAGGACTGGATTTAAGAGACGGGTCAAACACTGTTAGATTGTTATCACTTGTTAAAATACTTCTATTACATTATATGTAACACAGTCACACACGTTCAGGACAAACACACTAAATCTGTGAGACGGCATGTGAAAGGATGAAGCCAGGAATGCACTTTGTATTTTGTCAAGCTGTTGGGTGGGGGGTATTGTGTTTCTCCTTCCCTATTACGCTGATGTTATGCATCTCAGTCTGCAAGAGGGATTGAAAGAGAGAGCAGAATGAGCAGAATGTGTTCGGGAGATTAGACAAGTGCAAATGAACTTGCAAAGTTGGCTCAAAGAGGGACTGGGAGCAGGGATTTTCACATCTTACTATTGATACAATGAGGTGTTTAGGAAGAGTCCTGTGGGTTTGTTTGTTGGCGTGTGAAGCTTTCTGCTGTGCACACAGTGTTTAAAAGAATATCACCATTTCGATAAGACAGGCAACAAACAGCAGAGTGGAAATAATGCAAGCAGTGTCGGATCTATTGGTGCACTGTGCATCCACATAACAGAACGCATAGCACAAGGATCTTCACACGGTTGCATTAAGAATAACAAATGCACACATACATATACAACTTGAATAATTCATATTTTCAATGACATCCTGTTTTGTTTTATGTGTTTCTAGAATTGAGAGCCTTCCCAGGATAGCTTAACATTGCAAAATATAAGCTTACTTTAGAATGAAGATAGAAGCTCTTGTAGCAAGCAAAAACTGTGCTCATAGCAAATTCAACCTAAACAGAGTCAATGTACATATCTCACAGTTGAGTTTTGCTGTTAAACCTGCTGCCATACTTATTAACCAACAGTTGCTTATTAACAAAACCAGCAGTTAAGGAGCAACTTCATCCTCTATTTGGCGTAGTGTTGTTTTTGGCCATCTGACGAATGTAGCTCGCATTTTCTTTGACTTAGTTCTGTTTTTGGACTCAAATTTGGGGGAAATATCTGGCTCTTTAGGTGCTAAATGCTTGACTGTGTTCACCAGCTAGTCGCTAACTCACTGTCTGCTCTTTGGTGCTGAGCAGGTAGTGGAGGTATCTACTTTCCAGGAAACAGAGCTAGCCTAATGTTAGCGCCCGTTAGCGCACGTTGCGGCAGAAGTCTCCTCTGTTCACACATACTTTAAATTAGGGGATCCCTGGATGTCATTTTTAAAGCACTATATGATTTAAGTAATGTTACAGAGCACATATTAAACAGTACTGATGTATGACTTTTACCAAACATTAGGTTTGATGAGACTGTGAATTTCTCGCAAGAGTTTGAGATGTCAGCTGGAAGCTTGCGTCAGCAGTTTACTTTCATTATTTAAGTGTAGACAACTCTCGCCCCAGCGTCACTTCGCTGTTCTGCTTTTAAATGTTACAAAAATAATGTCACATAAAATTTCGTTGACACTTTAAATTTATATTTTATGAGCAATGACTGATACCAACATTTTTATTATGACATTAACATGATTGCAATGAATGACAGGGCGCTAATGTGGTCTGATGAAATGTCATGTTAAATGCGAGTACATTATGCAGACAGTTTTTTCCTGCCTCAGCCTGCTGCTAGATGCACCTGTCAGCATCTTTTGTGCCCTTACATCCTCCTCCTCATCATACTTTTGATGCTAGGTTCAAGTGGTGCACATTCTGCTGGCTTCAGGCGTGGATCCCCTTCATTTATTTATTTTATTCAACTTAATGTCCCCAATATATGAAGCTTGGCTTTGTACAGAGAAGTCAGCAAGGGCTGATGTTCAGATCTTCATCAATAATATAACAAGAGGCATCTGGACTTAAAGAGGCAGAAAATACACAATCACTAGTTCATTTTCATTATTTGGTATTTTTCAGAAGTTTTACGATTCAGTTTGCAGTATAAATACAGTCTGAGTTTTAAGAAGTGTAACATTTGTATTTGTGCTCTTACTGACAAGATAATAACTATCTTAAAGCGGTACTTTAGGTTGAGACAAAAATGCCCAGTGGAGCTTGCTTCCCAAACAGCAAGTTTAAACAGTTTAAATATCACCGATCACATCATGTCCTGATGTCCCTGGGAGATACACACAGGGACAATTTGTTCTCTTTTAGCATCTAGTATCTAGAAATATATTGCAACTGTAGACATTTAGTTTCAACCACAGAGGAATGCTCTGTGGTGTTTATTTTGCTACAACTTTGATATCTGAATAATTACCTGAATATTGTCCTGGTTGGTGTTATATTATAAAACCATCTCACTTCATTTTCTACTGAGCCCCAAAAAGATAATTAGTGCAAAAAGCAGATGGACAGGGTCCATCATCTTGTAATGTTTCCCCCTCACAGCAGCACTGGAGATAGAGTTAGCTACACAGCTAGGCAGTGATATCACAGATCAACTCACAAAAAAGAAACACAAGAACAAAACAAGAGGAGCCTGTGTAAGGACACGGCACAAACTCCTCTGCTGTGGATTGATGTTCTCTTACAAAAACAGAATGTGAAGGCCCTATGAGTAATACAGCCACAGAGACCACCCACAGTGCACAGCTATCTATACACAAGTGTATAATGAGACGTTAAGGGCCTTTAACACGCTTCGTAGAAAAGGAGGGAAATACATCTGGATAAAACCACAAGTGTGCAAACCCGTAAAGCAGCTTCACTCCAGTTTAATATGTCCTGTTTTCTCATGTCGAGGCACATAAAGAGGCTGTGCAAATTAAAACTCCATCAGCAGAGCTGTAGGGGGACTTGTAATGGAAAGTGAAGGGGAGGAACTGAACAATTCTGACTTGATGCAAATAAGCCAGACCCTGATTGTGTGGCTTTTCACGGTTCATGACACGAAACATTTCTGATTATGCTTGATAAGTGCATCTTATTTAAAAGGTATAATATGTAACATTTCTGCATTAAAATGTCTGAAAACGAATAGACCCACATTATATATTTTGTTAAGTTGTGTACTCAATATCCCAAATGATTCCAACAATGTTCAAATTCAGAGAAATCTATGATTTTATTCAAGGGAAAGGTGTGTTTCTTTTGGTCGCCTCTCAATGGAGTCATATCCCGTTTAGCCCCTCTAGTTGCTCTAACTTCTGGGGAAACACTAGATGATACATCAAAAAGTAAATCATACAATGTCACATTTATATGTTAATATTTATATTTTAATATCTTTACAATGTCTTTAAAACTAACATGTGATGTGAGGTTGTTTACACCCACTTCAAAGAGCCACTTGTTTTTGCACAGACACACTTCCACATCTGGGGTCTAACCAGAACACATTTCAGAGTCACAGACCTCCTCCTACCAGACAGATACCCATCTGGTCACCCATCTGGTCAACTCCAAACCACTGTGAATATTGAT
Organism: Anarrhichthys ocellatus; assembly: GCF_004355925.1. Lineage (NCBI taxonomy): Eukaryota > Metazoa > Chordata > Actinopteri > Perciformes > Anarhichadidae > Anarrhichthys > Anarrhichthys ocellatus. The sequence goes on along the minus strand of NW_022280088.1, from coordinate 137,752 downwards.
GTACAATCATGTGCTGGACTGAAACAGAGATAATAGGTACTTGATGGCCAGCATCTTGGAACAGTGTTTGGCAACATGCTGAAACTGATGTAATTATCTTGTCACAGCACTCATGTAGAGAGAGAGCCTCCAGTGGTTGCTGTGTGTCACAGAGTGTCGGTGGTGTTGTCACTTTGTCTTATTAGGTGAGTGTCCATCCACCTATTTGTATGCATATTTTCAATTTGAGCTTGAAAAAACTTAAGTGGTAACATCCATAATTCAAAAAATATCTTGAAATATTGCCAAAAAAAAGTTTTGTATGCTTTACCGAGGTTTAAAAGTCGGTTTATATATAAAAGCAAAATGCAACAAAGTGCAATGTAAACAGAATTAGCAAATAAATGTTGACGTACATGAAACATGTGCCCTTAACGTCCACTGAAAAGTCCTCATTACTCAACAGAGATCTGTCCCTCCTTACATCATTACATGAAACAGGAGTTTTCTACATTGTTTTTCACCTTTTGAGGTCCGACTGAAGCTCTTTTAATTAAATCATCTTCTTGTGTCTTCTTCTATGCTAAAATAAGTTATTTTGATTGGATAATTGGCGCCACCTATTTCTTATCTCGATGAACCAACTCCTAATAGCCGCATAACGGTAGTGGATCGAAACAAGCTTTCTTTCGCATCATCTTTTGCAGATTTTCACAAAATTTGGTTCATTTTTGCGATACATTTGGATGGAAACCGAGCTACTGTTCGCTGCCCATCTTTCGGCGCAGGCTGAACACTCACCTCTTCAAGAAGGCCTACCCTGAGCCTTCCACTTAGCACTTACTTAGCACTTATTGTATTCGTATTAGTTTGTGGCACTTATTGCATTCGTTTGTTTCTGCATTCGTTTGTTTCTGCACTGTACTTTGGCTCTGGTTTATGCTCTTAGATGCTTGTTTGAAGAAAGGAGATGCACTTATGACTTCTGGTGACGAGTAGTTCTCTTGAAAACCGATGTTGAATACACTTACTGTGGATAAAAGCGTCTGCTAAATGACTGTAATGTAATGTACTGTCTCACTGTGTATCAATAAGGGCTTTTTGATAAATTCTGGTCTCTCATTACTCAGCTACAGAAGAATTACAATCAAGAAAACCTGTCTCCAATAAAGACTAATGTGACAGCAAGATAAAAGGGCCCTTTAGGACACGACAGGCAGAATGATTCATCCTCAGATTCCTCACGACTTTAATTTGAGTATCTCACACACACTGATCCCATTATCCCTGATATGGGAGAGGATATTATCCAGAGTAATCATTCTCAGGAATTGATCTGTGTCATTTGCAAGCTTATTGATCCTTTTCCATAGTTGAAAGTGTCCACAGCGACTTTCTCGTACAGTCTCATGTGTTTAGTAAAGTAGAGTCCCACTTCTCAGCGACTCTGTCCATCGATCAACATCGAAGAAAATTGTCTACTTTCAGCAGCCAGTGACGGGTCAATACTTGGACTTTACGGCTCCACTTCTATCTCCACTCTCACTCTAGACAAACAATGGTTGGTGATGGGATAATGAGGCACCCAGACATAGACTCACCGAGGTCGAGGCGTGGCAGAGACACACATTGTCACACCATAATAAGAGGCGCACATGGAAGAGGAGTGAAGCGGTGTCCTGGACTAACCCCACAGAGTTTAGAAAACTCATGCCTTTATGCAAAACATATAGGTATCACCTGCCCAGATGGCGCTCAGGCCAAAAGCCCCTGGAACTACCACACCCACGCTTCCCTGTGGTGTGCACAGCCACCTACCCAAAGGTTAAATTCATAGATAAATACACCTACTGTATGTGTGGAAGATGAATCAGCAAAGGGAGAAAAAACAAAGTTAGAGGCTTCACGTCATTTAGCTCAGCTGCAGCGGAAAACAAGAATCTTAAAAGGTCAGCAGAGTTTAGATCAAGAGTTTCAGCAGAACTGTGTAGCGCTAAAATGAAGGCGATAGGAAAGACAAATTGACCCTGTGCTTAAACTAGATCAAAAACCACTCTTTAAAAAAGAGTCAGGACCCGCTCAGGAGGGTGAACCACCACACACATTACTTTAATTTGAATAAGGAGAAGAACAGCAGAGCCAAGTGCTGTGGAGCAAATTCATTCACTGTGATATCCGCTCAGGCAAACGCCTGTGACCTCAAAATAGCAAGGACCCCATTAATCAACAATGCAAGAGTGGGCCAGTCGATGAGCTGATGTCTAGCATCCATCTCCATGCAGTCTCAAATTGGGTGATAACGAAGGACGGGGCTGATGGCTGAAAACATTAAAATAGGCTGAGCTGCAGTTCTAGAGCTGAATTATTAATCCTATACAGATACACGTTGTGACAACAGCTTTTCAATCAAGCTTTACTTTTTAATCTTCAGCTCCTCTTTTTTGCTTATTTTCCTCCGGTGGCATTTGAATATAATCAATTTGGTTTGCCACAAAAAATCTCTCTCGCAAGCATTACTTCAATGAACTTAAAACAATCGCAATTGTAAAAAAAAAAAACTTTTTTTAAACCGAAAACTATGATCTTCTCTAACCTCATAGTTGCCATGCACAACTATTGGAAGGAGTATCTGTCTCTCTGTATGTCTATCCTTCAATTTTCGAAGTTGCTTGGATGAGCGGTTCTCGAAAATGGTGCCAACTTAAGCATCTGGATGTTTTTAACAGCCACTGCGTTGAAGATAATACTTTTTTCTTTTGGTAGTGCCATCCACTGCTCATGCAGAAATTACAGTACATAGTTCTTTATAGATTCCTGCTTCTAACAACATAAAACGCATAACTTCCTGTGCAGAAAAGGATGTAAGTAAAGGTGCTTAACTCTAATTAGTCCATTTCAAAATCATACATCCCCACTTATTCATATACCTTTTTGGGCTTTTTACTAGAGATGCACTGGTTGATCTGCTACCGATCAAAATCACAGTGGTGTCACACGTGTGTCGGCATCGGAAATATGAAACTGACCGGCCGGTCATAGCCGGTCATGTTATCAGATTTTTTTGCCGGTCACATTTACACACGTGTGTCGCCACAACATGACACACAGCTGCACAGCCAGTGATGTCACAGACACACACATAGCATTTTTGAGAGTTTACACCAATCGGTGTATCTCTGCTTTTCAAAAAGAACACACTACAGTGCATATCAATTCAATGCATCTACATATAAGCATAATGGCATTAAATACCCTCAGTACAGTATGTACAGTTTTTGAGCATAAACATGTCAGTAAGGAGAGGGAAAAAACAGCTTGAAGGCAAGCTGGGATTGTCTGTGAAAAACTCAAGATTCATTCACAAGGCCAAACACACCAGTGTTTCCCAGTGGAGCAGAAAACCTTGAGCAATAAATCAAAACATGCTAAAAAAAAAAGGTTCAGGGGTGCCGATGGGGTTGCAGACAAAACAGCTTTCAGAAAAGCAGGAGTTGAAAGTAGGGTTAAAATGGATGAATAATGATCATGATAGAGAGAGATGATGGAGTAAAAAAGGCACAGAAGGGTGGAAAGTGTTTTCTCCATTTCTAAATCAAACGCTGGGCTTTTATTTATTGGTTTAGCGGACCTAAACCCACCTCTGACATTCTGGCTATACATTAAAAGAATAATCTTTCTCTTTGTTGGAGTGCAAAACATTTCTGTCAAGAGACAGATTAGTCTTGCACATGTCTGATGATAGAATGTCTCATAACCTGCCCAGGGATGGAACACATATTTCAGCCGTTAAAACCCGTTTCAGAGAAATACTACCACTCAAATTCCATTTAGTTCTTCAGTGGTAGACAGGGAGTACAATCATTAGAAATGATGATGCTGTGATAAATGACCTCTGGATGACATGACAAATGACCTGCAAGGGAGCATTAATGTCTTTACAGAGAAGCCATAACCCCAACATTGATAAGATAACATATCATCAGCAGATATCTAATCAAACAAGGACAATGATTGAGTGTCAGCGTCTAATGGCAGCTGCAATAAACCAGAGATTCTTTTGACATGAATTCAAGCAGATTCCTTCTTAGATTTTTTCCAGCAAAGGATCAACGTGTCTGGAAATAGTTCAACTTTTTGTTACTTTTACCACATTTTGAATTAAAACTATTCACATAATCTGGACTCAGTGTGTTTTCCTCCATGTGAGTGAATGAGAACAAAACCATCGCTCTAGCGTCACATTAACCAGTTATAATCTCATCTGAGATTGTGGTGATAGTGTCACATAAGATATTCTGAACATAGACTCACAGAAGCAGGCATGTATGATCCCTAAACCAGTTTGTGTGAAACACGGAAAAAAAACTGCCACCACTTCCAGGCATGTCTGCAGACCCCAGCGTGTAGGCAGTTCAATAGAAACAACCATTTATATGTATGGTATTTACAATCTCATCTTTTTTATTTCTATTCTAAAATAGATGCTGGGCGGGCTTTTTGCTGGAGCATCTGTGGCTAAAAAAAGTTTGTTTAAGTTAATAAATATACAAGAATATGTCAAACTTCTGTTTTGGAAAGAAAGTAAGATGAATTAAAAGGATTCCAAGGTTGAATTAAAAAAAAGAGCAACAATCACAGATTATTCACTTTCTCTGTTACTCAAGTGCAACACAAACATTTCACATCACTGAAGAGTCCTGTCCTTAGGTGCCCATCACTTGCCGTATCACAAACACACTATCTTGTGCAGACTTTCGATTTAGAGAACGAAGGTAATAAAATTGCTGCTTTTCTTAAAGGTTGATGTGCTTTGATGCTGGAAAATTGGACATTGGCAGTGATGTGCCTCAACACGCAATGATGCACATCAAGATGCTGCTGGTGTGCATAAAAACATGAGCAAGAGTCTACAGCTACAGCCTGTGAGGCTGTAGAGCTTATTTTGTTGAACTCTCTGCGACTGTAATTTTGTACTGCGATGTATATATTTTCATTACACTTATTTTACTCGACTACGTGACAAAATAACACAATTGCCAAAGAATTCAACTTCTGCTGTCAATTAAAGGACTGTGTGTGTGTGTGTGTGTGTGTGTGAGAGAGAAGGTTTGATCCGTTTTTACAGAGTACATTAAAAATATGTGAATCTTAAGTTATCCCCAAGGTTTTGTATTATAAATACACACAAACATAGTAGAAAAACAGCGTTGCTATGTTGACAGGTTGATATATAAACAAATTTAGAACATATTTGCCGGCTGTGCAAATGGACTGATGGTGTCGGTACACAAGAAACATCAGTACATAAAGTGCAGCTGAAGAAAAACACAACCTCCAACTTCAACTTTTGCCTCACATTTGTCATTTTGTCAACAATAGCACAATCAGCTATCTTTTGTTTCCTCATGATGATTTACACCACTTCCTACAACAAACAAGATCTACACACGCACAGTCATCCAAACACTTGTATCATAGACATGCGGTGTCTATTAAGGGGATGGTTGGAAACTACAAATCAGCACATTTCCACTTGCGTCACTGTGAACATTTATTTCTCTCTTTATATTTAGCTTCATGATAAAACACAATTACTGAACAAAGCTCCCAATGAGGGACTTGGGAGTGTTTTCTATATACTGTACTATAGTTCTCTCATCATTTCATTACATTGGGTGGGTCCTTGTAAACTGTATGCGTAGGCTCTTTCATTATAATTCACTACAGAAGAAGAAAGACATCTACACAATGGCTTTCTAAAGCATATTCAGCGCCGAGCTATAATATCAGGCTCGGGTTTTACATTATTATGTCGCAAAATGATGAGGAGACCCAGCCCCTGGTTCATCCCTTTGCTCTTGGTTCATAAAGATGAATGCAGATGTGAATAAAAGCAATTACAACAAACAACGTCTGAAAAAGATGAATAGCCAGAGAAAACAAAGAGTGAGGCTGCAGTGAAGTGATGACAGTGTATTATCAGTGTCTGATGCATACCTTCCCACCACCACTAACCTCCAGCATCATCGCTGCACAAAGGGGGAGGGCAGACATTGTTCAAGAGGACTATTTGCTCTGCTAATTTGGTTACAACAACAACACGTAACACGGTTTTCAGCACCTTTCTACCAGGATGACAAATGATTGATGGGAGTCTAATTCATCCCTGACGCTGCTCTATTGAGCTCTCTGGCTCGACTGACAGAAGATATTACGACCAAGAAAACACATGCACCTGATTGCATGCCACCACTCATGGGAAAACAATTTTCTGCGGAGTCCTGTGGAAAAGCAGTACACTTCCTGTTCAGTTGCAGAGTGGTGAACAGCACATTCTTTGGCGGGTCCTCAGTGTCTCTGTTAAAGGGATTTGTTACGCTGTTTTTACAGAGTGGGTACGCTTCAGACCAATGCGTGCCACTGAGAGAGCTGCTCAGTTTTTGTGAAAACAATAATTGAGGTGCAATATAATCTTGCTCACTGTTTTCTGGAAAAACTTCTGACTTTTCTGTTCAAGGTAATTTGAACTTCAAGCCACCGTGGCATAACACAGGAATCAGAGATCCAAAACAGAAATCAATTAGCAAATAAAAAAGGCATTGACAGGAAAGACACAGCAAGACATTCTCTGGTGTAAGATCGGTTTTCAATAGCCACGCTTGTGTTTCAAATGAGGGGCATTCCCAGGGTGAGGAAGATAAAACACACAAATACAGGAGCCGGATGGCTGTTTATGTTACAGTAACGATAACAACCTCACTGTAAATTACAACTGGGCTCAAGCCGTGGCCATGATGGGAGACAGCCCGAGGAAGCCAAATGGAAAGATGATATAAATCTGAGATGCTAAATCTATTCACTTTAGAATGCACAAGTTGGAAATTATGAGAAGTTTTCTGGTTAAAGGGTGTGGGGAGGATGAGGTCGGAGATGGAGGTATTTTCCATCCATTAGAAGCGTAGCATGAGATACACACATAATTCACTTTCCACATCTTCACCTAATTAAGTAATTGCACCATAATTGGGCGAACTCTGGCTGGATGTTTCACGTCAGTGAGAAGTAAGCAAACCCCGAAAGCTAAGCAAAGCTTTTCTCCCTCTAGCACACACACACACACACACACACACACACACACACACACACACACACACACACACACACACACAGACACACACATAACAGGGAGCTAAATCTTGTGCTCTAAAATGATATGAATGATCACAGCTGATGCAACCAAATTAACCCTTTTCAAACACATTTTGGCAGACGTTAGCTTCTCAGCTGAAGTATTTTTAAAAGCCAAAAATTAGAATTAATGCGTAGTGCGGATGTTACTGGCTTTGGTAGCTGCTGTGGCTAGCATTGCAAATTCTTAGTGAAATTGATATGTTCATAAAATGTCCATAAAATACTGAAGATAAGACAAGAAACCAGGAGCCACAAAAGCACAATGGTAAGAGGGGAAAGACAGACGCACGTGTGAAAAAACATGTTCACATTCAGGCATTAAATTCACAAAAGCGATTGACATTAACCATGGGACCAAAAAGATTTAAGTCAGAGAAGTATAGCAGCAATTCGAGATTTATGTTTTTCATGAATGACATATGTTGCACTTCACCTTATACAGAAAATCTAATCTACAGCTTAGTTCGAAAAAGGTCACCAAGCCCTTCAGTGACTAAGAAGACTCTCTGCTGGCTTTAGTGGATCTTCCGAGGCTCTGCAACCATTATTGAGAAGGCAACCGACTTCTTCATCTTCTATCATTTGAGGCCTTATCAGAACGGATGCAGATGGGTGACAAATTAAAACCAACATAAAGTGTCATTGTGAGGTGAACAACATAACAAACTGCTTCTTGCAAGATTATTATGATCAATAATTGGATCACGATTATTTATCATTTTTATTTATTGATTTTAGGGACAAATTATTTTCATTGCACTTTCACTTGTTGTGCCACATTCCTGCTATTGTACAATGCATCAAAATAAGATATATTCACAGTACCAATATGTTTTACCCAGTATATTATTAACAAAGCAGTACTTTCACTTTCCTGTTGTGCTACATTCCTGACAATTTAAAAATCGTTGTCTCAAAATAGGACTTTCGTATTTGTTTTTCTTTTGTTCTTGAGGCTTTTTCAACCTCCGTCTCTGTTTAGCTCAGAGTCTGGTCAGTTTGGTCTCTTATTATCCTTGAAGCTGAACAAAGTGCATGGTCCCACAAAACCATAGAAGTGAAATGTCGTCAGTGTGATCAAACTAATCACAGCAAAGAAGGTAAAAAGTACAAAGAGGACGCAGTCTAGATGAATGTATAGATGAAAGTTTGGTCGACGGCAGCGAGGCAGAGAGACATTTCGAGCAGCAACAGAGAGGAAATCAACAATGGCAGTGAAAAAAATCGTGCAATGACCAAAGCTGCTTAGCTTAATGCTTACTACTATATTTGAAAATGACATTCAGTGATACTTAATGGCCTACAGTTCTTTGTCCCTGCGACAATGACATTCTCGTTTCCATCTCCTGCATCATTAACCGTAAATCAAAAATCAGACATCCATTCAGACAGTCTCTCAGGTTCAAAGCCAAACAGCCCTCAAAGCAGACATTTGACAACAATGTTCACTAATAGATATATTTGCAGAAGAACAATACAACTAATAAGCCTTTTTCCTCCCATGTCTGGATGGGTAGTAATGCAACCGGTACAAAAAGTACATACAGATTTCTTTTCTTCAATTTCACTTTCAGAGGTATCGGAGTTAAAAAAAAAGAAAAATCTGTTTGTGAATAAAACAATTAGCAACGATTGCTTTCAGCAAACAAAGAGCAATAAAGTTGTGCGTTCGTGCAAAGCCGGCACCAATAATAATAAAGCAGATAGAACAAATGGATTGGCCTACAGTGCTTTGACTTATCGGAGGGTCTCCTGATGGATGGGACTGGCACCATTCTATCACGCCTAAAGCATTGATTAGAAAGGTTACTCAGCTGACACGTGTGTGTTTAGAGGATCAATGACACAAACTCTTGTTTGTTACCTTTCCTCTCTGTTCTCCTTTTCATCTCTGAGGTTTCCCTGCTGCAGTTTCAAACACTGAATCACAACAGCAAAGATTTGGATTTGTCTGAAGACCGCTTATTATGTTGAATTACTCCCACTGATTGTCTGTCAGGCCCTGGGACTGCATGTTTGTGTGCATATATGTGTGTACTGTATGTCTATGGGTGAATGTAGGTGCAACTTTAAGCAAACATTATGCCATGTCACACTGCATTCAAGTTTGACTTTATGTAACCACATGCTGTTATTTCAAGGTGGATATAGATTTTCACAACACCAGCGTGCCGAAACAAACAGCATGGAGAGTTATATAAATACCCTCATCCCTTAAATAAAATCCTATCTAGCTGGCCGTGAGTTCAACGTTATTCTCTGTTGCATTATTCATGTTAAAAAACACTTTTTATCTTCATCCCAGTTCAGCTGTTAACTTGAGTCTGTTTCAAACGATACCAGTTGACACACATTTGCACATTATTGTCCTTCTATCGGATTTTTATAGCATGATTACTGTTTTCTTTTCGTTGACCTTTTACTACAGCAGGTGTTAAAGCACCTGTATCCAACTGGTGGCTCTTTGGCTCGGGCCTGTAGCAGCTCAGCTATTTCACACTACAGTACAAGTGCAGGAGAGTTTACATCTGGAAGCCATTGCTTCACAATCTTATTATCAAATTACCGGGCTGAAAACACACTCGAGGCTGGAGAGTGAGAAGTTGCCAGCCTTACTCTCAACTACTGTATCAGACCACAGACTGTATATATAAATGGACGACGCGTCTCCATTTCCTCCCATTATGCAAAAGTGAGGCCAAAAAGGAAATGGATACCTGCCATCTTGCGCTTTTGACGTCATATTGGAGTCAGAGTCCTAGCTGCTATGTCAACACTGTGGTTGCTGTTTGGCTAGAAAGACATAACAACTAACCATAATAGCTCAAATAATAATCTCCCAAATAATATATATCTATATAAATTAGGGATGCTAATGTAGATTCTTCTTTTTTCCTGACCGATAGCCAACCCTCGTTAACGGACAAGATTGGTGTCTTGCATGCAGCGGTGCTGAGGTTGAAGTGGTAAAAAGCCACCCAAACAAGTTGAATCCATCGTTTAACACCAGCAGGAGTGTATGCGCAAACCAGGCAACCTTGTCTTCAGTTAACCAGTTCAGTCCAGGAGAGTTAAGCCAAAGTGTTGCATGCACTGGACACATGCAGCCACTTTCCCAGTCAGTCTCCACAGTCAGGCTCACTTAAAGTGGGCTGACCTTAGATGGGCCAGCTATTTTCCTTTGATAGGTATATTTATTTTAACTGTTCAACTTATAGACTTAATTGGTCAAAATTCTTATTGCCAGTTAACATTTAATTATTAACATCCCTACTATAGATACATTTATGATAAAATTGATGCATGTTCTATTATACAGACTTGTGAATTGTGATTCAGAAACGTTATCAGCAAATGGATATGAACACACATGGCGGTCAGACAGATAGAATCGGGCACTTTGGTAAAGTGTTCTGGTTAACACTTATAAAAACATGTTTGGGACCTGCAGTTATGCTTTGAAGAGATTCTGTCTGTTTTACACTTTTTAATCTAAAGGCTTGAACATATTGTACATGATCTACCATAACAGAAAGGCATGCTGTGTTACAAAAGACTGCTGAACAGCTGGATTAAGCTAAAACAATATTTTGAAAGCAAAAACAGCGTATGCAAGGATAAGGTTTTTTACAACTTGGGTCTTATTTTTTCAATTTGTTTTCTCTCAGCAATTGATGGAAAAACATTATAGTGACATCTGCATGTTTGTTCTGCACCAATGTGTCGGAGTATATAAGTTATATTGTCATGAGAATATTGTATGATTTCCAAAACAAAGAGACACTCACATAGACTCAGAAATACACACTTTCTTCCAAAATAGGTTTTTGTTTTACTTTCAGGTCAGCGATGATTTAAAAGCTGACAACAGAAGAGTCTGCGAGTCTGGCAGGAAATAAAAGAAAATAAAGACTGCGCTTGATCATCTCTTGGTGAAGTGGAAGATGCCTGATCTCTTTTTGCTTGCGGCTTTTGTAGAAATTGCTGGCTGTCAAACTCATCCTAACCCCCATGTGGCCATACAATGGCCAAAGACTTCACTTGCCGCTGTCAAATCTCTTTGTTTGTCAAACTAGCAACGGTGCCAGTACAAATTGAGATCGTTGACACAGAGGAAATGATACAGCGCTTGTCAGCTCATGACTTCGGCACAAACAATGTTGACTGCGCACTTTATGATGTTGCTGTAAGCCGATGGTTGTCTGATGATCAAGTACCATAATGATGCTCTCCATGAAGTTCATTATGCTTTAAATAGACTGGTATGTATGGGGTGTCGTCCAACGTCTAAAGGCAAAAGTATTGCCAGGCACATTCCAAAAAGGAGCAAAAAGCCTGTTGCCATGCCCTCGATCACACTTGCTGCCTTTCCCAGTACTGTGAACTTTGAATAGGGCTGGCCAATATCTCTATATTATATCAATACCGTGATATGAGCCTTGACATACTCTTAGATTTTGGATATTGTAATATGGCAAAAGAGTAGTCTTTACCTTGTTTTAAAGGCTGCATTACAATTAAGGAATGCCATTTTCTGTTCTAACCGTTCTATCATTTACCATTACCCACTCAGTCACTATATCCACATTATTGATGATATTGTAGTAATATTTTGTGAAAGCACTAATAGTGAAAAAAAAATTCCACATTCAAAAAGTACCGCACAGTATAAAGTGACTGCATTGCTGCCTCTCAGGTTTAATAATTGCACCTATAATAAATAAGGTCACAGCTCTGTGAGGCTGCATTTAGGCGCATCACCAAAGTCATGGATCATGGGACCAAGAATAACACATTGTCTGGGAAACCCACAAATATTCGGTGACATTTTTTACTCTGGAGCAAAGTGGTGGAATGACAATGCCAACTCTGGAGTCAATCCTCTAGCAGAGCTTCAAACAAAACACATTATTTCACTGTTATTACACTTTTCACGTTTATTCATTGTGAATATATCTTGAAGAAGAACTGACAGAATGAAATAAGGAAATTTGCCATCTGCTGTTAGTTTGAGAAATGGGCTTTTAAATTGTTTTCATTTATGTGAGTTATTGCATTGTGTCTGTAACTGTAAGGAAGATGCCGGACTGAATCAGTACCATAGATGCTTTGGGAATAAATTACGTCTGTAGGCTACTTTGTAAAATATTAAATAAACCTTCACTAAAAACAGACAAACTTGCACATAAACTCACAAACACATTAAAATGTATCCACTCACAAATGCATACTGTCACAACAAGCTGCATGAAGAGGAAAAAAGTATTCAAAAGTTGATTTAGGATAACGATATGTGTGAGGTCTGCATCCGTGGGGAAACCACTGTGTTAAACAATCCCATCTGCTCTATGGGCAGAGAGGTCACAAGCACAATTAGCTGAATGTCTGTCTCAGAGCCATTGGACACACAGCACTCGCATTTGCATTCACTAAGGCTCAATGCGAGACATCAAAATGGACCCGAAACAAACAACAGAGACAAGAGGGTGAAATCCCTAAACACCTGCAGGCTGTGGAAATGAATCGCTATGAAAAATTGCCTCTAGCCAAGAGCGCAGACAGACATCTCCTCTCCTCTTTTTGCCTCTGCTTCATCAGTCCTCCTCAATCTGACGTATCAGGACTCCCTCTGCTTTTCTCAGCATTACTCTGTCTCCGTCTTTTTTCGGCTTTTCTCCCTCAGTTTTCTCTGGCTCATTTCCAAGGGTTTTTCTTATCCCTTGGCACTGTGTGCAGCTAGCACAGCAGTGGTAGTTATTGTAGTTTGTCATGCTTATTAACACATGCAGCTCATAGAGGCAATTAAGGCTCTTTAAATCCCGTAATCCAATTGTCTGTACATCCAAGGATACCGTGGAAACAGAAACCACTTATAGCTAATTCAGCATACTTTTATGGGGCTATTTAGCCAAAGTATGAGTATAAGTTATAAAAACGGGGCTCAGGTTGTAGCCTACAGAATTCAGCATGTTTCAAAAACTAAGAGCATTATAATCCACCAAATAGAAGTAGTAAATTGTTTGTTGAACCATGAATATATTTTTGTTGCAGTTGTCTAGATTTTGTTGGAGTGTAGGGAACACGAGGTAAGACTTTTTCAGAAATAATCACCGTCTCTATACTAACTCGCCTGAAAACACATATCCTCTGACCATTCACGTACACTGGGCATGCGAGTGCCGGTGTAAACAGCAAGCAGATTGACTTGTCTGTGATTGGTTGCTTGTTATTTGATACTTACGATCTACCTCTATCTTTCCCACACACACTCAAACAGAGACAGATTTAATGGGAGCAAAAAGTTTGCAAACGCAGTTACAAAGCTACTACAAAATAACTAGTAGCTTTGATCTCTCTTTCACACACTATATTTACTTTAAAAAAGTGACAAACAAACTTTTACTATATTATTGGAAAAATAATTGGGTTTAAATGGGATTTGCAGCACTTTCAAACATCTTTTATACGTGTGGAATCTAGGGACAAAAGTAGCAAAACTTATGCATTTAAAAAATCAAAAACATATTAGCATAGTTAGATTGATTGTAATGGAAAAGATATTAGGAAACCTCAGCATTGAATATAAAAGGAGACATTACGATAAATGAAAATGGGTCCTAAGTGGTAAAAGCTTTTATTGTCTGTCTGTTTGTGCACACATTCGAGCCTACCGACCAGTGTGGCCGGGGGCGACAGATTGTGAGAAACGTTCAATAATTCAGGAGCAGCTGAAATGCTTGCTAACATTAAACTGTTATTGTCTCTGCAAAATTAAACAAAAGTGTCTTTTTGAAAAGTGCATCCGTGCCATAGAGAGATAGTGAAGGTTTTTTTTTAAAGTAGGGGCTTTACATTTTAAATGAACGTCTATCATAATGTCATCATAATATAAAGACAGAAGCTGCACACTCCCTAACAGCACACTGGTGTAGAAAAGATACAGGAACCAGCATACTTTCCGTTTAGAAATAAAGATTTGGCATAACAGCAGATCAGGCTGATTAGCCAAATTGCTTTCTGCTGTAAGACAATTCTTGTTGTCATTCATCAGGAAATCAAAAGACTCCACTCTGTGTACTGCACATTTGTTAAAGGAAACATATCGTTTTAGACAGAACAAATGGCACTTTGGGTGAAAAGCTCTATCATCAAATGTTATCTTAAATGAAGAAGCATAACACGAAACTTTACCACAAGAGCCAGCAGATGTTTAAAGGAGAATCAGCGGGAAAAAAAGGAAAAAAAGATCTGTTCAGCTTCTTTCATTAGTTCTTACTTCACTCATGGATTTTCCAGTCCTTGAATTATTAGTCTAAAATCTATCAACCAATACACTTATCATTTTTCAGCCTCAGATTAGTATGGATAATAAGGTTGTCAGTTAAAAGTCAGGTCCTGTCCCTGCACATCGCTGCTCCAGACAGCATGGTAAGCTCATGAGATACAGGCCATGGTGGCTTTGGAAACCCTATCCCCTGACATTTTCCATTCATAAAATTCCTGGAATTGAGATGATGGAGGGAAAATAAATCAGGCTGCAGCCTGGTGTCTGCGTTTTTTTCTTATACGTTTTTTTTCATGTTGCTGTGATTGGCAGAATGAGGATTTAGCCATATGTTTCCTCCTGCTACCATTCTCCACAGCCTCCTTTTGTTTTTCCTATTGACATTAAATAGACATAAAGAAGAGATTTGCCGAGTGTGCCTTGTGGTTAGAAATGAGAGGCTTATACGACATGGAAAAGTCTTCATTCCTCTGCATATTACCAAGAGCCATCTATTGATGGAAATTTCCGCATCCTCTCATTTAACCCCCCCCCGCCCCCCCCAAAAAAACACAACTATAATTTTAAAAATGCCTTTTCATTCTGTCCCCCAAATACCCTTGGCTTTGTTTTAGTTCTTAAACACTCAGTCTCTATGATGTACAGTATGTGTACCACATTGTGGCTTATTTAGTTTTCATATTTATTGAAAAAAATTGGTGAGCAGGATTGAATAAGGCAATTCAATTCCCTTTTCTAATCTGCAATCCTTTGAGGTGGTTTTTCATCAGTTTTTAAGGGCCCTCCCGCTAACATACCATCCCTGCTGCACTGTAAAGATAAAAGGATCAACTTTGAAATACATGAAAAAGAGAAATTTGTCATTTCATCAATCAGACAGAAGCAATCCTTTCTTCTAGTCCCTTTCAACAGACTCATCGGACTAATACTAAAAAGCTGATGAACTTTCTTGTCACCACCGACATCACACTGAGCCCAAAGCAGTTGACCTGGGTCAAGGTTGGAAAACACAATTGGAAGACGAATCCAAGCATTTGGATCCCATTATGTGTAAGTGTCCATTGTTTTTCCTTTACATGGCTGATTTGAGCTTGGAACGCTGAGCCAATCTTATAAATATAAATAGCCGGTCATTACCTCTGGATAGAGCTAATAAATCACCTTGTTCATTAGTTCATTCATCAGTTCATACAGCAACTTTGCGTCATAAAGTCCCCCTCTCATCCCTTGACTTATTGATTTTAGTACATTACTGATACAGTGCCAAAAGGGGGAAGCGTTGTGTCACAGGAGGGAACTTAAATACAAATCCAGATGCAAAAATCGGAGCGGTGGTTAAATGTGCACACCTACAAAAAATAACACAGATATTCATACATTCAGACCAACACATCAGACCGCCATATAAATACACCATGTGGTGCTCAATATTGAAGCAATATACTGAGTTCATATGAGTCACAAAATATAGTGAACCTATAAATCATTGCTGTCCATGATGGAGCATGGGTCAAGCTAAGTTAA
Organism: Anarrhichthys ocellatus; assembly: GCF_004355925.1. NCBI lineage: Eukaryota > Metazoa > Chordata > Actinopteri > Perciformes > Anarhichadidae > Anarrhichthys > Anarrhichthys ocellatus. Next base: position 121,773 of record NW_022280088.1, on the reverse strand, counting down.
TTTCTTAACAAAAGAAATACAATTTATTTTAGTCCAGAACCAGTTAAACCAAAGTCCTCCACAGGGAACATTGAAATGAAATTGGGCTCAATTGATTCTGAATGCTTTGATACCATGCCCTGAATTTAAAATTGGCATTTATAAATGTAAGTGTTTTGTAATTTATTTACATTTATTCTTGAGGCTGCAAGTAAAATTCAATTGTATTGGTATTAAACTAGTATTATTATATTCTCAGAAACAGCTAAGCAGTCTCAGCTGCAAATTAAAAAGAAAGAAACTTCCTGTGAGCCTTTACTGTATTGGCCTCGAGTACGACCTAATACTGATCAAATCAAATCATTTGTCATTTTTGTTCCTTGCTACTCGCTAGCCAAAATAAAAAACTGAACTTGGTTTCCAATTTTTGTGATGCCTTAAAGGAGCAGTGTGTAGGATTAAGGGGGAATTATTGGCAGAAATGCAATATAATATACAAAGTTATGTTTTCATTAGTGTATAATCGCCTGAAACTAAGAATTGTTGTGTTTTGTATCTACATACAGAGCAGGTCCTCTTCAAAGAGTCTGCAGTGTTACACTGGAATGTTTGTACAGCAGCACAGAATGGACAAAACAAACACTGTCTGCCCATTATGAGTGCCCGCTGGCTCTGGCACCGCCTGCAAATCCTATCATGGCACAGATATGGAGCAGTGGCTAGCGTGGGGCTAGTGGATGGCTAATCACAGTGTTTGGACTAGCCGACTGCACTCCTCACTGATCCTTAATGCCCAAGGATTAAACCCAAAACAACAGCAGAGCCTGAGTGTACAGGACAAAATAGAAACACACAAGAATGTCTGTCCTCACGCATGCATGCTTTTTTTTTTATATCTCATGCTTTTATTCTGTTTATTGTGTTTAATTGTCCTTTTATTTTGTGCTTTATTGTGCACTTTTATTGTGAAGTGTCTCGAAACCAAATTTCCCTTATGGGACAGTAAAGTTAGAATATGAATGTGCTTTGTATTTGATCCACAGAGCATCTCTCTGCGAGACTCTAATGGGAAGCAGAACACAAGACAAGTAATGACATGACACTACTGTTGCCAAAGCAGTGGGACACAGAGTTGTTGGGATTGCTGTCTCTTTTCTAGAAGTCACTTTTTAAAAATATAAAGTTAGAACGAATGACAAATATGTAATTTTTTTTCAAAATAATTTCAGGCAACAGCCCGGTCCTAAACTCTGTCAAAGAATTGACGTGGTTCTGTGAATTTGCACTACCTCAGTTCAGTGACAAGCTAACGCAACTATAAAGCAGGTGCACTTTACAAAGTCCGCTGAAAGCCAACCTTTATCCACAATTTAACCCTCTAGTCTATGGTGATGAATGCAAATTGCTTTCTAAAATCACTTCCCAGATGCTTTAGTGTCATTATTATCCATACAGCACAGCTTGCCAGTTTTTCATTTTGCATTAGCAAAGATAACAACAATAGCCTAGTTAGCTGAGACCAACGGGGCGCTGCAATAGATCAGTGATTTTAACATCCAACGCTGGAGTAGAAGGCACAGCTTGTAACACTGTAAATCTGTGAATCCCTACAGATTACAGATTCAATATTTAATGTTTCCATAGTTTGAAAGGTAGTTCAAATTTTGAATAAAACTGACAGTCCTACACACTGCTCAGATTTCTTCCAGTGTATCATCACCCCTTCGCTGTTTGGAATTTGAGCAGAATAATGCAAAATCAGGCTATTGGTAACCTATCAGAGTATACGATGACACTTTAGTGCTGCTGGCTGGTTGCCCTCAAACAATGAAAAGCCCTCCCCCTGGTACTGCTGGAAGGCTGCATGTTCTCATAAACTCTGCACGAATCCAATGTGAGTCTGATGCAGGGAAAATCACGCTATAATGACATACATAACAGAATATGCATTGTCAAACAATTAAAGTGCTGCACAGTAGAAAGCAAAAGAGCTCATTACTGCTTTTTTATCGCCATTAGAGAAAGTAAACCTGCAGCTATGACACAACATGTAAACATATAAAATATACATACTGTACATAATGACATGCATGCAACAGGTTCTGAAACACTGGTTCATCTTATCCTCCACAATTTTAGTCATACTGAATGTGCATATCTGTGAGTAAGGATGGGATATTTATGTGCTTGACTGCATATTCTTGTCCCAATATGGAAATTAACACTATGTTCAGGCACCCAAACACTGGAGGCGTTAGCTGTTACTCATGATGGAATGAAGACAGAATGTTTATTGCTGTATCTTCATGCAGAGACTAAAAAATGACTGCACTATTTGAATGAAAGTTACATTATTATGTGATGGTTGAAAAGATGATATCTGGCTTCACTTGAGGCTTTTAGAATATCGTACTCAGATTAGAATTAAGATATTGTGTATTAAGATAATGTAAGCTACCATTAACTGTCTTTCACACCAAATGCGTAAGATCACTTAGTTTGCTCAAGGTAGAGTGTAAGATGAAGAGCATTCTGAAAACTAACCCATCCATGGAAGTAGCTAACCAAAGTGGTAAAGATAACAACTGCATTGTATCAATCACAATGGGGCATATTTTTACCCAATCGGAAAATCAGAGAGAGTTACTTAGCGCTGGTATCTCTCCTCCATTATTCTCTAAAATGAAATTGGCACCATCCTAACCTTTGCCTCTTGTCAATACCAGAATGCCATTGTACACAGGGTGTGGAGGTTAACATATAACCCAATAACCTGGACAACAAAGTCATTGGGCACTACATGGTTTTCACAGTTGTTTAGAAAAATACTGCTGCACTCTTCATTGAAAATAAGGCCTTGCTCTTGGTGTGAATGCAGGGTTATCCTAATATAAGTAGTCTTTTAACAATAACAAATACTATTAACGTGCAAGACTTCAGCACATTTTGGTGTACCACCCAAAGATTTTCAAGAGACACATCTGCTTAACTGTGGCCAAAGGCCACAACTAGAAAGACGGGAATGCTAGCAGTAATCAAACTCTACCTAACTTGATAGCCTGTATAAGCCCTCAGATCATTCACTTCAAGGACTTATCAATAATAAGTTATTGATAAGACTGTGTACAGTCAGGTCAGATATAATGCAGTATCTTTACATGGCAAGGCATCTCCACTCTTGTATAAGAGCATCTTGATGATCCAGTCCATCACTGTCAGCCGTGCTTTATTGGCCCCAAATCATTTCGTCAGAAGACTTTGTAAAACCTTTGAGCCTGTGTATATCAGTAAATGGTGGGAAAAATGCTGGTCGTTACTGAAATACTGAAAAACAAACAAACAGCACTACAAAAAAAAACCCACATATACTTTTGTCATATCCAAGCCAGACCTGCAAATGGTTGGTGAGTGATGAGCAGGGAAAAAACACTACATGACTCAGGGGCAGAGATCCATCTGTCCATTTTCAACTCTTTCAATCACTGAGGAGCACTAAGTCATCCCACAGCAAGTCGCTTTTCTGTTCTGGCGAGCAGAATGTTCAAGCATGTGGAGTGTTGGGAACATAGGGAGATTTCTTGGATTTGACACAAACTGTGCAGTCAGTGGCACCACTTTGGGTAGCCAGTATCTTTATTTAGGATCAACGTTGGCTTTTCAAACAAATTAAATCTATGTAGAGGACATAAAATGCTTATACAACTGCATGCACAGAATAATGAGACCCTGACGTGATGCTGGGTAAACTGCAGGATTAAAAGGTCACACATGGTGGATAGTAAGATGAAATAACATTAATCAGTTCTAAATTCAAAATAAATGACAGCCCAGTAATGACCTCATTACTCACTTTCAGTCAATTTTGTGGCAAATTAATCTGGACACTCCCCTGTTTCCGGGCTACTCCGGCTACAGACAGGACTGTAAATAGCATCACACCCTGATGTCTATGATGGAAGAGGAAAGGTACAGGAAGGAGCCAAGGAAATGAGGCCAATTTCCCTGTGGGGCCCCAGTAACCAGGAGTACCAGGTTCCACATAGAGGAGCCATTAGACTACATCATTATGGCAACCAAGACCCACCCACTTCCTGCCAGGTGTTCAACAAGGGTGTGTTCCTGAACCTCTGAGTTTCTGTCTGGGTGACTTTCTGCACGCCATTGCATTTAATCTGCAATTCTGCAACACACTTCTCACAAAACACTACTCCCCGTTTCTTACGTTAGACACAAGACACAAAGAAGGGGACCAGGGCTGACTTTGCTTGTGACGTGGATGAGGTAAATCGGCCAGAATCCAGTAATCCAGCACCATCCAACATCCCTTAAAATACCATTTTTTTTGTTTACCATTGCACTGGAATTTTACTTAAATTATTTTTGTTTTAGTGAGTTGACAGTAACTGTTACTGTACTATAATTCTACTTTTCCTTGTGTTTTTGTTGTTGTAAAACCTGCAATGGCAAAAAAAAAGAATATATTCTGAGGCCTCATTTTTTTAAATGTGTGCTGTAAAAAAATCTATTTGAAAATTTAAAAAGGGATACAAATTTGTAGTGTTTTGCAGTGTTTTGCATAACGCACATCAGTGATGTTTTTACTGCTTTGTAAGAGTAATTCAAATGGTGGAAGTGTGTATCATTTTATTGTAAGAATGCCATTTTTTTAAGGTTTTGATTGCAGAGTTTCATTTTAAAATAGAAGCAGAGCACAATTAAGTCCCGCCCACACAGGATCGGAAAACAGTGAATCGCTCTCCAATGACTTTGTATTGTGTGAAGGTGTCTCCTTGTGAATTTCGTCTGCTAGCAAACAAAAGAAAAATGCCTAAATATTAAGTTGTGTGATTGGATGCACTACCAACAGGGTAAAGAAAATAAGACTAAGTTTTAATAAGTTGCCGAACCGAAAACCTGAGGATGCAAGTAAAAAGATATCAGGCATCAGCAGGAAGAATCCAAAAACTGTGGGTTCCTGACACTCAGAATGCCTAACGTTATGTGTGCAGGAAGTATTTCATCCAAATATAAATTTTAGGATAACTACATTTCTCTTAGTTACCCTAAAGCATTTTGACAGTATGCTACTTGTTTTATAGTGGAATGTGGATATCAGCAAACTATGCAGTATCCTATTTGAAAGTGCCTTAGCCAACTACAGTAACTTGCTTACACACAGTTTACATAGCTTGATAACAGCTTACTTTGCTGAAATCCAATGTTTTTAGCTTGCTAGAGGCATTTTATTAGCGTTTCAGCCCTTGCTTACATACTGTTGCGTCGTTTGTTTCGTTAGCTTTTCAGAGTATGATGCGTTGCGCTCTGTCTCTATGGAGATGAAATGTTTATCTCCAAGTGATGTGTTGTATTTGGCATGTGTGTAAAGTTTTGCAACAATGAGCTAAATGCCGCAAGTGAGTAAGTGTGCAAGTAATCCCGAAAAACTGTAAAGGCTAAACAAACAATATTGTAACGGACAGGAGTTGAACTCAGGCTGGAAAAAAAAAAAGAAATTGGAAGTGAAATTTCACAGAACGGCTACTGTGTAAGAAGAGAGGATGCTTTGGCCAGACGACTGGGGCCACTGAGGGAGCCTCAGTGTATTTCCAGAGGCAGTAAAAGGGAGCAGGCCAGAGCTGCAAGCACAAAGTGTGCAGGGCAGACTGGAAGTTGAAGAATTTCCGTCCCAGCGTGAGTGTGAGAGAAAGAGAGTGGGGCTTGTGTCTGCCAGCAAGAGCAGCACTCTTTTTCCACAAGGGAGAAGTTATGGTGTGATTTGCATGTCATCCAAACCACTCCATTTGGCGGGGAATTGGTGTGTGTGTGTGTGTGTGTGTGTGTGTGTGTGTGTGTGTGTGTGTGTCTGCATGTGTGTAAGGCCACATCTAGTTAGTAAGATCTACCCAACTGACTGCACACACACAGACGTGCACACAAGTACACGCACATCATTCAATTTACCACCTAAACAAGTGTGCCATCATGCCAGGCACAGTAGAGGGAAGGCTGGGCGCAGCACGGCAACTCAAAAATCAGCACTTGACATATCCGGCTGCAGAATCACAAAACTGCCACAGAATTCAAGCACACACCACCGTCAATCGAACACAAATAATAGCTTTGCCTCAGTTCAAAATTACAGTTGGGCAAGGTCATTTTGTGTCAGTCAGCTCCGATGTCTATATTTCCTATCTGCATAGCTGACAAATGCATCTGCAATCTTATTGGTTGTATTTCCACATCACAGCTGCTGTCACAATGCAGGGGTGCAGGGTCGCACCGGTGATCGGGTAAGTGCGTACAGTGTCAGGACAGCAGAATAAAAACCGTCTCTGAGGTCCATCATCATGCTCCTACATTCTATTAGCTACTCTAATATGACCGCTAATGAGAAGGCATTACAGAGGCCAAAAATAACCTAGCAAAGTGGTGAGGCTTCATCCCAGCCCTGGGTGTTGTCGGTTATAAGAATATATGGACTGTGGCTGTGGCCAGCTCAGCTCTCCCAATCCTGTTCACCGGGCCTCGTTATCACACAATCACGCCTCACTAGCTTCGAAGCTGCATCTGCCTGCCTGCCCGTCTGTCCAGACAGGTGGGAGGGAAAAAGAGGAAAAAACTCAGATTAAATAGAGAAAATAGAGAGAAGAGCGAGATGAGAGAATGTGTGGTACAAGGGGGAGATTAAGGGAACGCAGGTCACAATACGGAGAAGGTGGCAAAAGACAAGAGGAAAGTGAGACAAAAGAGGTTCAATTCACAGGTAGAAAGAAGCTGAAAAACCAAAGGAGAAGGTAAAACGAGAGGGTAACTGAGACAGAGGCCAAGAAAGTGAGGGGGTGCAAGAGACGACTGTGGCAATGTTTTCCTTTTTCCTCCCCCTCCTTATTTTCCGTCTGAGTAACACGGTCATTTGGCGGCACTGGCTGAGACCACCAGTGTGTTTCCACTTCGCCGTTTAGTCGTCTGCTGGCCTGTCTGTCTGTAGGTTATCACTGTTTATCTGGTCATCCAATCAATTTCTCTTCCTGCCTGTCTTTCATCCAGTCCAACTGTTGTCTGTCTGTTTGACTGACTGACAGTTTCTCGTTGTGGTCAACATAGGAAAGCAAAGCCCAAATTTCCCCTCCACCATAGAGTTAGAACCTCTAGGGGGCTGAGCTGAGTGAAGCAACGAACACACACACACGGGTTAATTGAAAGAGCCTGACATATGAAATGCGTACGGAATATTGCTGTGAATTTTCCTGTGATTTCCTGAGATGCAGACAATGTCTCCGCCTCCTTTCTTTCAGGAATATTTCTATGTTTCTTCTCTGAGAAATCTGCTAAAAGGGAAAAATGTTTTGAACAGTGTATCTGCAACTGACAATGAGGTTCAATGTCATTTTAAATAATCTCAATCCAGCATTACATTCTGGAGGCTTCGATAAGTGTAAATTATTAACGCCTCAAAGTCAAAGTGGAAGATTGCACTGAAATTGCAATGATGGAATCAGCAAGATCATTTCTCTACAGAAGAATCACGACTCAGTCCACTGATTCTAATGCTATAAAGTTATGCCTTATTCTCTAACAAACCTAGTGACCAGCTTGCAGATAGCACATTAACCAGGTGACAGCTAAGTTTAATTTTGGTCTTTTGGCAAGTTATGTTAAGCCGACAATGCTATCTAAAAGAGAAAAATCTGAATGTTTTGGACAGAGCAAGGAAGTATTAGCATTTGTTATTTTCTACGTATGTTCTGAGGAACACCTTTGTTAACTATCAGATTTGTTAGCCTCAGAACATATATAATTTGTTAACATCAGAACATAGAAGATGTGTTAGCCGCAGTATCATCAGAATGCAGCCGTAACTGCAACAACTACTTTTTAGAGACACTTTAAATGACAGTCAAGTGGAGCAAACAACACACAAATGTCTGACTTGTGATAGAAAAAAGTGGGTGAAAGTTGCCTTCCACCAGGAGCAGGCTTTGCTGTGTCTCCATTAATAGTTATGTTTCCGATTTTGGGAAGGAGGGAGACAGATTTCAGGTCAATACACACGTTTCCACACTTTGCTCTCAACACCCAAAACTCTTAAGCATCTGGAAACACCACCCAAATTCCAAATGTAGGTCATTATAGCCTCATTACCATCACAAACAGAAGAAATATGGACTCCAGACAGAACAGCTGGATTTTGTGAATAGTTAACCATGCATTGCATTGGTTTTATAAAACCAACAATCCACTCAAAAGCGTCGGGGCCAATTTTTAAGGTATTTCTTTCTGTATGAATAGTAGAGACATCATTCTGGATCGCACGCAACAGAGCAACAGCAACATGTTTTACAATAGCATCTGTGCATTATATTTGGCATCAAATGCAGTGTAATGCGATTTCTTTGGTTCAGCATTTCCATTAGCCAAAATTCCAGCTGAGCGGAAAATGAGAGAGGGAGAGAGACACGCAAAAGAAAAATCTGCTGCTGATCTTTCTGTTGTTTTTATAGTGGAAAACAACAAAAGCACCCAAAATCTACCACAGAGGATACAATTTTGCAACCAAAAGAGAGGTGTTAGAGGAGGGTCAACAAGCTAACGAGGACCAGGTCAACAGTCCTCTGGACACGTGGGGGACTGTCATTCAGATTTGGTTAAAAGGCTGTTAGTATAAAAACATACCGTTTCAAACTTTTCAAATTTTCAAGGTTCTTTCCCTTTAAGTCTTCTCTCCTCACCCACTCCACTCCTTATTTCCCTTCTCCTCCACATTCTCCATCAACCTGATGTAATACTTTTTTTTTTCCATTTCCCCAATCTGTCAAAAGGCTCTGAGCAGATGATGGACGGAACATAATAAGTGAGAAAGATCGCAGTGATGGGAGCAGGAGGTGATTAGCACAGTGGACACTGTGGCTTCCAGGTGTGGTTAGAGCTGACAGCTCACCAGGCTATTCCTTGCACCACACGGTTAGCCAACATAGAAACTGCAACACTGCATTCATCCTGCTTTAGTACCACAATAGTCACTAATTTGTCCTTTATGTTACCGAACTAGCAATCGAACAATGACTGGTTGTAAATGTGAGCACTATTAATAACCTTAAGCAAAGTCTTGTGGACTGGACACAGTGACATTCGAGTAAACATCTGTCATGTCTTGAGGTGAGAATAATGCTTTAAGAGCAAAACCCCATTGCCAATATTGCCATTTATTTTTCGTTTTACAAATAAGCTAATTATTTAGTGTTAGCTTGTGTTAAACTTTCAGTGACCCTATGGAGTTGCAAAGTGTTGGACTACCTTGGTTTCCTTTCATAAACCAAGGGACGAAAAATATTTATGGATGGTCAGAAATAAACGGGGGACAAAAAAGAGAAAACAAAGCAGATAGATGACAAGAATGATTTCATGGTTAGAACCGGATTAATTTGAGTCGGATGCAGCTTGTTTCATTTAGTTGAGAGCAGAATTGACATCAGTGATTGGCTGGTCCAGGAAGTTGATCATTGGGCTGTTTTGGTTGGGTGCTTTGGGTTAAAACAGATATGGTACTGCAATAACAGCAACAGCGGTAGCAAAGAACAGCTTGTTTTAATTGTCTCTGAAGTGGAACAGCTGGCTGCGACAACTGAGCCTCACAGCGTAACACACAGAGAGAGAGGAGGGGGGAGAGAGAGAGACACAGAGAAAAAGAGAGAGAAGGATTGGCGCCCATGGCCAAGGATTGAGCCGCAGGCCAAAAATTTCATTCTGCTATTCAGAAGTTAAGAATTTGACATTAAGATGACTTGGCCTCTATACCAAACTTAATACAGATTCCACTTGATGTGTAATTCAATGAAAAATACAGCTGAAAACACTTACGCTAAACATAACAAGTCTTTACCAGTTTCAAGTAACAAACATATCTTAATACCTTGAACACAGCTACTGCAAAATTAAGTTGTCGTATAAGTCCCGTCATACAATCTTGTCAAAAACAAAATTAAACTCACCAAGCTGTGTGTCTGTTTGCTCCGTTAGCCATTAACACATTATCGATACCGCAAACTGTTATCCCCCACTGTGAGCGCAGAGCAGCTGATGGGGGGATCGGAGACGCACTCAGCTTTGTTATCCCTAGCGGCTCCTACCGGCCGGGGAGCCAATTAAGAGTGGTGAGTGAGGAGTCAGCAGGCAGTCAATGGCAATACAAAACAGGCAATAAAAGGTGAGCCACCGAAAACCATGAGAAGTTCTTGAGCATGCAGCCATTACTGTCCGCCTAAAATATTATGCAGTTTGCTGCAGCAGAATGAGAGGTTAGGTGTAGGCACACAGAGGTGCACACTCACTCATTCACAACGATACAGACGCACATACACGACCAATTGCATGATCCACTATTAAAGCTGATTAGGGAGCAGTGACAGCTTTAATAGTGCTCATAAACTCTTTAAGAATAGGTTATGGAGTGTAGTTTTGCAGAACGTGGCAGTGCACACTTTGGTGAGCTGTGACCATTTCCACCCGTGCTTTAAGTGCACATTCAATATAACCTGCGTGCACCTTTGTAAGAATGCAGAAAATCAAGACACGATATCTTCTAATGCAGCAATACATACGTAATGTGTGTATTTGCGTGTGATGTGATCCTCTGTGTATTAAGGTTGGTGGCAATTAGAGCTGCTGCCAATGGGACATGGCATTTGAAAACCTTATGAAAGAGAAAGTAAAAATACAAACTCAACTTAGTTTGCTTCCTGCTATTAATCTAAATGTTTGCAATGTCTTGGAAACTAAGCGATAAAACTCTGCCGGGTATAAACCAGCAGAAAACAAATGTATGTTCTTGCAACAAGGCACTTCTATGGAGTATTTTACTTGATATATTGCACCAAGATGCTTGCGAGACCAAAGGCCTCTCTGTTCCCCAGTCATGAATATTCAAATGAGATGTTCAATTTGTGTTGTGGAGATTATTGGAAAGCTACAGAAAGCCTGGTTGAAACCACGTTATGCACAAGATTGAATGACTCTCTGAAATTAAAGTGGGATCTCTTCCCTGTTCCCTTAAAAAAAAAATATCCAAGTCAGCCTGTTGGCATTTTAAGCCTTTAACAAAATCCAATATGTCTGCTGAGTAAGACCTTCTGAATTGTGATCAGCATGACAGAGCTTTACACAACTGCTGAAGTCTGAACTTTCTAAAGAAAATAAAAACTGCAGACTAGAAACTCAAGGGGAAGTTGAAGATAGAAAAAATAACTTGGTCTTTTTAAGCGTGTTATGTTTATCCAAAGAAAAGAAAAAATCAAGTGATCTTTGAGGGGGAGCAGCACTGAGCTAAAGTTATCAATCCACAAAATCTAAAATCGTTATGTTCTATCACTGATTTAAAGATTATAATATCAATACCAAAAAAAGAAGAAAAAGAAAAAATAAACACACACAAATTATATAACAGTTCTAAAAGCATAAGAATATATTCCATACATTTATTAAAGAACATTGCTTCAAAATAATTTGTGTCATCTTTGTGCCTCAGCCTGCCCACCCAGCCTCAACAATCTAAACAGGTTGTTGAAGAAAAACTGTAAAAAAAACTAGTATCAAATTGCACAGCCCATCAAATTAATTCATAAACCTTTTCAGGTCACATGAACGATGACAAGTCTATTTCAGAATGCGTAGCTTTAAGAGGGTCAAGGCCGAGTCCATTATGACCAACGTGGGTTTTCTGGAAACTTCACACATTGAAATTGTGACATTCACATACATGGAAGCCTTCCCCCGCACATTCAGACTGCAGCACTTACTGAGTGAGCATGCTCATAACCTGTGTCGTGACTCACCAGCACCTAAGACATGCTGCGTTTCAATATGAGAGACCATTAAAAAGGCAACAACAGCCGTTCCCTGCACCCTGGAAGACAATTATTACATATTACGTGTGGCTGCTGGTTCGTATGGTTATTTAGCGTGTGTACATTTGCCATACATGCCAGTCACTTAGAGGTCTCCCCTCCCCTCCTCACACCCCTTCAGACATCACTTCACACAGAGCACTGCTGAAAGGACACACGCATCTATCTTGCTTGTAGCCATTCGGTGCGTCACTGCATTATGGCCAAAGAAAGGGGACTTGTGCATGTATTATCAGTTGTATAGCACGCATACACTCTGACTGAAGAGCAGGATTGAGGGCAAGATATCCAGAGAGATTAAAGTCAAAGAAGAAAAGAGAGGAGGAAAAGAAATATGGTGGTGAATACACTGGCTGAGTCCATGTTAAAGGAATACTTTATCCCCAAAAATCAATTACTCACCCCGTGTTATCTTGAATTCATGAGGAAAACTGTTTTCCATGCACGCCTCCACAGTAGAGATGCACCCATTGAAATTTTCTTGTGCAATTCCAATTTAAGATTTTTTTTTAAAGTCTGACCTGACGATTTTTATTTTCTTTCTGAGAACTCTAATTGACAGCACAGTAACTGACACCTGTGTAAGCGTGAGACTGTTTATGCAGAAGTGTTTTAAATAGTAAGGTTTTAGCGAAGATGCATGTGTTTGAGAAGTAGTGAGCATATCACTGGATAAACGACAGCTGGATTATACTGCACGAAATGTGAAAGTTTGATAAAGTTTTGCTGTTGTTAAACGTGGCCTGATTTACTCCAATTCATCAAGATTTCTTCTAGAAATCAAGGTAACACAGGGTAAGTAATTCATATACAAACAGTCATTTTAGGGGTAAAGTATTCCTTTAAGTTACAGCAACAGTAAAAGAAAAGTGAAGGTAAATCTAAAGAATATCAGAAGATACCAGAAGAAGAAGTCACTTTCACTGTATTCGAAGACAAATCAATGTAATAGGTGTACAGTGTTAAAGCCCTGTCTGTAAGATGCACCAGCAGCAGTTCAGCGGAGGTAAACCTCGTTTCTGAGAGCTGGAGAACAAGAACGAAGAGTATAGGCTCAGAGGCAACTCTCAGAAAAAGATGCGTGCAGAGGCATCGCAGTGAATAGAAAAGCTCATTTGCTGAAATTAAGCGATGCCCTGGAGCCAGACCATTATGCTGAACAATGCTACTGTGCACAAAGCAGGAAGGAGCAAGGGCCAACGTGGCACAATGCTGCAGTTATGTTAAATACTGTAATACATGCAGAGTGACGACGACCCAGAGACATAAATCAAAAGGAGACCAGGGCGACATGTGGGAGGCAGACACATTGTAATTCTGGCCTGAGTGTGATGAGGTGGGTTGTATTGAGAATAGGCAATCAATATCTCATTATAAAATATATTCTCGGATGAGGGCATCAGGATTAGCTACTAACACACTTCATATAATACTGCCGGCTGCCCACAAACAAACAATGCTGTCCAACAGTGTTCAAGTGTATCAGAGATTACAATAGTGGATGTCCCATTTTGTCAAATAATAACTACTCTATGTACCAGCTGTATATTATGATTAGATTGATTTATTGTCAGTTCAGGAAAGTTATCACCAAGACCTTCAAGTCGTCATCATGATATCGTGTTAGGGCTCCAGTCAAACTGTATGTTTGGTCACTGCAAGGTTTTCTTTGGCCCCACATGAAGCTATGGTTGTAGTTGTCCAGTAACTAAAGTTAGATCTTTACCATCCTTTTGGTGGTATCTGACACTTTGAGGACATGAAAACCTTGCATAACCTCATAACCTACTTGCTTGATTGGAGGCTGTGGCTCAGAGTAACAGTGGCTCAGGTTGTCTTACAAACAGAGGAACGGCATTCGATACCCAGGTCCTCCACGGAGACTACTGAAGTAACCAAACAAAGAGTCTCTGGCCGTGGTTCCACTTGTCTTTTCAATGCGACTTTTGTGATTGGATGCGCCTGATCACAACTCAGCTGTGTCTGCATATGTGTCCACACTTCAATGTGAAGATAGCTATTAGATATATTTCACACATAAGTGTGGTTGTAAAACGGTGGATTAACATATTTCATTTCCTACAAATCCTCAAAATATAAGTCCCCTGTTATTTTTGCTGCTTACTCTTCCTCCCTGCAGGAGACTTGTTTTAATGAAAAGTAGCTGCTAATAAAGCTTTGTTTATTTGCTGGTAAACATATTTTCCTGTCAATTATTCATTATAAAAGTTTCCCATTATTTTGTCATTTGAAGCCTTTATTTTGAAGAAGCAAAATCAGGAAATGTTGGATTTTTATCAGTCAGCAGGTCTCAGCTATATTCCAGCCCCGGTCATCCTTGTCTCTTCCTTTTTTCCTCTTCCGTGTGGGGGGAAAATGATGAGACCTACGTTAAATATGATACCATAAGTTGTCCACATTGTGCCCGCATGCTGTCCACACCTCACTCAATGAGAGCAAGAGCTAATCTCAGAGCGTACAGTAAATGCATCCTGGCACAATCGGACGACAAGAGTCGCATTGAAAAGACAAGGGTAACCACGGCCTCTGTTGGTGCTGGCACTTTGCATTAAAATCAGATTGAGAGACTTCAGTAAAAAGAGTTAAGAGTTTTCATGATGCCTTGTGCTCAGTGGCTACACCATAGAGGCTATGTTTGTCTGCTATTTAGCAAGTTATCTCAGAATTGATTTAATAGCGTTTATTGCATAGTTAGAAAACCAAAAACATAATCAATTCTGAGATTGTAGTGTGGTTTAATGGCAATACTGCAACCCTTATGAGGTATTACAGCATTTTTATCAGTATAGGCTTATCTCCCACTTAATTCTTGCCAAAACTTGGTGTCTTCTATTAAATAGTTTGTTTTATATTTCATATAATTTCCACATAATTAGTTAAAAGCATTGTGCAATTTCAGCCAAATGTGGATAACATGCACATGTCAACTCTGAGTGATTGTCCAAGTACAAATCCTTCGGAGATTAAAGTAATCAAACAATGTTTTACCATAAATTGTTGTTGTTACAATACAAGTTGTTCATGGGTACATTTAAACTCTTAGTACCCTGTACCATTTGTAATGTGTTTTTGTGGCGTATTTTATTCTGTGACGAATACCCCAACTGTGTAACTTGCTGCCTTCTTAGCCAGATTGCCACTGAAAAATTATTTTTATCCCAACTGACTTTCACAACTATTTCTTATAAAAACCTGATCTATAGATAAGCAGTCAAAGTAAAAAGAGTTCACTGAGCTGCCGCCACTTTGAGACCTTCCACTGGCTGCTCTTAAAACACACACACACACACGCACACACATAACACACACAATAAGCACAACACATCTCTGGCCCTTGTTCCTCACATCAAAGATTTTATTTTATGATTATTAGATTCTTTCCCAATCACCATTGAAATTCCACTGACAAAATACAGACAAAGTGTAGCTGCTTTGAAAAGAAGGCCATTTCTGTAGTACAGTGGCTGGTGCATGACCGAGTGTAATCATATATCAAAGGTCAAAGGTGCACTCTGTCAGATCAAGACAGGTGAGCTTTTGGTCTTACTGGGTAAGGGTGGACTGCAGAGCTTTTTTGAGACAGAGATGTTCCATGTTTCCTCAAGTAACAAGTAATATGCAACTACTTTGTGCTGTACTCTGCCTGCTGTGCTGAAGAGGAGCTGTTCTGATTTCAGACATGTGGTGCCAGATTCATACGCACAGCACACCTCCTAAAGAAATGACCACGTCCCAGGCACCGGGGACGCTGCAGAAGTTTGATTGGACATCGTAGCGAGGAGTTTGGTTTTCCGGACAAATACCTCACATCCTGTTACAGCAACAACAAAAACCTTAATTAATTCTAGGCACAGGAGCTCCTCCTCATCATCCAACTCTTCCACAATTTTTCTTCCAGTCATGGAGTTGTGTTGGGCCAAACTTATATGGAACTATTGAATCACACATATCAAATAATTCAGAGGCTACTTCACTTGCAGTAGTACAGTTTATGGCTGTCAAATGGCAAGCGTCAAATAATGCCGCTGTGCTGTTCTCAGCCTTCCCATCTAATTGAATCCACTATGGAAACCATGGATTATATATAGGTCGCCAACAACTGAAGTCAACTATGGTAAAACAATTATTCAATTAAGCCAACCCAACAAGCCAACAAACAAACCCACTTTAATAAACTGAATTACACTCCAGAGATATTGCCATCACATCTAGGCAACTGCAGGCCACCAAATGACTCCTCAGATGGTTACCACTTTAATACAAAGAAATACGCAGCGTGAAATTCTCTCATTCCCTCACTCTTTTATACACTAGTCCTGATAAAAACACTCAATAAATAGTGAGCAGGAAAATGAGATTTCAGACACCTATTATTCATCATCATTTTGCCTGATCGGTGTAGATATGTATATTGATTACAATAATTTGCCTAATGGAGCACATTGCATTGTGGGATTTTTATCAAAAAGCAGTGTATATGCCTTATGTGAGACGCCCCCCCCCCCCGCTTTAGCAGGACCTACTGTGTGCATTTTCCCTTGTATCCGTAGGTCCCTGGTAGGCAAAGTCAATCAGTGCAAGTGGGAGCACCAGGTCAGTCTCCCAAGAGTATTTAAGATCTGATCTGGTCCGATCCGATACAATCATATACTCTAGTCTTGCATCTCAAGTTGCTAATCGAACTGTAAACAATAAGAAGGGCACGGAAAATGAAGTGTTGGCTCGGATATCCGCTGGCTGCACAGGAACCCCAGAAATATAGCCCCTTGCCGTCAGAGGCTTGTCTATCGTCAGACCGATAGATTGAATTTCGGACACAGAGATCTCTGTTGCTGCTCAATCATTTGCTATTATTCACATAAGAAAACACGAAAAGCCAAGAGCTACTTTATGACTAAACAGAGCCATTCTGAAACCAGTTAACACAAACTGCGCCCTCACCTAAATCCCTTTCACCATTACTCATCATTCTCACTAATGATTTAATCCTTAAATGTGTCTAGAACCACCAGACTTCAGCCTCTACAAGCTGCTTGACTGTAAATTTGGATTTACAGCACTAGTGTTGATAGTGTATACAGAAGCCCAGCAGCCTTGGTTCAGGGTTAACAAGGTGTATCCGTGTGGGCTGAATGTTAGAAACAGTCAAAGTGGTCCGGTAAACAAACAAAAAGCCTCTGTTGGTGCTGGCACTAAAAAGCAGATTGAGTGACTTGAGTAAATCTTGCTAAAAGTATATAAACGGTGTGCTTTCAAGACATCCACATGATGAAGTGCAGCGCTGTTAAAAACTGCTGCGTGACTATGATGCTCACTCTTCTCCAAGAAGAACCCAAACTAGGTTTAAAAGCTCACTTGTTAGGGAGATTGACATTTTCCCGTCTTGACTGAAAAATAATTTTAAGATATGCAAACACTACTTTACACACTTACACACTTTTACTCATTCAATGCTCCTTTAAAGTCTCTGTCTTGAGGCCATACACACACACACACTTTGTATTGTGATACACACTCTCCCCCTTCCGTTTTCACCACTGTCATATCATCTATTTGTCCAGCTCAGCTCCATCTCTCTTTCCCTCCCTCCGTTTCTCTGCTCTTTCTTTCTGTTTGCTGAACTATGCTCCAATTAGCTTGGCCTCACAAGGCAACAGTGTACCAGTGAGGACACTTTATAAGGACATCTCCCCACACACTCACACACACTGCTTTATTAACCTTTGGTTATACTGACCACCTTATTCTTGAACACAATGAGAACATATTGTATCATTAACACCACATATATGAATATTTGTTCATCACTGCCACAAGAACAATTTATATTATCATGAAAGAGCAGTAGTTTTACTTTTTCATTGATAATATACTGTATAAATTCATCAGCCTTTTATTGAATAAAAACGAATAAAAACGAATAAATCTTATATATTTAATTATAACTATATGACACGGCTTTTCTACCCAGCACTATTACTACTATTATCCTACAATATTAAATAATTAACCATATAACCATTACTGCCATTATTATGCCCCACTATATGCTTTAGAAAAGGTTTTATCAAAAGGCGTCGGTCATCACGTACCCTATTTTCAGATCAACATAAATAGGACATAATCCTGGTTTAGTCGTTACAGATTAAATAACCATCTTTTCATTCCATTGAAAAATATAGTGCTGTTGTGATATGAATGTGACTCATATGTCAAATCCTCGGTGCCACTGACAGGAAAGGAGTCATTGTTTTAGGTTTCCTCAGCATAATGAGGTGATACAACAACACATTTTGATAATGCCATTGTAAAAAATAAAAATAAAAACAACAACAACAACGTACAAGGTCACTACTGTTGTCATATTGTTTTTCATAACTCATTCGGTAGTCAAATACCATAAGGAAGTTCTCAACACCACCATTGTTGGGTTGAGTAAAATGGATCATTACTCTGCAAAAATGCAATGACAATACTTTATTCATTACTCAGTCAAAAAAATATATATTTTAACTCATATATCCTAAAAATCATACCCTTTCACATTTGTCTACTATTGCAATTAGCATTAGCAGCATGTGCCCACAATATAGCCAACTGTCCGGTACTAGCCAGGACGACCCGTACATTGGGCTAAATTGTATATTACTCTTCTGATCTTTCACGGGCTGTCGCTGTAGGGTGATCACGCAGCGGCATGACAGCTCCCTAAAAGTGAAGCCAAAACATCACCCCCCCCCCGGCGGCTGGCTGTTAGTTTAGGAAGCACTAGATTTGATATGCAGCAGAGTTTTCTATGAGCAGATATTTGGCCGTCATTAGTTGATCATGTTTATTTAATTGTTGAAAGCCAAAGGAATTGTTCTGCCTCACTAATTACTAATGCGAGTTGGAATTAGAGTTGTGACGCTGTCGACACAGGTTGGTGATGTAGGCTACTTTTTAATTTGCCAGAACATGTCAAATGACAGTTCAGCCGGATTGCTTAAAATATAATGCCGTGAGCTTGTGCACTAAACCATAAATCAACCCAACTCTAATAGCAGAGTAAATGTACCAATTCCTGACGAAAAAAGTTGGATGGATATTAAAAACACATCACAGCTGATAAGGCCAATATCAACTTTGGTACAAAAAAAAACCCCACTCTGTTTACCTGTTGTTGAGCAGCAATCACATTCTTAAAGCTAATGGCCTAGCTCATAACACCTGCAAGCTCGACTGCAATCAGCTGTCGGCGAATATTAAGTCAGTTGTTTTAAAGATCTACATCATTTCATGTACCTCTGGCAGTGCAAAATGACAAATGACTGCTTGAATCAGTCAAGAGCAGCGACAAATATTGGTGAGTCATGATAAGCCTCTTTTTTTCTGCATATTAAATGTGTTTGGTTTTTTGCAAAGGTCCAAATTGTGATTTCTTACATCATATATTTTAAAGGTTTATCCACATTAGCTGATTTAATGATACTAAATAATAATAAAGCTAAATATTAATTGGAATACACACATGGTTGCCTCTCCAACTGAATACGAGTATATTCACACAACAACATACCACACTGCTGCGGCACTGCGGCATACCACCTTTTGTCCCCTATTTGGTAGTGAAAAAGTTGGCAAACCTAGCAATACCTGACAAAAGCAATAGTTCAACATTTTGGTAAATATGCTTATTAAAATGAGAAATTGATACTTAGGTTTTGAAACTGGGTTAGAAAATGAAAACAATCTCAACAATTTCAGCATCGTTTTAGAAATGATTTCCGTCCACACTAGCACATGACTATTCACGTACAGTGGGCATGCGGGTGCCAGTGTAAACAGGAAGTAGATTGCTTGGTTACAGAAAATACAGTATTATAGTACTCTTTAATAATTAAAGGTTGTGATTCATACTTAAGATCTTCATCTTTATTTCCAAACTCATGCGGTTTGGCCTGTCCACACTATGAGGTAACCTCGGAGTTTCCAAACTTATCTGGCGGTGGAAGCGTTTTGAAACTCCTCCGTTTTCAGAGCCCTATACATCCGGAGTAGTTTGGACGCTCGGTGTAAACGTAGCAAGAGATATGCGTTTTAAAATGGAAACGTAGTAGTGTGGCCTTCATCTTCCAGGGAAATATTGTCTTGTTTAAAGCTGTCTTAGCTGCTGTATGCTAAGCAGTAAGCTAGGAGACAGCAGAGGGGAAAAACCCATTTTTGATATTCAAATAAAAATGTCAATGAGCTGAGAATAAGAGAGCATCCATTTGCTGCCTGGATTAAAACTGAAGCAGAAAACCCATCCAAACCGAGGTCTAACAGCACATCAGGAGGTGGGAAAGGTCCTCTTTTAGAAACTCAGATGTTGTGTGACATAGTAGCATCTATCCTCACACAGAATTTCAATTGCTATTCAATAGTAGTTCTCTCTCAGGTCCAATCTAGCAGGCTGAAAGGCTGCAGAGAGGCTGCATTTAAGCAAATCCACGTTTGCTGAGTGGTACACACAATGCATGTATCTTGCTCTCTTACACGCTCACTGACACCTTCCATTTTGCTCCCTCATCTTACTGAATAGTACTAATTACTGAGCAGTAAGGAGAGGAGAGAGATGATGTGGTGGTGAGGATGAAAAGACAAATCGCAGCATAAGGACTAAAAGGTTTGCATGGTCATTTGCATGCCAATCATGCATCCATGTCCATCTTTGCTGTATCATGTCATTTACATTGATCATGTAAATGGCGCGCCAACTATAGGTGAAAAGCCATCAAATTTAACTGCAATTTAAGTGCACATTGTGTTCAGAGTTGTGGCACTTTATTTGAAAAAAAATGCTGTTGCAACCAGACCTTAAATCTGACATCTGTAAAACACACAGCGGATGGCACAAAATACCAATTTATTAGACTTTGTACTATAAATGTTTGATATTGTTAAACTTCTTTGTAGCATAGTAAAGCTATCGATGTGTATGACATTTTTCTGAGTATAAAGTAAATGGTAAGACACACTAATGTGCATGTGCAGTGAACAGCACAACATGGATGGCAACCAGGAAGAGAGCCTTTTGGGCTTATATACTGGGTGAGCAACTTTTATTGGAATAAATTTACACCATCTTGGAACATGATATGCAATTCTTTTAATAAATACATGTTTATGAGCCAAAAGTAAGTTGGTTTCTAAATGGCGGTGGCACTATCAAACTTGTGAGTCCTTACTTGGCCCAAAACTTCTCACCAGATTTCATTGAAATGTGTTCACCAGATTTTGAGAAATTCTGTTAACCAACAAACAGATCGAACCAAACGATAACTTTCATTATGAAGAAAGTTAAACTGCTCCGACTGGCTCTCTCTGTAATCACCTTTCCAGATTAACTGGGGACGATTATGCAGGTTTGCACAATTAATCGAAGAAAGCAAGAGAGTCTACTGCAATTTTCAAATCGCAGGAGGAGCAATATTTGTTAAAGGCAACATGTGTGTTAAAATACCACTCAAATATTGTCATGCTGCAGGGAAGTCCTGATCAACACATCATATTCTACAGACTCAAAAACATATCTTTGTTAGGTACAGATCCCCGCAAAAATCACACCAAAATCATTTAATATGTTTTGCAATGAAAATGAAAATAATGATGTAAAAATGATTATTCCCTCTAATATTGCAAATCATATCATAATTGGAATATAAATCAAAAAACAATTCGAAATTTTTTCAAAATGTTTCAGCCCTACGATAATGCTCAACGTAGTCTAATCCTCCATGACGGATCGAAAATGCACCAGTGCATAAAACTCACTGCTAATTTTTTTTAAAAGCACTCTAAACAAACCATTGTAGACTGAATGAGACTAAATTCCCCAAATGACTGAAAATGATGTAAATGAAATGTCCAAAATAACATTTAACTGTGTGTAACTTTTTGCATTGGTGAAATGTTAAAACATGTTTCTCACAGGTGCACAGTAACAACACAAATGAAATCCTGAGCAGTTCTAGACGGGGGATAACAGCGTTGGAAATCATTTTCTTTCTGCACTTTCTGTTTTAGAGCCTAGTGTGAGCTGCAACAGAGACGGAAGCTTTCAGCCGCACAGCATTAGCTCTAGCTGTCAGTCGCAGCAGCACACAAAGACTAGGAGGAGGTTATCATTCAACACCTCGTTAGTCACAAATGAAACCTTTCCAGAAAAAATAATCCTCCATTGTTGTGCTTCCATACAGATGTTTTTTGGCATTCCTTAGCATGTTGAAAGCTAGAGGAGAGAAGCAGGGGGTTTTTGGTAGGTGTGTGTACAGTCCGCTAATTGTAAGTGTTTGTGTTTTAGTCTATTAAATACCTTAAGTACATCTCTATCATTTTCTATTAAAAAAATATTCTGGTAGGCATATAAAAAGCACACCACATTTAAGGACATTAATGTGTCGTGATTAGATTTTCACGTGCCATTTAACACCTTACTCTCATTGCATTTTAAGTTTTCCACATGTTATTTCACACCGTTCTGAGTTCATACAAAACTACTTGGTTTTGTCTCGGAAGAGGTCATGGTAGGGGTTATAATAAGGACAGTTGTAACATAAATTGTAATGTTATAGAAGTTACGTACATAAGTTAAGCAATCAACATGAATAAGTCAACGGTTGATTTTCTTCTTTTTGCATCTGGAGAAGTCGCCCCCTGCTGGTCAGTAGAGAGAATGCAAGTTGTAAGACACTTCTGCATCGCCTCCATTAAGGTCCATGTTAATAATTAAGAGTTGACTGCTTTGGGAAAATAGCTTGGCTGTGCAAATGAGAGGAGAACGAGAGAGGAAAGGGAGTGAGAAGGGAGACGGGGTGAGATAACTGGAAACCTGCAACAGTGACAGTTTTGAAGAGACAGTGAGGAAGTGAGAAAGGGCCTGAGAGAGAGAAGATACTGTGTGAGAAGACATATGTAAGAGCAGGGGTGTAATTTCCACTAGGGAAGGGGGAGGGGCATGTTCCTCTCACTTTTCAAAATGTACTTTTTGTCCCCCTCACTTTAATGGTTTTAGGGTTCTTTTTGTTAGTGTCGAAATCTGAGAAGAGATAAGTTGACAAAAAAGATTGTAATCTGGACGGTCATTATCCCAAGTACATCATTATTCTAAGTATTGATTAGTTTATAGCAACTTTATAGGTGATAATAAGTCAGTCATGTTTAACAGTTTGCTTTGCTGGCCACAAGAGACCAAACAAAGCTTCCTCTCCTGTCCAGTTTTGTTGATCTACTCTTTCCTTCATCCATTTACCTTCATCCCTCCATCACATACTCATCCATCTTCATACCCATTCATCCTCTCCTCCCTCATTTTGTCCTCCTCCCTTTCAAAGTTGGCTATGCAATGCCTGAGACAGATCCCCCACAGATCTTTTTCAGCCTCCTACACATCCCAGACCCAACAACCTCCTCTTCCCCATCAACGTATTACATCTATTCATCCTCAACATCTAAAAACTCCTTACATCACCAAGACCTTTAATCACATCCTGGTGTGACTCGTCAACCTCTTGGTATCAAGCTGCAGAGCTTGCAGATAGTTTCAGTTTGATGTGCTGAGGGTTTGAGGTATCTGAGATCTCTGCCACCAGGACCAATACAGAGGAGATGAATGCAATTTTAGTGCTCAATGCATTGAAACATTACATCTGAAAAAGTCAAAAAGTAACTTCTCTCTCAAGAAACAATTTCCCAGTTACTCTGAAAACCAACAGACTTCTGTGGACTACTATGTACAGCAAAAAGGACACTGTCCCAGGAAATTCATTGGTAAAGGTACAGAATTCATGGCAAGAAGAAGCTACATTATACTGTATATCTCAGGAGATACAAGAGACGGGGAGAGCATTTAACAGCAACTAAGTTTGCGGCAGCGGCGGCCATGATGGGGGTATAACTTGGAATAGAGGGGGCTCCTAAGAGAGGTTGACTCAGGCGTGTGGGCTGGCTTCAGCAGCCTGTGCAGCTGCTGTGTTTTGGTCCCCTGGCAGGTCACATGGTGCAGATGACGGGATGTTTGGTGTTGGTGGGGGGATTTAGAGGGCAGGGGTCTATTTTTGAGCACTGCCACCACCACCTCCATCTCTCCTCATTTCACCTCCTCTATCCCTCTCTCTTTTCTCCCCTAGCATCCTATTTCCCTGTGTAATTAGGCTTCTAATTAAGGCTGTAGATGTTTAGAGGATGGATGCCCAATGTTGGCTCTGCCTCATTCTCTCTGCATGGAGCATGCATACTGCAGCATAAGTCTGCAACACAAAGACCCAGCACTTGCTTCTCTGACAAATTCTGCTTTTGTGTATTTAATACTGAGCTGGGGTTTGGTATATTCAGCCTGCTCATGAAATGATAATGTTGTAAAATGCAAATATGTGCTCCGTGCATCAAAAAGGAGAGAAATACAATATATCTCCCCACCAGCAAAGGATAACATGGAGCAGGCACAACTAGAAACTGGCAGCAGTGGTATTAAAATAGCACAATGAAAAGATTATGGAGGTCGCTGTAGTGGATGGATGCTTTGGTTTGCCTTCCAGTCCAGCAGCCACAAGTTCAAGTCTCAAATAATTTCAAGAGGCTCTCTAGTGCATTATTTTTAGATGTAATTTAAACATAATGAAATCAGTTAAACAGTTACTACCTTTACCATAATCCTATCTTTTAATGAAGCGATGCTTTACCACGGCTGTCCTTTCACATGGCAGGTGCAAATGGCCAATTCTAGATAGTGTCACATATCACATAAATGTCACCTATCTTTAAATCATTCATGTCCACAACATGTAAAATATATTTTAGTAAATATGCTTATGTCAGAAATGTCATGTGACACAACAGTTATGTCATTTTTTTGTGAGATGCACATCAGTGTCCAGTCCACATGGACTTATAAAACAAGTATTGTTACAGTGGTGAAACGTTTGTCAGAAAGGAACAGCAGCAAGAACAATTCCTACATTTATCATCAAAAGCAGGGGGTTAATATTACATGGCCAGCCCCTTAAACCTCTAGGCGATGAGGTCGTCCTTTTTTGCATGACGGACAGGTAAAAATGGCCTGGCCCAACATTGTCCAAGGTGGACAAATGTCACATATCATCACACATCATTCATGTCTGCAACATATAAGCTGCTTTTTAAAGTATCTGCATTATGTGACTAAATGTATGTGATGCTGGTTGATTTGACTGAACCAGTTGGTAGAACGCATCCCGACATACAAAAACTAAGGAGGAGGTGTCAACAGTGGAAAGCCACCATCTGTCATATGGGAGCTGACCTGTTGACCAGTGATAACACACAGAGGGAATGTGCATGTAGAGTGGATGCATTTGTATATTCTGTAGGTGATTGTGTGGAGTGTGAACAGATGTGCATATGGATTAAATGATGTGTGGGCTTCAAGTGCGTGCGAGTGTTTTTGTGCCTGGTGGGTTTAATGTAAGCATGAGTGGTCACTGGGTAAGTATTTGTGTTGATGTATTAGATGATACATTTATGTGTGCGTGTGTGTATTGATGCAGCGCAGGGTGCGAAACAGCTGATGGGTTCAAATTTAAAGCGTGACAGTGAATGTGTGGGAGAAGCGAAGAAGGCTAAGTGGCTTGCCAGCACAGGCAGCTGCCTTTCACATTGAAATGACATAAATCACTCTCTTAACATGATCCACTCCTTTATTTCATACTGAGGGAAGGAGGCATGTACCCTTTTTGTTTTCTTCTGGTTTTTCCACTGCTGGTGTTTTCATATTAAAGAGCAAATATATTACATCATCAAAGCATTTCAGTCTCGTCTATAGCTCACAAGGTAGTGACCAGAAGAAAAAGTACTACTAATAGTATAACAGTACAGAAGGCAAGTGTTAAATTAAAGTGTTCAAGTAAAAGCCAATTCACACTTTTGTTCTCTCTTGCCCTGTGTATTCACTGCCTGTCTCTTTCTGCCTGCAACTCCTCACTTCACATCGTGGCCAAAATGTCTATTATTGTCTATCTTTACATTACAGAATCAGAATCAGCTTTATTTGTTTTAAAATAAGAAATAACACATCTATACACAAATCAAGTGTTCAGAAGGTTAAGATGAGGGTTAGTTCCATTGTAAAGGACTTTACACAACAGGGGCGAGACAAAAACACGAAAATGCTAAATACTCTACTGAGAAAAAAAACGTTGATGCCTTAAGGGGGATATCTGACAACACTACCAAGGGAGGCAGGATGTGTGTACAACTAGAGAGGAAGTTTTTCCAGACTAGTTGAAGAGCAGAGAAGTGTCCTCTGACGACTTCTTGCTTTATCTTCTTGAGAAAAGGGGTGCAGTTCTATGGCGAGAATCGGAAACCACTCCCATATTAACCACTGTCTTGATTATTTAACCTTATTTTACAGAATTAATACTATACTTACTAGTGGTGCAACGGATCCTAAAACCCACGGTTCAAATCGCATCACGGATCAGAGTCACAGATCGGATCAGCACAAAAGAAAAAACGAGTGCATATAACTTTTTGTTATCTAAATGTTATCCTTTTACTTTGTTATAGTCATCTATGGTGTTTTAATAGATTGTAATTGTATTGATTAAAACAAATCTTGTCATTATAATCACCTTAGAGCTAGTGTAAACAGGTCATTATCTTCGGCCATTACTAATTTTCACTGAACAGAGCCTGAATGCATCATAATGTACCTGAACAGAACCATCATTCTCCTCGTGTCAATTTAAACACTGATTGTTTCTTTATGATCTAACGTTATCAGAGATCTGCGACTAGAGAAGCATAAATGATGTCCTGATCACATATTTGACTGAATATTGGCGGGTAGCGATCGTCGGTAAATCTTTATTTCACACTGTGATGGTTAACGTTAAACTGTGTAATTAATTCGTGGTTCACATGCGTGCCGAACCGTGTGGGGGGGGTGGTCTGTACGGATCACGGATCAACAATGGTCCGTTACACCATTATTACTTATGCAGTCTATTTAATTCTTCCATATTTGAAATCTAGGCTTTCTCAGCTGCAAAACGGTACCAAATAGTTTAATATAAATCACTGAATAAAACCTGGTCAATTAAACAGAGAATGAATTAAACAATCATACAACAGAGATAGACATTGGTATCATGACGCAGACAGATGTAGATATATGTACATGTGTATCTATATGCATAATAAAATGAATGGATAGGATTAAACGCAACATTTCAGCACAAATCAGTGTCCTGGGTGAGAGGCAAGATAGGGAAGGAAAGAATGTCCCTTCCCCCTCTTGGAGAGACAGGCTGGAAGTCTGTGTTGTGTTGAAATACAAGTTGCAGTCAGAACAATCAACATCCAGTTTATATGGCAGGACACTAAAATAATTGTAAACAGAGTTGGCTATCATGAACTTAACTATACATAACTTATGAACTTAGATGTTTACACTGTTCGAGATTTGGTAAACGTCAAGCTTGCATAATAATGTAAAGAGACACACTATAAAGAGTCAGTAATGTAAGAGGAGTTGTGTATGACTAGATTAGAACAAATTCAAAGAAAACAGTAAAAAAAAAGTGAATAGTTTACAAATAAAGTGAGTTTGTTTCTCTGAGGTATATTAAAAATATATATACATAATATACAAAGTCTAACTAGGACTAACATATCAATTCAGGTACAGGTTATTTTGCATCAAATTTCTTTGAGACAATTGGATGTGTCTCTGTGTCTTTCTGCTCCTCAGGAATGCTCGTAAAATTGGAAGTTATTATATAAAACCTTTTAGGGTCAGCCTTAACGAAGGTCTGTTCATAAATCGGTTTGAGTGTCAAGATTGACCACAAGTCGTATTTTGAGTCGGTCCAGGCATATGGTAAACTGAGAGTTCAACCATTAAGTGACCTATAGACTCCTGAGTGTCTGGACGAATTTTAGTAGGCCAGATTGTGTCATTGACATTTCAGTTTCAGCATTTTTCCGTGGATGTTCCCTACACCTTGGTGTGGCTGTGTTCTTTCAGCTACCTGTCATATAATAGAATACAAGGAAGGCTGGTTTGAATAATAGATCCATCAGTTTAAAGACTTATAACACGCTAAAATACACCGCAAAGTGGCATTTAATGCTTTTAGGAAGGATTCCTACTTTTGAAAGCAATCACAGTAACAATCATTTTATCTTTCATGGTGAAGATCACAAGGTAAATTGATAGAAATACATTGCTTACATTAGAAAATAATCTACCAGGAATGTGCCTGTATTTAATTGGCCACAGCAGCAGTGCTTAAAGCTGCAGCATTTCTTTTCTTATCTTTTCAGTACTATAAGTTTTAATACAGATTTTTAACTTGTGAAAAACTGCCATTACTCAGAAGGTTGAGCGCACTGTATGACTCAATATACTAGATGCTACACAGCCTGTTTACACATCTTGGAGTGTTGACACTTGACTTGAGACAATATGTCAAGTCAAGTGTCACTTACCCCTTGAAAAAAGAACTGCACCAGTGAGCACACAAGGATGTCACAGACACCATGGGGCAAGGTGAGTTATATAGCCAAGCAGCAACCTCCGATGCTGAGAAATGAAGCCAACGCAGAAATGCCAAAAACTGAAGTTCTTCAAATGGCCACTTGAGGTTGGTTTCAAAAGCAATTCAATCCCCATAGTCCCCCAATGTTAAAATGCCCAACTTTACAGCAGAAATAAACATGATAACAGTCTGGCACGAAAAACATTTTTGGTCTTCTTTCAATCAGAAGATTGGTGGTTCAATCCCCGGCTCCTCCAGTCCATGTCGATGTGTCCTTGAGCAAGACACTTGCCCAGCAAAAGAATCGGGAGCAACAAAATGACTCCCTGTGCCTTCTGCGTATGGATGGGTGTGAATGGGTCAATGACATGTTGTGTAAAAGCGCATTTAATGGTCGAATAGAAAGGCTAGCTCCTCTGACGATCCACCTATTGCACATTTTTAGAGTTACGCTTTGCTGCAGCAAAGCGTAACCCACTTTGAGCTTAACAAGGGATCTTCAGAAATCTCTGGTAATGTCATGGAAACTAGGTCCATATTTTATACAGTGCAGGGTTAAACCAGTGTGTAGGCATTACTATTATCATCTAATCAATCAAACACTGCCATGAAACACCCGTGGTGCCATTTTCTTCCACCAATCAGTCCATAATAACAGAAAGGACAATGCAGAGCATAGAGAAATGAGTTTGGTGTGTTGCTATGTGTCTCAAGGCAATAGCAGCAGTGGAGCTGCTGCCACCCTCTATGATTTACTATGGCCCTACATAATGATCATGTGGAGCAGATGAGCAGATGAGCCTTTGGAGGCACACACTGCAGGTGGACAAGGTACTTATGCTCCAAACCCCTCTAAAAACTCCCAGCAGAACGATCAATTGAATTCAAACAGACATGGCAATGTAATCTTAAAGAATAAATATATAAATTTCTGCACTTAAGTTTGTGTGATTTGTGTGATTGAAAGTGACTGGAGATCTGTAAGATTCATGTATAATTTTCATATATTCAATTCAATAGCCAAATAAAAATATGTTGTTCTCATCATTTCATCTCATTTCATAAAAGCAAGTAGAACAAGCCTACATAAAACAGCAGGTTACTCTATGTTGATTGTATCCAATGCTGTGTTGGTCATAGTATATAATAAATAATGTATTACTTATGCATAATGAATAATACAGAAGGTAAGGAACGTTTTCGTTTGTTTTTAAATTGCGTATATCAATTGAAATATTTGTCAAAAAATAATCGCAAATAGATTATTTTCTCATATCATTCAGCCCTACCATCCACCATGACATTTACGTTACATATATCTACAAATATTAGCTACAGACTGAAGATCTATTTCATGGCATTTCCCCACACTCCTCACTTCATATTCATTAGAATTGTTGTGCTAGTATTTACTGTCAATGCTACTCAAATTGAAAACATGTCTTCTCCAAGAAAGAAATCTTGTAACATTTGTCATGGAACAATAACATGGCTGTTGTCTGTAGAGCCTGCCTAACCACATAGTGCTGTTTTTAACTAGTCCTCCGCTTTGCCAGTTTAATTAGAGATAAGCCAATAAGCATGCAACTACAAACCGTGTTTACAGTACCATAATAAACAAGCCTTTTTTCTCTCCGTCACTGATGGGTTCAGTTGTAATGAGTCTTGCTCCACAATTGAATCACCATTACTCACTCATAAGAAACATTTTCTCCGCAGTTATTTAACCAAACCTAAGTTCTAAAGAAACAGCAGACACCATAACAATGTAAAAGTTAACAACAGCAAATTAGTTATCCGTATAAAAAGCAAAAGCAAGTCTAGAGGTCTTGAATACATGTAAGAGGAAAACAGTGTGTGAAACAGTGAATTTAACAGCTCTCAGTGGTAGTTTTACTGCTTGAAATGCCGAAGACAGACAAGTCTTCTAGACGCTTGCCCAAAAAGACGCGGTGCTTCAATGCTTGTAAATGCCTGTATGAACAGTGGGTGGGCCCAGTTAAGAAGGCTACAGCGAGAGTGTGTGATAGAGCATGGAGCATCATTAAGTTACATTGGAGTGAGCATGATATGATGCAATTTTATTCATTAGTGGTCTGGTGGGTGTTTAGCTGCCCGTGATTAAGAGGGGTAAACAGCAGCTGTTCACTGGAGTGAAAGTCGTTCCGCCGGCGAAGGTCATAACTCTGTCGACACGGAGGAAAAATAGAGGCTGCAGCTCAGGACAGGATACAGCTCTTTCATGGATATAACATGCTGTCCAACTGCCTGACCTGACTAGATGCATTAGTGCGGTGATTCCCAACCAGGGGTACTTGTACCCCAGATGGTAATTCTGCAGTTGCCATTGATTTAATATAAAATAATGGAAAAATTTGAAATTACAATTTGACAAAAAAAGATATCAATATATTGAGTCCATTGTAACACCTAGACACTATATATTTAATCTGAGAGTGCATGAAAACCAGAGATGCACCAATCGATCAGTGAATAAACAGGTCGTTTTTCAGCTGACGGGTGATCGCCGGTCACATTTACAGTGTGACATGATATGTGTACCACAGCGGCACAGACATTAACGTCACAGACACAACATGCGTTGAGGGAAGAAGACATAAAGCAAAAAAAAAATTGGGAACCACTGCATTGGTGGTTTGATCATACGTTTGATTGATCCCAGCTCCTTCTCTACAGCTTTGTAGGGATTCTGAGCTTGATCTGGTGATAGAAATGCTGAACTTTGCACTAAATGGCGCAAGCATGTTCAGGTTACCGTAAAGGTTAGGTCGCTGCCTGAAGCCCTGGAGGGAAGACAGGTAAGTAGTTAAAGCAGACTGAGCATAAGGCCGAGGATCAGAGGCCTTTGAGGACTAATGCATGAGCAGTGCAATCTGTTCAAAAGTCATAAATACAAGATTGCAGATTCTCAGGTTGAAAGAATATATTCATTATGACAGAGACGGTATGGTCTCTATATCTCGCGTGTCCCTTAACAGTCTTGCAAGATGCAAAAAATATATTTACCACTGTTAAACCTTCTCAGACCTGACTACTGTGTTTTTGGGAAGCTGCAATCATTTTCACTTTGCTTTTATCAGGCATTTTATAAGTAAAGCTAACCGGATTCAGTAATAGGGAAATAAACTGAGTGAAACAACGTAGTGCCAAAGTTGGAATATGAATCAATGCATTGCAACATGCATGCATAGTGCCAGAAAATCAATAACATGTATTTTCACAATTGGACAGAGTATATAAATACTATGACAATAATACCTACTTACAGCTGCGTAATTGGTAGAAACTATTCAGTGTGTATTCAGTCATAAACATAGAACATAAAATTCACACTAAAACAAGACACTGGCTCCAAGCATGATTATAGGCAGAACAACAAGTTATGCCACACTTTGGCAAATGCACTGGCCAAAGTCACAAAGGAACAGAACTAGTCAAAACAACCTAACCCTGTAAGAATTCCTCTGTAATCCCATGTCAAAAAAAGGCCAGGGAAAAATCGACTCAATTAGCAACAAAAACAACAAAAAATAGGTTTTGAAAGAAAGAACTGGGACGATGTGGGATTTAATACATGCCAGCTGGGTGGGAGCTTTTTCTATTTTCCACTGTGTGAAGGATTCATTTGGCTCAATTGATGTTTTTCAAAGGGCAAACGGACATTCTAAAACCAGAATAGACCTGTGAAGATAGTATGTTTTGGGTTCAGTAAAGACTTGCCTCCGACACATCTGACAGCATCATTCCATGATCTTACATAAAGGGCATGCTGACCATATTTGAAGTCACACGCCCCTGTTTGTTAAAAAGTTATTCTGAGGGACAACAGGCTGGTTCCTGAAAGCAGGATGAATTATGAACAATAATTCTTTGGGTGATGCTAAACATGACCAGTGGTTGTGTGTAGAGGTGTCGTAGAGAAGCCCCACAGCGTCTTTGCTGATGACAGCACTTATCAGGGAAGCTTTATATCTCAGGGAAGTTAGGATAATAAATTGAAAAAAATATTTCTAGCTATAGAGAGACCTTTGAGAAACCATATTTTTTATGACAGCAAAATTCCACCAAATTCACCAATTCCTCCAAAAATTCAGCCTAACATATCTGGCATAATTTGCCATAATAAAGTTATTTTGGTTTTAAGAATGTTTGTTTGATAGCCGTTTTTTTTATGTTTTTCTTTTTCTTTTGTACGAGAGTGCAGGAATGAGTCCTAAAAGACGTAATGATTTAGCATTTTTGCACTTCCTGTTCTCTAGTCTCAAAGTCGATGAGTTTTTTAAAATAGGTTTTGGGTTAGATGCCTGAAATAAGGTCTGCACTTCACACAAAAATAAGATTTTAAACTTTTGCTTTACATTATAAAATATGTCAGTAAATACACCTCTTGTGTCTTAAAAAAGGCGGTTGCTAACAAGTGGCTAGATATGACGGCCTTTACAGCCTTGTTGTGTATACTTGCGCTCATGCGACCGTGGTATATTCGTTAATATCAATCAATCAATCAAACTTTATTTCAGACTCAGGGTCCATATAAGACAAATGCATAAAAATACAGCCTAATTATAGCCTAACAAGAGCTTTTTACTTCATCCGATTGCATTCACGCTTCAAAAATCAGAAAAGTGGTGTTCATTTGTGAAGATTATCTTGCTGAACAAAACATGTAAGCATCACAAACTTGTGTTTGCCACATTCGCTTTGCAGAGTTTATTCTCCGCAATAATCAAAACTCTAATGGAAAAATCTAATTGGCTTTTTGATGAGGGAACCAGTGTGATGAGAACAACCGGGGTTGGCTTACAAAAATATGTCATCCCTGTAGCACTCTATGACCGACCCACCGGCAGACATAAGTAAGTATTAAGGATTTACAAGCATACTGGTAAAAAATATGTAGGGACGAAAAATGACCTAAAACTTTATTATCTTAAATCCTGTATAATCTTACTGTATGATTACTTTAGCATCTAAAAAGTATCCGATAGGGCATAGTGTCTTCGGAGTTATCCTATTGCAAAAAGTTTTTATTTTCAACATCACTATAAAATTGCTAAATGTTCAGAGGAACGCAAAATAGTATTCTTTCATCAGTAATGACCGATTTTATCAATATTTCATACTTTTACATCTGAAGTTATATTAAATGTATGCTTGATATTATATTTCTCAACTGGTATCACTACTCTCGTGTGGGACTGTTTGATTTGTATAGTAGTGTATCCTCCTTGCATTTATTGCTTCATTTATTCACCAACTTTGATCTACAGTCCACCACATAAGGGATTTGTTTGCCACTTGACTGTCACAAGTGGTAATGCACCAGTCAAACTGTCAGAGGAATATTCATTAAACACACACACACACACACACACACACACACACACGACGCAACACCAAACGTAATGGAATAGTATTAGACAGCTGGCAAAGGTAGTAATGAGGATACAGAGAAATACTGTACGTAGACATGCAGCTCGCTTACAGTAAATTATGATTTACTTTAACAATTTAAAGTGAGATTATATTGAAATGCCTGTGGTTTTGGGGTATTTACAAAGTACACTAGTGCTTAATCTTGACAGGAAATTGGCAAGAGCTGAGGGTGTGCTTAACAATTGGCTGTGTCTTTAATGTCAATTTTCCGCAAAGGAGAAAACGGACAAAGCACATGCTAGCTGCGGAGAACAAATATGCAGAATTTATAGTTTGAGGATTAGATCTAAATACAAGTTATGAATAAAATCTCTCATTAAAATATATTTAATTCTCCTATAAAACCAATAATGACGTTTGGTTTTCCATCTCCCTGCAAACTGCCAAGAGCAATAATTCTATTTCACAATCCTCACCACCACAGCCAGTCTAAAATATAAATGACTTTGACAAATATTTTTCCAAAAACCACAGTAGCCATATGTAGAATCGAGCTCCAGTGGAGCAAGAGCATGACTTAATCGCTGTGACAAAACAGTCTGATGGAGATTCAATGAACTATCAATATTACCTCCTAATTAGGAAATATCTTAGAAAAAAAAAAAATTTGGGGGAAAACATGTCTGGAAAAGTGCTTCGTCTAAAGCTTCTCAGTTTACAACAAACCTTTACAAAGAACACTGCCGTGTTCACACCAAACGCGAATTCATCGCGCCGCAAATTCGCGTCCATCGCGCCGCCAGTCTCGCCGGGGACCATTTGTGTACATTCGCGCGAATCGCGCCAGAGAGGGAGCGGGGCTTATCGCCTTGAAACCCGTTCAACTGTCCGCCATTAACCATGGAAAAAATAACCTATATTTCTGCTTAGTACGTGTTGTGGAAGTCACAGATATCCCGGGAAACTAAACGCCATCATGTCTGGGTTCATAATATTGTCCAGAGGAGCTCCATGGTTATCGAGCTGTATTCACTGTGCAAGCCACACTGCCACAAGCCACATTGTGCAAGCCACACGTCGCTGTCGCTGTTTACTACAGCTGTATGAACACAAAATAAACTGATTTGGCTGTGATTTAACGGCAATAAACCGACAAAAAGGGACTCCGAAACAACTACGTAATGATGCCGATTTGTAGGCTACTTGTCTTCTCAACATTGTAACAGCTCAGACTAACGTCATGTAGACGTAAATACGGCAGTGTCTATTCATTGTTTGTACCATATGGTTTACACACATTTATACACATAGTTTGGTCCGGTCTCTATTGATATGAGGTATCGTAGAGCTCTGGGTGAACACAGAGGGCTACAGTATTTATTTCCTGATTCAACAACGGCAGGAAGTCAGTGATGACAGGGGAAGCAACTCAACGCTGATAGGCTATCGCGTCGGGGCGTAACGCGAATATTTCGCAGAAGTTGAAAAATTTCAACTCATGCATTTGGGGCGCAAATTCGCGTCCATCGTGCCGCAAATTCGCGTCCATCGCAAATTCGCGCTGCGCCAGTCTCATCGCGTCTGTGCATAGACTTTGTATGTAATCTACTCGCGCGAATAATTCGCGCCGCGTTTGGTGTGAACGCAGCATAAGGCAATTTGTTCCTCTGTCAACACACCTTTTGAAATGCTTCATCGATGATATGTGATCGGGCTACTGTACGCTAGGGGTGGGAATCACCAGAGGTCCCGCGATACGATATTATCACGATACTTAGGTCACGATACGATATTATCACGATACTTAGGTCACGATACGATATTATCACGATACTGCGATATTATCACGATACTGCAATATTCTGAGTATTGCGATACCATAGGCCTATATTGTGATTTATTACTTTTTTCAACTTCAAATGATGTCCCCAAAGGAAAACTGTGTCAACATGTTTTATCGAATAAGATAAAGTTTTCAGTCTGTTCATCTCACTTCAATCATTTTTATTGTAGCAAAATAGGATTGTCAAGCAGACAGACAGTTCAGTTTGTCATGTGCAACATTTATGACATTGTTGGTCAGTTTGTATTACTACATAGTCCAACTTAACTAAATGCAAACGTGTAGACTCAGTATATGAACTATAACTTATATAAGTAGGATATAAGAGTTATATAACTCAGTATAACTTGCGATGCGTGGACGTCAAGGGCAAAGAGACAGTTATGCGCCGCACTCTCCCCATGAGCCTGGCTACTGTTGGCAGATTTAACCGCGTTGTGAGGCCAGATGTCTCTATCTTTGTTTTGACCAACTTCCTACCAATCACGCTGACCCGGGACCTTTGCTGACCTCACCAGAAAATAACTCAGCACCATCTTAGTGGACTGAAAAAGTAATTGATTTGATTTTTCTAAAAAAAAAAATTTTTTATAGGTTATATAATAAAAGATCGATACTTGGCGTCCGTGTATCGATACAATATCGCCACGCAAAATATCACGATACTATGCTGTATCGATTTTTTCCCCCACCCCTACTGTACGCCATACTAATCTTTTCTCTCTGCAGTCAAGGTAGCCTATTAAAAGTCCGGGTGGGTAACATGACCCATGTGGTGCAGTCATTTCAGCCACTCTGTTATTCCAACAAGCAGCTGTTCTGTGTTCCTGCTCAGCTTGATTCCCAAAATCTAACCCACCCTCCCATCCCTCCCCCCGACACACGAGCTGCCGTGCTGTGGGGTCAAGCTTATTTTGCAAAGACAAACATATATGAGTTGATTTGTGGAGCAACAGGCAGACATGACTTGGCAAACAAAAGCAATGGGCAGCAGCTCAAAGTCAATTTAACAGACTTATGTTGGGATAGTAACTGACATTCAAGCTGCTGTCTGGGATTCATCGGGTACGAGGTTTCTGCACGCACAGTTTGTAACAAAGTCAACATCGGTTATGCTGGATTTAGAGTGCACGTGATTTGACCCTGGCTTTCAAAACATCAAGTATGGCGCAGTTGAGATATTGTATTGTCTGTAAAAATACTAATGTTGAAAGAAACACAGTACACACTGACAGATTGCCATGCTCCCACTGCTCTCTCCATCATATACACACACACATTCACTTCTTTATACCCTTCAAAGCAGCAACTGTCTCTACTACTAGAACACAAATACACACACTGGTCACACTGGCCACCCTTAAGCTTTGATCAAGAGGTGAGAATAACAACAAGTATCATTTTACCATGAGGTACAAGAATAATCTGTCCTGGCGATATGAAGCATATCACAAATGTGCAAATGATTAGAGGCATTTCAAAAAGTTCAGTCATAAGGCAATCCTGGGTAAAGGCCATTTTCATTTCCCTTATGAAACCCAGAGTAGCTGCAGACAAATCTTCAGTTGATATGCGTTACAATTAAAGAATAGTTTGATAAAATATGATATAGTTTGGGAAATACTCTTATTCTCCTTCTTGCTAAGAATTAGATTGATACCACTCTCATAACTGTCCAATATGTGAACTACAGCCAAAAGCCAGTTAGCTTAGCTTACCACATGAAGACTATTGCTGCCTTTAAATGGGGTCATGTATATTGTGTTCACGAGAAGATTTTGTCGAGGGAAAACTGGCATGACGATTTTTCGAAGAGGTCCTTTGACCTCTCCCCTCGAGATGTCTGAATAAAAATAGGATATATGCATACCCACGAGTCTCCCCTTTACAGACAGAGCTTTTTTGCATGCAGTATAAATGTGTTATTTTTCCCCAATTATAGAAATAGTGTATGACTGGAAAGCTGAGCCCAATTGTATTTATGTACGGTGATGTTAGTCCCCAAAGAAGCAATTTTATTGTAGTGAGACAATTTTTTAAAACTTGACGTCACTGTATAAAATACCTGTTGTGACCTCTAGGATAATCACTGAAA
The DNA here is from genome assembly GCF_004355925.1 of Anarrhichthys ocellatus. Taxonomy (NCBI): domain Eukaryota; kingdom Metazoa; phylum Chordata; class Actinopteri; order Perciformes; family Anarhichadidae; genus Anarrhichthys; species Anarrhichthys ocellatus. Next base: position 83,997 of record NW_022280088.1, on the reverse strand, counting down.
CTTTATAAGCACCAAACTAGAGATCTTGGACATTCAGAGGATGTATGGCTTTCCAAGGTGTATTGACAATAAGGGGGTTTCTGAGAAGTTGCCAGAACAGAAGTGCTTGCCATCCAATCGGGAAAAATGCAATTCTTACAGAAATCTTAAAATGGCAGACAAAGTAAGGAAATAAAACTTTATATAATTAGCAAGCTGAAGACCCACATTAATGTTCTTCTTTGTCACAGCAGTGTTTGGAATAATTATCCTCATTATTTCAGGGACTATCTTCTCAATGGCATATTCAATTATTTTGCCTTTTCTGATGCACCTGTAATATGGGCCGAGATGATTTTAGCCTTTATGAAGCTCTTTTATTCATCTCATATTGTAATGGAAACTCATTTCAGCTATAGAGGAGCTCTGGTGATATGTTGAGCTAACCGTCATTCTATTATTAGCCACCATTGTGATGTTTGTGTATGGGATTAATTTCACTTGAGAGTTTAAGTCCTTTTACAATAGATGCTGACATTATGTGTACTCATCACATAACATACAGTACATACAATAGCATTAAGAAAGGCAGAGTTGCTGCAGCTGTAGGAGCTGACATAAAACTACTGATGGAAACACATTGCGCACACACACACACACACACACATATTGCCAGAGGCCTTAAAAAAAGTTTTAAAAAGTGGAGGCACATGAATACTTCTTTATGTCGGCAGCATGTGCGCTCCTTCAGCCCCCAACCCCCCTCCTGAAATAAAAAACCCACACAACACTCTGTATTTAGATGACAGAAGACATTGCCTGAGGTGACCTCGGGGCCAAACTCACCACTAATATGTTCTGACAAGTGAGCTACAAGAAAGTGCTAACAGAGAAATGTAACGGTTTAAACCATCCCGGCGCTCATCCATACCTCAGCACTTTAACCTCAGTCCTGTAAACCCAGCTGACCATTTTCCAGTACATTTTTGTCTTTTTTTCCAAAGACAAACGGGTCGTGTATGTGGGACTGTAAGCCTTGGCGTAGTTCTGTAGACTCTCACTGGTTCAAAACGCCTGGGGGAGGGGACATAACTATGGGAAAAAATTGTAGTTGACCAGAAAATATGGCTTCCTCTCACAGAATTTAGACTCAGAAATGAGTTGACCCCTGACGCTTGTGACTTTGAGTCATAAAACACTAACCTGGCTATGGCAAAATCCCAGAAGATCACAAAATGACTGATTTCAAAAGGATAATTTGACAAGACAGCTCGAGACCTGAGTACTCTGCATTACCTGGTGATCTCGACAACCACATACTGTATTATCCAAGCTGGCTGTTGGTTTTGGAGTTGAGTGAGGTTGCCCTTCACGGAGGTTCCCACACTGAGCTTTTTATGTTCCCAAACAGAGGGGATGTGTATGGGCTCACTGCTACATTGGGTAACGTGGATAGGACTGATGTTTATTTTTTATTTTTTTGTATGTCTGAACTTCAACATGAAGACAGGGACTAGAGGAGCAAGAGTAAAGAGGAGAGGGAAATAAAGGCCACAGAGCTGTAGTGTATTTGCAGAAGGGGCTAGAAGAGGGGACAGGAGGGGCAAACCCATGAGTTTTTTGTCATAACATGCAGTGCAAACAAGCCTCGCAAAGAGACTATTTTGTTGTCAGACAGTGGAGGAAAAAAGGCCATTTTGATGGGCATTTGGGATTAAATTCAATGTTGGAAAACAGCTAAAGATTTCTCGAAAAACTGCTGTACTGCAACAGGAAAGAGGAAGCAATGACAGCATCACAGGCAGACAGAAACCAGAAAAAGGTTCAATTTTCACTTATACACATAGGTCACACATAGACACATAGGTCTTTAACAGAAGACATTGTGACATGTCATAATAGGAAAAGCACCGGTGTATTACATAATATGTATAGCTGCATTCTACTTTTTGTGCATGCTGGCTTACTGGAATAGCTTACTGGGACACTTAATGGTAGTCAGCCATCGTTAATGTCATCAATTTCTTTTGAGCTTAAAACAATGCCGTGACAAAATTCCTGCCGTGAAAAATGTCTATTATTATGTTGTGGAGGCGGTGAGTTGGGGTCAGCACTGCTATCCAGCTGCAGTGGTGCCCCTGTGGGTAAGACAGGAAGGTCAGAGGGCGTCTGGCATGTCACCAACTACACGGCAGCATTACCAGGCTTGTGCCAAGCAGAATGCCTTGGAGCAATGCCCGGACCTGTATCCCCCTGATGTGCTGCCATGCCGCCCCCTGCCCCCACCCCGGTAAGGGCCAATATTCAGCATGCATGCTCACCCTGGCTGTGAGTGTAGATGGTGGTAAATCCTTTGTCCTTGCATAGAACTCCCAACCCCTTCGCATTATGACTACTGTAGTGCGCAGCCTACATCACACTAGAACAAGCCACAGTGGTGCAATTTTTGGACCAAGGATGCCTTTTGATACAGTGGGTTAGCTGCAATATCAGTTTAAGTTGTGTAGTCTTTACAATTTGGTGATATATGTGTTTGATTGAGGTTTATTCTATGCAAAATAGATACAGGAAATAAAAGTGGGAATGGTCACATTTTGCTTCCATCCTGGAGAATAACTCAAATCACAGAAAGTTGAAACCCAGAAACACACGCAATGTTAAATTAAAAGACCTGAAGACCTACATCAGGTATCAGATTGGGGCGGTAAGGGGTGTCCAGGGGTAGCTGTGTTGTTCCCACAGGGACATGACAGGCCCACGGACCCATGAACATTAAACTGGTTGCTGCATGTCTAAATATAGTATAGTAGCAGTAGCTAGGGCATGGCTTGTATCAGCCATAATTAACTGCTTGCCACAGTGAAACAGCAGTGACAGCATGGCCAGTAAGGCCGGCACCATCAGTGGATGACAGATATGCACACAGAAGGCAGAAGCGCTCTCTGATTTATTTGATCAATTTCTTATTAACACTCACAAGACCCTGTATAGCGATCTCAAGATGGCAGCATCAATTGTTATAGTAACATGAAAGCACTCAAAATGTTATATTCTACTTCAGGATTTCTCAGACGCTTTGAGGGATTGCTGCTGTTGCTTGCGCAAAAACATATTAGGAGGCTGGCTGGTTGTGTAGGTGCGAGTTTTACTTGGGGGTCTTCTGAAGCACCTCAGCGGTCATCAGATAAACCTAGTTATTAGGCCTCAATCTGCCTGTGTAACACTCCATATCTGATGAACTGTAACACTCAGATCTCCAAATTAGTCAAGCGGCCTGACTCCCTCCGTATCTCTTCCCTCCCTCTTGGGAGAGAAAGAAGACTCGATGAGCGGACTGCCAAGAATGACGTGAAATATCTGGAGGAGGCATTGCAGTAAATATCAAGGGGTGAGAGAAAAGAGAGTCAATAAGGAAAATTGGTATGATTGGATGAGATGATTGCACTGTGTGGCAAAACACATCTCAACAAACTGTAAAATGACTTGCTGGGACAACCAGCCACAAAACCTTCATATTAGGCATAAAGGGCAGCCAGGTGGAAATAAAACCTCACCTACGATTGCAGCTTCAGTTCCCAGCACAGGGAGAATGCTGCAACCAGTTTTGATGCCCACTGGTTCGTCATGGGACTTGTTGGAGACAAAAATGTGTCTACACTATCAGGTAGGCATCTGGGCATTCAAGATTTGGAGGAAAATGTGAATATAAAGCTGTGAAAATGTGCATTTTTATTTAATAGAAGTGAATAAACTCCTTGCCAGCTTGCTGTGGGAGGTGCTGAAGTGCAGCAGCCTGTCAAAGGAGGCAAACAGATGCTGTTTAGGTCAATTATGTTTCTCTTAGCTGAAGCACAATGCCCACAATGGATGTGTACAGGCTTGTACTGTACCAAGGCCTTGTCTTTGTGTTTACAGAAAGAACATCTCTGAAAGCAGAGCGAAGGAAACTCCCTCTGAGTAAACGCAAGACTGAAACATGAGCCCTACAGCAGGCGAGCCCCAATAAGCTGTGACTGTCCTCTGATTGGATTCAAACTTGCAAAGTGATTTGCATATACATCCATCCATCCATCCATCCAATAAATGCATGTGATCGGTTGGTTTTAATAACTTACATCATGATTGGAACTTAATTTGTTCATGTTCCAAATAATGAAAATAATCACCAACAAGAAGACCCGTTGTGAGTTATTTGTTTTGATTGAGCTGAAAAGTAAGTAAGGAACCATATTAGAATTGTTACAGGCGATCATAACGTTGAGAATTGAGTTTTAAATTTCCGATTATTGGGTTTTCTGCATCGAGTCATAATTGTTCATGTGAGAAAAGCGATGCATCTAAAAACCAACTGAAATGCAGGAACTTCATCTCTAAAAATGATGGTATGCTGGGAATCAGTAGTGTAAAATATACATTGTAGCTAAGGGAATAACATATGGAAACCTAAATAATTGAAGACATGCCTAAACACATATTGACTTAAAGCATCACATAACCACAACTAAATGCATACACTACCATAGAAACAGTTACATTAAATGGACAAATACCCTCCTTCCACATCTGAATCAGACTTTCACTTCCTCTCATCAAGCCGTTACTGACAAATTTACACCAGACACGTATGCAACGCCCATGACCATCTTGAGACAGCTTCTGCTGCCACCCCCCCCCCCCCCCCCCTTTCACTGACAGTGTCAAGCAACCACCATTTGGACAAAGACGTCACACCTCTGCTTTATGTCTTTAATGTGCTGATCAAACCAGCCAGTTTCTCTTCGAAACGTGTACTGAAGTAAACTCTTGCTGTTCATAAGAAGCTTCTCTTTTCTTTGAGTCACACTCTGAAAAGACGAAAGTATGGGCCCCGACTGTGTACTGACACAAAACGCCCTTATGTTTCACACAGGTTAAGAACATCGCTAGATGAATGGAAAATAGGCATGTATATAGACGCCAGCACCTACAGAGAGGGCTTTCTAAATTCAGTACTGAGACTTCTACCACACCAGAGGGCATATGCTTCTCACAGAGATAATGAAGACAGGGTTTACAGTGAAAACAGATATTTCCAAGTGACAGAATGTCAATGGCTGGACTATAAACAGTTTAAAATATAATACATAACAGCACTGAGATTCCGAGCTGCGTCATTAGTCTTTCAGATGCCTACTGAACATTTTATTGTGTCTGTTGGCTTCAAAAACCCAACAATGTCTACCAAACAGCTTTTAGGACGTGCCAGCATCCTTTACTGCAGCCTATAAATTCAAGTATTCCTAACAATAAAGCGACTGATAGTTATTTAACAAGTGAGAGCAGCAAGTTCATGTCACCACTCCGGTAGTTCAGCGTGCCAGTTCAGAAACCTGAGGTGAAGGAACACCTTTTCCCCCCACATTTGCCTGCCCCCAAACATACTTGCAAGGATAAGAGCTTGTTAATCCAGAGGTGAGATGAATGGCAGCACTGTGTATGTGTGTGTACAGGTAGGAAGGAGAGCAGGCTGGGACCCCAGGTACAACTCAACTCAGCACAAAGACTGGCTCAGTCCTGCTGCTGTCACTCATTGGGAAAGGATAAAAATATACATGTTTGCCATAGCGATACAGTATATAGGAAAATGCAACCGCAGAGAAGAAACAGTGCACACGTGAGCAAGATATTTGCATTTATTTAGCCATCAATGCATAGAATAAAAGGTTACAGGGTCAAATGGGGCGGCAGTATCTCTGTAGTCCTTCTTAAATGCTAACATTGCATTTCCTGCTGGCTTGTATTTTGAAAAATCAAATAACAACCATACAGCTAACATAAACGTCAAAATTGATCCTGATGTTGTAAATCCTTTATGTTAAAATTTTCAAGAAGTAATTTCACCGGGAGGCATTTGTGTTAGAAAGGCAAACACAGTTGAAGGTGAAATATCTCTTTCAGCATCAAAGCCAATGAGGATATGTTGTGTGAGCATGTCAAACAGAGGATAACTGGATGCTGCGAGGCCAAGCTCGTAAGCATATTTGCTCCTCTGACCTGTTCCTAATGTGTCGGCTCAGACGAGGCAGATAAGGAAGGAAAAGAGATTTTTTTTATTGCCTCCTGAATGTAGTGGATGGTGAAATTGAACTTCTGTGAGTTATCCAAACAGCGCTTCAGCTGTCCAGGCAGAACAGCTTGGCCAATTTAGTATCATTCACATGATCCTCATGAGGAAGGAATGACAATATTGCCTTTTCACCACATGAAGACTTTTATCACAGAAGCTTTGATTAACTGATTTATGAGATACAGTTGATAAAAAAGGACGATGACATGGAGGTATAAAAGAGGATTATATTTGAGGATTATTAAATGTGTCCGGCCATAAACCTGTGTTTTAGAGTACTGTCCCTAGACAATGACATATTCAAAGTGTATTATACACAAAATGACACTGCAGAATATGATGATCATGTTCTCACATTATGTACCAGCACTGAATCCAAAGTTATGTATCAGCATGTGTGCTTAAAATATCAGCTGATGCTGGCCTGCCACGTGCCATATATTGGAATTAACTCTACCCATATTGATGAGAATAAAAATACATTTGGGCAATTTAAAAAACATGTAAACATACACCTGTGGACAAAGCATACATATCACATAAATGGAATCAATACATGTTGGCAAGAAATATGGACAAGCATTGGTTTACATATGGATTACAATGATAGTTTAGAGCTGTATTAATCAGTTTTTTTAGCCACTTGGAGGCAGGGAAACAATATGTAAACACAACACAAACATATTATCATCTCTAGAGTTGATATGACGAATGAGTTAGCAAAAAGTTGCATATTTACAGTAATTTTGACGGCAGAGCTGGATTCATTTGGAGTTGTGTTTCTGGCAACGTAACAAATCCAATATTCACTCTCTTTTTAGGTCTGTTTTGGTCTTCTCCAGCTCATATGAAAAAAACATTCTCTTTAGCTGCTAAATAATCCCCTATGTTCACCAGCTAATCACAAACTTGATCTGGGTACTGTGGGATAACAATAAAACTTTCAGCTCACTGTTTAGCTGGCTGGGCCACAACTTTACAGTTTTGGTCCACTGCCATTACTCTCATAGCATTGTTTTTAGCTTCAAAAAGCATCTGTTTTGTCATCGAAAAAGCTCTAAAAACTGCCAACTCAGCACCAACACATTTTGCAACTAGCGGGTTAACATCGTGGAGCATTTAGCGCCTAAAGAGACAGATATTTCCCTCAGGAGTTGGTAGAGACTAAAGAAAACTAAGCTAAGAGAGGCTGAATATTGGGTTCACATTCCTCAGGTGGATACACACAGGACCCAAGGTTTGACATATCAACCTAAAAGGTGATTATATGCCAATACTGTTTTCACAACTTGTTTCTGCTGCCATTAAGTGGCCAAAAAACTCAGTCATTGCAGGATTAAGGATCTTTTACCTATGTTTGTATTCTGATTCTAGCTTGTACACTAAAGACTAAACTATACAGTAAAGAAACATACAGGTTTCTTCTTTACTATGCAGCTCCCTGCAGTGACAACCACTTTACTGTAATCATCAATTTCATGCACCCTGGTGATAAAGGGTATAGTAGTGTTCTACAGTTGGTCCGTGGAAAGCAAAAACACATCTTAGCTCTAATGTAGGCAAGAAATGTAAAAGGTACAAAAACAGTTAGTACAGCAGCAGACTAGATTATGTTCTAAAACCCTTGCTGGTGTAACAATAAATCAATGCATACATATGCTTTTTAATGTTCAGAAATCACAGAACTACTGTACTTTTAATTACACTGTATTAAGTTTATCTCACTAACGGCCAGCCTACTTCCGATGCCAAAATTCTGAAAACGTCACAGCAGTCGTTTTTCTAGTCAGAATTGAAAATGTGTCAGCGAACAGCCGGTCAGGGACTGCAGTTAACTTTTCAATGGGGGTATCATGAACGGCTTCTGGCAAAAGCAAACAAGGCAACCTAAAGGCAGAACCCTTCCATTGGAGTCCCTAACACACAGCACATCTATTTTCATATTAGTAGGTTTTTAAACACATTAAAACCACCTGTGTATGTTAAAGACTTATGTGGTTAAAATGTAAAGAGGGCCCCAAAACAAAACCTCCCCTTGTGCCTTGAGGAGATAAGGCTTGCCCTGCATGTGGGGTATAGTTACTTTTCTGGATTCCAGTAAATTTCAATTTGTTCCTTCCTTTGTACAAACTGGCTGCTAAACAGCAGTTATTGAGTGCACCATTTACATACATTTGGTTAAAAGAAACATTGATAAATTTGAGGGGTTTTTTATTGCAGTAAATTCAATTCAATTGATTTTGTATAGCCCAACATCACAAATTTGCATCAGAGGGCATTACAATCTGTAGACATGCGACATCCTCTGTCCCGGAAATTGAAAACACAACTAGCTTTATCATCAGCTGGCCCTGGATATCATCTTATTCTGTAGCTGAAAACAATGACAGTGAGGCTCTCAGCTGCAATAATTGTCATATCAGCAGACCAGTGAAACTTTCAAGACCACTGACCACAGCAGCATTCATCACAGGAGAGAGAGCAAAGGCCTGAGTGGGAGTTTAGTACCTCCATTGCTCCAGTTCAAGCTCACTGCCACAGGACTGGAAGACAAATCATTCACCAAATTGCCAGCCAACCATCCGTGAATTCCTAACGTTCATGAGCGCTCATGTGAAGAGAAAATGAGTGCAAGTCTGAGGACGCTTGTGGGTGTGCGTGAGTCAACACCTTCATAAGGTATGTAAATTAGCATTTTTGACTCAACATTTAAGCAAAGGTGTAGACCAAAGTGGAGCTGCAATGGTGTCTCTTTTAAATGATGGCCCTAATAACAGAGGATAAGGGAGGTCATCATTGAACTGGTTGACCCCCATAGTGCTCATTGACATCATTGCAATACCTCTTCGCCTCATAAAGGACTGGGACTGAATTGATGTCTGAAACACTTTCACACCCCAAAAATGTAATCCTCCTGTATACGGAATTATGACACGACAGTAAAATAGAAAGGAGAGACTATATATTATCTTTAACAGCTAGGACGTTGTGTAAAAAGTTAATTTAAAGGATATCCCTATATATAATAATATTGTCACACATTCCACATAGTGCAGCATTTAAAAATAGCTCAATTTTGTTGTAAGGTCAATTGGAATTACTGCAATCAGTGGATTCACTCACAAGAGTTGAATAAATGTGTCCATATCCATCCATCCATCCATTTTCCTCCGCTTATCCGGGGTCGGGTCGCGGTGGCAACAGGCCAAGCAGGCTGACCCAGACTTCCCTCTCACCGGTAACATGTTCCAGCTCATTCTGGGGGATCCCGAGGAGTTCCCAGGTCAGCTGGGAGATGTAATCCCTCCAGCGTGTCCTGGGTCCAGTGGGAGGCGTCCAGGAGGCATCCTAATTAGATGCCCGAACCACCTCAACTGACTCCTTTCGACGCGAAGGAGTAGCGGCTCGACTCCAAGCTCCCTCCTGATGACCGAGCTCCTTACCCTATCTCTAAGGCTGAGCCCGGCCACCCTACGGAGGAAGCTCATTTCGGCCGCTTGTAGCCGCGACCTTGTCCTTTCGGTCACGACCCAGAGTTCGTGACCATAGGTGAGGGTAGGAACGTAGACCGAGTGGTAAATTGAGAGCTTTGCCTTCCGGCTCAGCTCCCTCTTCACCAAGTCGGTCAAGTGCAGCGCCTGCTTTACTGCTGCAGCCGCACCGATCCGTCTGTCGATCTCCCGCTCCATCTTACCCTCACTCGTGAACAAGACCCCGAGATACTTGAACTCCTTCGCTTGATGTAGGCACTCCGTCCCCACCTGGAGGGAGCAATCCACCGGTTTCCGGCAGAGCACCATGGCCTCAGATTTGGAGGTGCTAACTCTCATCCCTGCCGTTTCACACTTGGCTGCAAACCGCCCCAGTGAATGCTGGAGGTCACGATCGGAGGAGGCTAACAGGACCACATCATCTGCAAACAGCAGAGGCGATCCCGAGACCCCCGAACCTGACGTTCTCCACCCCCAGGCTGCGCCTAGATATCCTGTCCATGAAAGTCACGAACAGGACCGGAGACAAAGGGCAGCCCTGGCGGAGGCCAACACCCACCGGGAACGTGTCTGACTTATTGCCGAGAATGCGGACACAGCTCCTACTGCTGTTGTACAGAGACCGGATCGCCCGTTGTAATGGGTCCGGCACCCCATACTCCCACAGCACCCCCCACAAGAACCCCCGAGGGACCCGGTCGAAAGCCTTCTCCAAGTCCACAAAGCACATGTAGACTGGTTGGGCAAACTCCCAGAACCCCTCCAGTAGTCTTGCGAGGGTAAAGAGCTGGTCCACTGTTCCACGGCCGGGACAGAATCCGCATTGCTCCTCTTGAATCTGAGGTTCAACAAACGGTCGGAGCCTCCTTTCCAGCACCCTGGCATAAGCCTTCCCCGGGAGGCTGAGTAGTGTGATACCCCAGTAATTCGAGCACACTCTCCGGTCCCCCTTTTTGAAAATGGGAACCACCACCCCGGTCTGCCAGTCCATGGGCACTGATCCCGACCCCCATGCGACATTGAAGAGGCGTGTCAGCCAGGACAGCCCAACTATGTCTAGCGCTTTCAGCATCTCAGGGCGGATCTCATCCACCCCCGGCGCCTTGCCACCAAGGAGCTTTTTGACTACCTCAGCGGCCTCTGCCAGGGATATGGGTGAGCCTCCCCCTAGATCTTCAGGCGCTGCCTCCTCTGCAGAGGACATGTTGGTCGGGTTTAGGAGTTCCTCAAAGTGCTCTTTCCACCGCCCGACGATGTCCCCTGTCCGGGTCAGCAGTCCCCCCCCTCCCCTGCTGAGAACAGCCTGGGGTAAGCCCTGCTTTCCCTTCCTGAGCCGTCGGATGGTTTGCCAGAACCTCCTTGAGGCCAACCGAAAGTCCTTCTCCATGGCCTCCCCGAACTCCTCCCATGCCCGAGTTTTAGCATTCGCGACCACCGCAGCTGCAGCCCTTCTGGCCTGCCGGTACCTGTCAGCTGCTTCGGGAGACCCCTGGGCCAACCAGGCCTTGAAGGTCTCCTTCTTCAGCTTGACGGCTTCCCTCACCTCCGGTGTCCACCACCGGGTTCTCGGGTTGCCGCCACGACAGGCACCAATGACCTTCCGGCCACAGCTCCTAGCGGCCGCGTCCACAATAGAGGCTTTGAACATGGTCCATTCGGATTCCATGTCCCTAACCTCCCTCGGGATGTGTGAGAAGTTCTTCCGGAGGTGCGAGTTAAAGACTTCCCGGACAGGGTCCTCCGCCAGACGTTCCCAGTTCACCCTCACTACACGTTTGTGTCCATATCTCTGTGTGGAATTCAAATTTGTAGAACTTTGACACACAAATTATCACTGTTGAGTCACCCTAAACTCTTGACCTTAGTCGGCACTGTTAAGGCAGGTAACACAGAGCCGGAAGTCTAGATTGAAGGATGCTATTGCAGCTTAATTGCTTTGTTGTGCCATCCACTTTTATGTAACACTAAGCCTGCTCTGTTAGAGCATTAACTGCTCCATTAAAGAGACAGTTTTTAGACAGTTGTTTGACAGTCAATGGTCCAAATATGTCTTTTGAATTAAAATAAATAAACATATTAAAAGAAAGGTATTGAATTAAAAAGATGTACAATCCTGAGAGCTAAATGCCAGAGAGGAGAAGACAGTCCAGGGTAAATAAAAAGAAGCTCAGACCAGTGCTAGCTTTTTCTTAACTTGCTTGTGTGTTTAGCCATTAGCTTGCCGGCTACTGTAGTTACATCACTAACCTTCCAGCACTTCCACTTTTCACTATTAATTTGGCTGTACCACTGTGACTGCGTCTAGAGTCTGAATCTGCCTGTAAAGAGGTGCACGTTTTGAAACAGTGGTAAATGTGAATTACAGTAGCACACGTATCAGGCACACACACACACACGTGGTGTTGTTCATTTTATACAAGCTGCTTCTTCAACGATGCTTTAAATATCAAGTCATCAGTTTCATGAGCTGCATGGATTAAGTACAATAGCTCAAGCAGCACACCATCACTCTTTCCAACCACTCCTCCTGGTGCACAGACACACACATAAACTCACATCCACACACCAAAAAAGATGGTGCTCTAGTCTACAGTAGACATGTGTTTCAACTTCCTTCCTCTCAGAGACAGTCGTGATGCCACAAACACAAGTTGCACGCGGGAAATCAAATGCAGCTGCAAGAATGATGGAGAGCAGACAGAAGGCTGAAAATGTTCTCGATTCTTGAACTTCAGGAGCCAACAGACCCTGAGTTTAGTTTTTTTAGTGTTAGATGTGAAAGTGACTTTATATATGCAGAAGACAATGAAGAAAACACCAGTCTTTGATGTTTACTACAACATATTCATAATCTAGTGAAACTGCAATCGCACTAACCCCAGAGTTGAGTGTGTTCAACATAACATGTTTATATCCACTGCAAAAACAAAGAGTCCTGTACAGTCATCAAGGGACATAATGTCCAGTTCGGATATATTTGCATCACTGCACATGGATTTCAATGGGTTCATTCAAACAGCACAGAGGGGATTTCCTATGCAAGCTGTGAAACCCCCTGTGGTGAAGGGGTGCTCATCCAGTAACATAGGCCTAGATGAGCTGTGCATTCATGACACCTACCGTTTTATCACGTGTCGGCCATCATGTCGGCCACAAAAGTGACAAAGTGATGTGTAAAAACATATTATGTGAAACAAGATTCACGCAGCGATCTGTTCCTGTTAGATAAACCCAGGTTGCATTCTGCATTTGTGTCATTTTCAGTGTTTCTGTGCGAAAAAAGTTCCTGCAGAGTGGGTGGATAACATCAACATGTGTGCGACTCCCGAGCTTAACGACAGACTACCCGACATGCAAATGATGAAAATAAACTTACACAAAAGCATGGTAGATGAACGCCCAGGCTCTCGGTCTCTCCAGCACGTTGTACAGGTAGTTTTGGAGCCGCCGGTAGTGCACGTTTCTCCGGCCGCTCTGCGCGCTGTATATGAGCGGCTTCCCCAGGAGGCTCAGCCGGGCTCCCTGCTTGCCCCTCAGGCTCTCCGACCCGGCAGCACCTGTTGACAGCAAACCGTCTCCCGCGATGCTCATCATCTTTCGTCCGGACTCAACATCTTTCAAGCCGTAGCCTTCGGTACGGTTACCCGGCGATGTCCTCATCCAGAGCCCGGTGCCGCCTTCGTCTCCGCTGTGGTTGCGGGGCATGGCATCACCAAAGCAGGCATCAAGTGCGCGGAGGTCTTTTCAAGCATGCGTGTGGTGGGAGCTGTGCCCTGGACTAACAATACCTTCCACGTGCGAGGCGCAGTCGAATAGGCGCTGGGAGTGAAACCGTTGTCAAGAGCAAGGCACTTTGTTTACCGTCACACTTTGACCGCCCTCTTTCCTCTTGCATCAACCTCTTCTTAAGCCATACACCACCACCACCGCCGCGCGTAAAGGTATCCACGTGTCTGCCCTGTGCACGATGCTGCAATGTTACAAAATAGCAAGTGGTTGTTACAGTTTGTGTGCGGTGGAGCTGAAGGTATTTTTAGCATTCATTTTCAGCTCTCCTATTCCAGTGCGCTTTATCGCCTGTTGCTTCAATACAAAGCTGCGCGTCTGCACGGCAGAAGCACATCAGTGCCAGCGAAGATAAAGAGTTTGATTTTATCTCACCTCCACATTAAGAACAAATGGTAAACCGTCGCTCAGTTGTGTAATTTAATTTCCCGAAAAAGTTCCAAATTACACCACGTTTCTGAAAAACCTATCAGGTGATGGATTCTGATGATTTTTCCACTTGGTCGGCTCACTGAACATCTGCAGAAAAAATTATGCCGTAACCAAATTCAAAGACACTTTTATTTTAAAAAAATAGTAATGTGTAAATCCTACAGTTCCATCAAGCTTTGCACTCAATGTTTTAAGACTGCTCCGTCACCTGCAGTCGCTAACACCAGCATGTGTGAAATACACATTTCTGATGTCTCATGATTCAGCTGTAATATTGCTAATATATTAGAAACGATGCACAGTGAAGACCTGTGTCAGTCTGTTCACAGTAAACTGGCTTGTTGGTCAAGAAGTGAAAGTGAATCGACAAATGCCATATCAGTTATGCCTGCGCGTGGACTTCTCCTGCAGGCGCACATGTAGGCTACACAGTCTCTTCTAGACTTTTTTTGTGCGCTTTGTAATCATCGACCGGATGCATCAGAGCGCTGAATAGCCTACTGTCCACCACAGAAAACACTTGATGAACACATTATTGGGCCAAGCGGACTCGCTCGGTATTTTATCAGCATTAGTCAGCATCGTGTCTCAAATATTAAGTATATAACAGACGGCCAGAGACCACGGTGTACTCTCGTATTTAGAAGCTGTGAGAGTGCAGGACTCTACCTTCAGAGCATTGACTGACTGAACGTCTCCCACTGTCTTCCAACAAAACTACTCCATCTACTGGAGGCCGCAGCACCATGCAGCCTTTGTAGAATATGACAATCTCTCAGGGTTTGGATGCAAAACTTTTCTTTTGCTCTCAGTTCTGATTCTCAGTTTGCTCTTTACATATATGATACTACACAGTAACAGTAACATCACACAGTTTGATGGAGGTTGCGTGTAATATTGGGGATCTAGGGCGTGATACCATATTCTTGTTGCACTAAGTGACCATGTTATTTGCCTGGTAATTACTTTCCTCCTTAGTACTTTTAAATATTGCATCCTTTGCTCTGAAATTTTTGTGGATATCCCAAAGTTTCCAAAGATACCAAATATGTCTGGCTAGAAAACGGGGAAATGTAAGTCTTGGAGTTCAGCATGAAAGCTTATTCTTGACCTTCCAAATAACTGTTCTCGACTTAAGGGTCCACTTACTTGCTTTTTTCCAGGGTTTTCAACCACATTAGGGAACGAAGTTCACTCAGTTGTCATATAGTCAAATCTTATGACATGTTGACATGACACAAGAAGACTTAAAAAAGTGGTGTGGATAAAAATCATAAAAACAACAACAGATCCATCTTTGACAACAAACTAAACTCAATTTACGGATGAGACATTGTGATATGGTTGAAAGCTCTGGAAAAAGTAATTGGTTCTTTGAGTTGGGATTGTTTTGTCAATTGAGGTCTTGGGTTTATGCATTTCACTCACTGTTAACATCAAATACACATACAATAAAGTGGCCACTTTATTGGGTACACTTGTACAACCCATGTAATCCAACACCATAACACCCATCTTTACACAGATCACATTGTCACACAATGGTTAATTGTGTCTAAAAATTGTCTTTCCAATTAACATTCATGGGGGGAGCAGAATATAAGAAATACAAGAGTAGAAACTCGTGTAAATTGTGTCTACTTGAAAAAATGAACTGAGGGCAAAACTGCTGAAATGTACTGTAACTGTACATGTTCAAGTCGGACTCAACCTTTCCTTTCGTTCCTTCTGAGAGAAAGCTGTGATGATTTTGCAAACGGTGCAGATATCATCTAATCTGGTCACGTTATGAGTTGGCTTCCTGCAACCAACGCATGCCGACTGTCATGCACTTTCAACAAGACATTGGAATGGAGAAGAAAAGCCTCACGTTGAACACTTCTCAAAGTAAACAGTCTTTATTCATGTCTGGAGACATGATTCAGCTCAGATGTACTTTTTCTCAAAGTTTTTGTTTGTCTACTTTATTTTTGCCCAGTTTCTTTTGAAAGGTCATCTCAATAGATAATATTAAAATTGAAGTTCCAGTCATGGTCCCCGTTTCCATCGCTGTGTGTGACCTTTGACCTGATTAGAAAGATTAACCCATTTCCTGGGAGCAGCATGGAAATTTCATCATGGCCTCTGACATGCATGATCTGTGGTTCTCTTTTCCACCATAATCCGTATCCATGCTTTGTACATGGAGGTCGTGACCCCTGATGCTTTGACAGGGGGGGGGGGACCGGCAGCCCGGCTGCCATGGCGGGGCTGGTGGGAGGGTTAGTCGAGATTGCATGCAGATGTTGTTTCGGGGGGCCCTCTGCTTATTTAACGAGAGGATGTGGAACATAAATCTCCCAAGCCCTCTGCTGCACTATATTATATGTGAGGTCACACATGAGGCCGCTTTGGTTCAACTTCCTCTTCAGTGAGACGCACTGTAGCAGCAATCGAGGCATAGAGTTTTGGTGTTATAGTACCGTAGTACACGGCTGTCATGTGTTTTAATCAACAACGACTAGACAATAAAACGTTTGCTGTCCAGAAATGTACCTCTCCTATATGAGATTCTATTTTTCCTTGGCATTTTCTTTCGCCAACAAAAAACAAAACCCTGCTGATAAAAGATCAAGAAAATTCACTTTAATGACATGCTTTGTATATATACCATGAAGGAAAAACTATTCCTTTACAAGTAAAAGTATGCAGCTCAATATATTACTTTAAAATAGAACACTTTAGTAGTAAAATGTTCTGCAAGCTGCTTTTTCAGATGTTTTTTTGTTTGCAGATGGAAGCAGGGGTGCATCCGGGGAGTTAAGTTAGGATGATTCAAAGGGCCTGTGACTGACAGGGGCCTTAAACATATTGGAAGAGTAGGGTTTATTATCCAATAGAAAATTATAGCCTGTCATCATTATTATAATATTTTATTTACAATGGACTAATAAAACTAAAGCGTTCTTTATTATTTTTATTCATCTATACAATACTTTATTACATACAGTATATCTATACAATTGATCGCTGGAGCAAACACGTTTGAAAATGCACAACTTTTACTTTGAAGGCGAGCTGTCTCTGTTTCTGACACTCAAGTTCCTTTTACTGTGGGGCACGCTCATAAACTCAATAAACTCATGCACAAATAGTGTTACCAACTTGGTTACTTGTTTGCTGGACTTTTCAGAACCTCTTAACGCCCCAGAAAACGCAGTTACCACTGAGCCACTAAAAATGCTATGTTAACTGTCAATGACTCCTTACCTATGCTGTTTCAAGACCAGTGATTCAGAAACACATTTGCTACGTATAGATGAGGAGGGCGTGCTTACAATTGTACAATCAGCATGATCAGAGATCTAATGCCCATCCACGTATGTATGTCGTGTATGCCGTGGGGTCTGGCCTGTGATGGTGGGGCCCAATGTGATATATTGTTATAGGGCCCAAATTCCCTGGCGGCGCCCCTGCTTGGGAGCAGTGCTATAAGAACACAACATTGACATATCTTTAGGTTATTCTGACAACCATGTTAGCATGCTGACTGCAGACACAGAGCAACATTATCATTCATTTTAAGTCATGTTTGTATCCAAATGTCAATTTATTTCTCATTTTAGCTCATTTCTTTGCTGCCCACCATGTCTTGTGAGACATTTCTGGCTGCCTAGCTGCTAAATGATTCACAACTGTATGTTCACCAGCTAGTTGCTAACTTTGTATGTCTGCTGTTTGGTGCTGGTATAGCACTCAATAGGTTTATCAGAGCTTTCAGTCAGGAACTCTGAAACTCTCTTCATAGATTTTTAACCTTTTATTGCAACAAATGGAAATACAGTTCAACTTGATGCTGGTGGCTCCGCTCTTAAAATGCTCCCTGGATTTAGCCAAGCAGCCACCAAGCCAAAACAGGGATCACCCCACGGGAATGAGCCCAAAGTAAACTTGAATACCATTTCAACCCTTTGCTATTCAGAATGAACTCTGAACTAAAGAAGGGTGGAGGCTGGGGTGGAGGAGGCAAAGCTTTGCCAGTAGTATGGTGTGTAACAGCATTAGTGTATAAAGGATCAGTGTGGAGGAAGTCATATTTAAATGAACCTCGTTGAGGTGAGAGTGGGCTGTGATTGGTGTGTGGCCGATTGGAAGCGATGATTCAGTCGGCTGGCTGTCAGCTGGTTACAGCTGGGGGCGTATGACTTCCGTGTCCTGCATGAACTAACGCGATGCTTCATTTTTCGCTGAAAACAGCTGCCTGCTGCTGTTGGACACAAGGTCGATGAGAGCTGTGGGACTGAACCAAAACAATAAATGTGCAGGCTGTAAATCAAAACCCATTTAAAGTAAAGTGATAAATGTAAAATCTATGGTATGGTGGTCTTGTTTTTTTCAAAATAGGTTTTTCACTTTGATCTTTTGACATTATGTCAAACTTAGATGCAGGCTGAAAAAAATAATAAATAGTAAAAAAATGGATTTCTTTAGTGTCGAGATTTATGGGAGACACTGAAAAGGCGATTTGAGAGGCAGTTTTCTTCCACACATTCTTTTTATTTGTAAATAATAAAAATGAACTTTTTTTTTTAAATATAAAACATACACATCATTTGAGCCACATCTGTTATACAAACAAGTAATGTTGCAGTGAATGCTTTACTTTTTTTCTAATTCTCTTTTTGTTTCAGTGGAACACAGAAGTTGTAAACAATCAGCAATTTTTTTTTCCTGTTAATACTGACAAAGAAAAATAAAAAAAGGAAAAAAACCAGCTTCACCGGACGATGAAAAGAAAAGTCAACTCTTCTGAACATGGCCGGGGGGTTCAGACAGTGGGTTTGAAGCACAAAGTGTTCAGACGACAACTTTTAGAGTGGTGGTACACCTGTAGTTTTTGCAGCCAGTTTGTGGCCCAAGTCCATCGTCTTGTTTTGTCCCACTGCATGGTCCCTAATGACGTATTAATCGCTCCTCATTATATGACTTGGCCCCTTTGCAAATATCACTGAACCCAATGAAATTCCAGTGAATGGCTGTTGAGTATTTACAGTGTGTGACTCTCTGTGCATCTGCGTTTATTCTTTATATAACTTAACAGTTCATGTGTTAGCATATCTGAAATCATTATGTTGAAACATAATTCATATTTCCATATAAGTGGATCTGATTTGTAGATATTTATTTATACATCATCTCAGCCCCTTGGAGGTATATTCTGATGTGGAATAACAGTAGGAGGGGATGTGAGGTCTGCTCAGTTCTACTGTACATCTAGCAGAGGGTCTAGGAAAGACATCACCGTAATCTTGGGATTTAGTTTGAGAGACATTCAGCACCGGACTGAGGGATGTGGAATTGACTGCAGTTGTGTTCATATGTCTTTGTGTAATGGGAATGGCTTCGGTTTCTTGGTTTTATCTCTTTAATATTCAAGTACGAGCAAACTGTACAACTGCATGCAACATACAAGCGGCCCTACAGTATGTGGAACTAACACACGTATCTAGTTCAGCATCTTTTTTTCTGTATCTGTTTTGTTTTACAAAAATGTGCATGCAGCTTGGAACAGGTTCCAAAGTCATGCTGGCCCCGCAATTGTTCCTGCTGGGAGGAGTCTGCGGGCCGAACAGAGGATGAGCATTGGTGATGGTGTCCCAACAGATTAGTCTGATTGGTTACTTTCACATTCACAGAGATGCAGAAGCGAAACTGTGTGTGACTCTTATTTTTGACTGTTTATTTGTCTGTTTCGTAACAACTTGACTAAGAAATGAATGGAACCAGTGACAGGATTGTTGCTTTTTCTCTCTTTTTTTAACTACATGTTTTGTTTTTGTTTTTTTTCAAAAAGTTAAACTTTTTGTTGTAAAAAATCAAGCTCTTGTGCTTTTCTTTAAATTTTAAAATAATGTAAACTAAGGGTTGGATAAAAACGTGCTGGGGTGAGGGAATGCACTCCCCAAAAAATGTGAAAAATTAGACGGCCCTTGCTCTTGCGTTTACTTTTTTCGTATTTTGTACAGTGATGTTGAACCCTTGTGATATTTCAAAGTGACATAAATTGTATTTATTGGTCAACCTCCTGGGAGGCTTAATATACATCTATACAAAGACGACTGGCCTGGACCTTTGCCAGTGGTGAAACGAGGAAAACAACGCTGCACGCAAATCTCACTGTCAACTGTAAAAATCTAAGCTGTGTCATCATCACTAGTCCCCCCCCCTGCATAACACTTGCAGACATTTAATCGTTTTTTATCTCTTGTGTTTTGTTTTTTCTCTCCATGCACACACCAGACTGACAACATTATCATGAGCATTTCACGTACTATAAAAACATTTTGTGCCGGTAGTAACAAAGGGAAAAGAAATGGACGAGAAAGCAAACACGCTAAAACAGTGTGGCTTCAGAACAGCCACGGTAAAAATACTGAAAAGAGGAGTTTTCAACAGAGAGAGGGACCAGTGATGCGGCTCCATGGTCTAGGCACCAGAAGAAGGCCCTGTGCTTCCAGACTGAATACCCACGCGCAAGCGCCCTGCTTGAAGGCAGGAGTGTCGGCAGTCTGTAGGGGTTCTGGAGGAGGCCACTGCAGAGAAGACTGCGCCACCTGCAGGTGTGGAGGGTGATTATCTCTGTCTCGAGTCCATACATTCCGATGCTTAACGTACATTTCTTTGCTATTGTTGATTCAGTTAAAAATCACCCTGCTTTATTTGATTCTCTGTCGTCTCCCGTCTCGAGAGCTACTTCTTGTTGTCTGTTGACAGCCCTGCTTCTTCAGCATACACAGAGAAAAAATATTTTCTTAATGGATATGAAACACTGAAATGTGGCGCTCCCTACAACAGACAAAATGAACCACGACAGGAGTGATTGTCAGATCTCAACAAAGCTTTCTGGTTGTGATGCTTCTGATTGTTGTTGTTGCTCTACATTTCCGCCATCTTTTTGTTTTTGTTAGTTTCTCTCTACAGTAGGTTTCATGAGTTTTTTACTTGTCGAGAGGTGTAGAGCTGTTGGTCCACTAGGATCGGACTCCAGGAGGTCCAGAGGAGCTGTCCAGTGACGACTGGGAAGCCCGTCGCGTTAGGGAGGCAAGTGTTGGATCGACCAACGATGACGGGGGGAACAACTTGTACCAGCCAATGACTGTGCTTGATAAGTCCAGCTCCTCCAATAGGATTTGTGCAACTCCCATGAAGCTTTTATGGTCCATGCGGCCGTAGTCGCCCCATACAATCACCTTAAGAACATATATTTTCTGTCAAATTACACAGCAGTCTAGTTCCTCCTACTATACAATATTTAATCATTATGAAGTTGGAATAAAACATTTACATTTTTGATGAAGATAAATATGGTGAGGGCTCACCTGTAAGACTTTACCCTGTGGGCTTTCCTCGAATAGCAGTGCTTGCTGGTACAGTGGGTCAAGTGTTTTCCGTGCAATCTTGGTTTTCTTTTTGGCTACGTACGCTCCATTATTTAGTAGATAGACCTTGACATATGGAGCTGAAGGCAGAGACAAAGCAATAAAAAAGCCATTAGTGGGGAACACAGCGACTCTCCAATATAATCTAGATCAGATCTCACAGCTGGTTGCATCATTATGGGAAGGGAAAGTACAGAGCAAGCTTTGGCTGGGTGTATTTACTGGATTTCACTGATTGTAGAGTGTATATACTATATCCTAATCTGAAGATTGCATGATTGATATATTGAGAGGGAGGGAGTGATTCGTTGCTTTCTGGTATCTCAAGGATGGTCAGGTTCTCACCAGGGAGGGATTTGGATCCTGGCTTTTGTACGAGTCCTCGAGCCCTGATAACTTCAACCTCCAGCTGACCCTTTTTCTCCATCATACCAATCTGGATGTCACCTGGGAAGCACAGAAAAGTGAAAAGAAGACTTGTCATATGAAAGCAAGAGATCAATGGTTGCCACAAGTATAACAAGTCAGAACAAATAAACAACACGGGCGGTAGTGACTGCACACTCAGCCCATAAAAACATGTGTGAAGAGATTTTTCTATTAACACAGATGAGATTAACAATATTATACAATATTAGTATATTGCATACTTGATATTTAATTATATTGCACTATATTATTACATCATCAATTATCTTGTACCGTTGCAGTATATAGTTACTAGTTACATATAGTACATATAATATAACATTACATTAAATACATATCTAATCTAATATTGTTATTATTATTATTGTTATTATTATATTTGAGTTCACCCAAATTTTCTGCCTGGGTATCAAAAGGCTCTTATCTTAACTTCAAACCAAAAATGAAATAATTAACAATTACTGTGTAAATAATAACATATAATCAATAGGAAATTGAAAAATAAAATCAAAGCTATATATGTATACTAAAATGAATATCCAAAATATATATTATAATGCAAAAGAATAGGAATAATTAATTAAGAAAAAAAAGATTAATGAATTATTAAAAAACATATACAAACAAACACATAAGAGAACATAAAAATACAAAATACAAAAGAGAAGCGTATCATCAGTATCTTACCTATTGCAGGAGTAGCCAGTGTTTGTCTTCCCACTAGCTGAGCCGGTCCCAAGCCATCCAGGAAATCACTGAACTGACTGCTGGCACCCACATTGACTCCCGAGAAGATCAAACTAACACAGAAAGCACACAAACATGAATTAATGATCACAACACAATGGCCAATTATCCCCACACAGTCAGAATACTTTGAGGATTCAGAACACATTTTGCTGCTTTCAGGAGAACCCTTTTGCTTCATTATTTAAAGCATGAAAAACAATCTCAAAAATTGCCCAAACAAGAGAATCCATCACAGAAAACACCAGGCCTGAATTTGATTCAGTCAAAACATGTGTTTTACCTTTGCCTAAATGAGCCCAGGTGCTTTTTTTCAATCTGTGCTCATTATATTACTGTTTACCGTCAGTCGCCTGACATATACATGCCGAGATTTGTCAGTGTACGCCTGGATATAATCCACAACATGCTGGCATACAAACATACAACATGTCACATCCACGACATTTTATTCAGGGTGGTTTAGTTGGGTGTGACAGCAGCTACAGTAACTTTAACGGTGTAGCATTTGCTGTTTGAAACTAATGAAAAAAAATATATATAAACATTGCAGCCTGAAAACACAGGTGGAAATATAACAGATATAATTACACTATCATTTGGAATTCTCCTTTAAGAGAGAAAAATGATAAGGGAGGGAGTTTGGTATAGAGTGTGTGTAGATGGTTGATTAAAGAAGGAAGTGGTTGGTTTACTGACTTCCCCTCAGAGTTGCAGCTGTTCATGCTGCCATTGTTGGACTCTCTGCTGGGCTGGCGGCTCATGTTCCTGGTCAGCTCTACTGCCATGCCGGTCTCTGTGCTCCTTTGGATAGGTGCACCCTTCTCCTTCTTACTCTTCCCTTCTGGATAAAAGAGTACAGACAGGATTCGTCACAATGTTGTAGTCAGAGGTGTTGTAGTTATTTTTCACCTTTATTAAATATATATAAAATGTGCAGATGTGTCTCATGCTCATTCCGTTTACAGTAGAAGGAGGGTACATGAAGGTACAAGTCTGTTGAAAAACAGCGTTGATGAAATCAGTTATACCTAAAATTCAAAAGATGAATCTATTGTTAACGCTTGACAGCAACTATTTTTCCTTAAAGATCTGTTTGAAAACCCTCAAAAGACAACACTATGATTCAAGTCGAATTCTTAAAGGGACAGTGTGTAAGATTGGGCGGCCACGGTGTGGGGTCAGATTGCACGTTGCTCAAGGTTGCAGTTTCACAAGGGTGTTGACAAACTACAGTGGCCTTCAGGTAACATAAAAACCCAAAAGGCTCTCTCTAGAGCCAGTGTATGGTTTGTCTGTTCTGGGCTACTGTAGAAACATGCCAGTGAACCTGTAAAGAGGACCCGCTCCCTATGTAGATATGAAGGCCTCATTCTAATGTAATGAAAACACAACAATTCTAAGTTTCAGGTGACTAAACACTAATGAAAACATATTTATGAATATCATAATTTATTTCTGCTAATAGATCCCATATAGGTCCTTCAAAGGGAAATGTCACCACCTCTTATGTGGATGTCCAATCAGTATTGATGGTACATGTAGTCAATTTAAGCAATAAACTCCTCAGTGGGTGCTATCTTATATTATATTATATAGACAAAATCCAAGCTCAAGTAGCAGCCTGTAGTTCTTCTTTGCATCTAACTATGTTACTGTCACATCAAATGACGGCACTGGATGCAGGAAATACAACAGATTTTTTCAGCTTACTCCGTCAATATAGCACACACTGCCAATTGACTACATTTACCATCAACACTGA
Organism: Anarrhichthys ocellatus; assembly: GCF_004355925.1. Classification (NCBI taxonomy): domain Eukaryota; kingdom Metazoa; phylum Chordata; class Actinopteri; order Perciformes; family Anarhichadidae; genus Anarrhichthys; species Anarrhichthys ocellatus. The sequence continues at coordinate 59,844 of NW_022280088.1, read as the reverse complement.
TTGGACTTCCACACCAAAGGTGGCAAATTTCCTCTCTATTTTGGGAAATACGCTTATTCGCTTTCTTGCCAACAGTTAGATGAAAAGATCATTACCACGCCCACATCTTTATGCTAAATAATATTCTAAACTAAGCCAGCTGAAAAATGTCAAATGTCAAACGATTCTTTAAATCGTTTCACTACTGATACCCCAAAATGTGTTCATTTTAGAATAGAAAATCAGAGGTTTAAGAGAACTTTTGTGGGTATCCTGTCTTTAAGTGACATTTCTTTGATGGTTATTCTTTCAGACTTGAGAACATTCCTCCAGAGCCACACATTATACAGCTGTTTTCAGAGGCTGCATAGTGCCCCACATTACATTTAAACTGAACTCCATGTGTAAAATCAGTGCAGTGCCCCTTTAAACCCAACACAATTTTCCATCTAGAACATGACAAATCACAGGTTAAGAAGAAAGTTTTCCTTTAACCCATGTGATTAGGTAACAACAAAGATTGTAGGGAAATTGCCCATCTTCCAGAGCACATCACTAATGGGGCATAGCCTTTTTCATATCAAGCAATTCACTAGTGGAATGAAAAAGTAGAAAATGACATGGCAGCCTAGAGCTTCAGTTGAGGACATCATGATCTCTCTTTCTGAAGCACGGCCAAAGACACACCCATGTCCTGCTGAATATGGTAATCAGTAGTGAACAGGAAATTGTTGGGCAGAAAAACTACCCAAACAACAGCATGTGGCATCTTGGACTGGGATGCGTCCAACTTCCAACTCATAATATTGGTATGAATGGTGCAAAGAGAAAAATGTAGCTGCATTTCTGAGCCTCCCATCATCCCTTGTGTATTCTTAGCATGAGATGATTTTTTACATCCTTGAGCATAAGTCCCTTACCTGCTTTTTCTCTCATCTATCATGAAAAATAAATATTTTTTTTAAATGAAGTTTTATCTTTGCACTATCTCTACTTCCTCTCTCCCCTCTCTACATCAGGAGGAGAGGCCCCTTTAGGCTTAATGTTCTCTAAAAGCTTTTTATGTCTGCTACAAAGAAGGAGGAGTACAGTGTTTGGCTTTCATCATGAGTCTCAGTGGTAAAAGTGCATGCTGGAGTCAGACCAGCCAGACACTGTTTGGGGACTGGGAGCGAAGCTGCTCAGCCAAGATGTTCTGAAACATATTATTTGGTTGTTTTTCTTTATAAAAAGCACTAAGGCAGTAGAGGTTTGTCTTTTACACAACAAAAGGACACTTGCATTTTGTGGTGCTTCACTACAGTCTGCTCCTCAGGACAAAACTCCCCAGTTTGCATCTAGAAAGGGTAGAATTTCATTCCCCATCTATTTACTCCCCTGGTTTTCTGTTATGTGTCTACTTTTGACTATAAAAAATGGCATAAAATGCCTCCAGCTACATGAACTTGAACTACATGAAGTCGTTTGAAACCCCTGCTGTATATAGATGTAACATCACACAACAATTTCTGTACAACAGTATTTAAGAGGTGGGTGTAATGGGCGTCATTCAAACAAATGTGGCCACAAACAAACACCTCTTTGGGCCTAAATATAATCTCAATTACTTCTAAACTCGTCACTCAGACTCATACAGGTCAAAGTAGCTGTTGTCATCCCCCAATATAATGTACATTTCATCATAATATTTTCTGTTTATCCTATTTTAGGAGCAAATGTACCACATTCACATAACAAATAGCTCGTGGGATATACAGTCACCAGTGACTATTTCAGGGTTGCGATGGCAACTCACCTGGGCCGCTGATCTGTGAAGTGCTGCGACTGCGACGGTTGCCAACGATGGCCACCACCCGCGCGCTGAGGCTGGAGCGTCTCTTCTTACTGCCCCCACCCACCGTGCCCAGCGCTGTGTCTGATTGGCTGCCGTCAGTGCGCTCCTGGGTGTAGATCTCTCCGCTCACGCTGGAGCTCTTCAGCATGCTGCGGCCCACCGACGATCGCATCTGCCGACTTGAGAGAGAAGACGCTGAGTGACACTGTGATCTGGTGTAATGGAGAAGAGCTATTATCATGGTCTCTGTAACTTCTTCTGTACTGTACCTTCAAAAACAGGAGTATTGACAAGAAGTGGTGCATGATTGTAATATTTCAAACTACCTGTTATTGAGGAGTGAGGTTTAATTGCACAACAAGTGAATCAAATAACGGTATAAGCCTGGGATCCCAAAGATAAATGAGGATGACATATCCTAAATTACAAAAAATTTGAAATACAGATTTGCTTGTTTTGATGCAACACAATTGTGCTGTCATGTGGGCCAAGGAAAAGAGAGAGCAGCCTGTTTATGGTTAAATGTTCTAGCAGTCCAAAGCTGGTAATCATATCATGTACTAAAGTTCATTCTTCTCAAACGAGCCACTACACGCGGGCAGAAGCTGCCCAGCGATCGATGCTGCCTCCGAGGGGTTCGGATGAGCCATCGCATGTCCATCTCCTCAGAGGGGGTCAAAGTGCTGCAGGAGAGCCCAGCTATGCTGCCCCTATCACCCATAGCGCCTACTCCCAGTGGGCCCCTAACAGCCACAGTCCAGTGGTCCACGGGAACCAGTGAACAACTGGAAAGTGGGAGGGTGGTTTGAGGCCTCTCAACCGCCCCCTGCAGGGGGGTTAGAGAACGGCGTGCAGTAGCGGGAGAGGATGGGAGGGGAGGATCCAGGTCTGGAGGATGGAGGGGGTCCTGGCAGTCACAACACGGGATGCATGCAAGGAGGGATCGGAAGGATCTGAGACATGCAGAGGGGATTGCACAAACATACACAGAAAACAAGGGCCAAATATAATATAAATGACAAACAATATTTTACAAAATGTAAATGGATATATGTTACAATGTTGGATTTATGGGTAGCCTATCGAAAATGTTTAGCCATATCATATTTGTTGTTTTGCCTTTTTTGTATTTTAAGAAGGAATGTAACCAAACTAATACCCATGAAACTGTTGGATGGACATCAGCAGGAAAATGATGTTCCTGCTGATCCTGAAAATCAGTTTTTGTGGTTCAATTCTTAAAGGTCAACCTTTTGAAATACGTCTTTTCATCCAACATCAAGAGATCCTAAGTATATGCAAACCAATACAATGAAAGGCGGAAAATCTGAAGATTAATTTTACTCGATTTGAGCAAAAGTGCGAACATGAGCAGCGTTCAGTGAATTATATGAAATTGATGAGGAGCAGTAGATCAAAAATATTGGCATATCAAGCAGGGAAACAGGTTGAACAACATAGGTAATAGATGAAGACGTAAGAAGGGTACAAGTGATTCCTTCATCTGTATGTACTCAGTCACTTCTGTTATCCAACTGGCCTGAAGCAGATGTGAGTATCCACCGAATACAGATAATAATATGCGACTCTGAGTGAAAACAGACCCAAGGCCAGCCGTCCTTGTTCATCACTAGATTACCAATTCCTCTCTAAAAACAGGTCCCTTGTCTGAATTATAAATCAGCCACTTTAGTCCCTTTTCATAAATGGTTGCTGACTCCATTATCTGTTTTTTTACTGTTTGTGTGATGACAGCCTTAGAAAACAGGGTTATACTCGGGCATCCTCATACTTTTGCCCATATGTTTGTGATAGGGCTTGCTATTTTATTGATAAATATAACAATAAAAAAGAGAGACCCACTGTCTCTCTGTCTCTCTCTGCCCGCCTCTCTCTCTCTCACTTCTGACTCTAGAAAGTGTGTCAAAGGCTGTGGGGCTGTGCTTTTACAACGGTCTACTTGGATTGATCTGGGCTAAAGCCATTAAGACTGGGGCCCCCCTCTCTTCTCCTCCCACACCTCAATACATTAGCCAGCTAATACGCTGCACTACATCAACACTTGGCCCACTGACGACCACTGGGACAGGGTCGTTTGTCTATGTCAGCACACTGCTACTGGTCAGCCGGGGATGTGTGTGTGTGTGCATTTGTGTGTGTGCACATAAAGAGAACGCAGGGATCGTTTGTGAGTTTTTATTTATGTCTACCTTTTAATTATTTATTTTAGTTCGGTTTGACTTTTAGTTTTGCAAATGTTTCAAAGTTCTGGTTTTATTTAATTTTGAATTACAGTTTCATATTTTGTTTGCATTTTTTAAAGGTATGTGCTGTTTTAAATCGATATTCATTTATTAATATAGTCCTCGACAAATACAACGTTGTGAAGACTTCAGATTTGTACAATGTATTCTTGTTTTATGCTGCATGCAAATTTAAAAAATCTATGAGTAATTATATTCATAAAAAAAGAGTTTTCATTTAATTTCGTTTTTATCAACTCTTGTTAACATATCAATTTTCGTTAACAAAAGTGTTGTTTAACACTAAGGTGTTAAATAGAAACATAGAAATAAGTTTCTATGGCCATTCAGTGTGTTACCTCCACGTGGTTGGGGGACTTTAAAAATTGAATGGTTGTACAGAGACAGAGCACAATTAGGCCCCACCTACACCGGATGGGAAAACAACAAACTTGTGTGACGGTGCCTCCTTGTGACTTTCATCTGCTAGCACAAAGAGACACTGCTGTATGGTGGGATGCACTACCAACAGGAAAAACCGAAAAACTGAGCCTTTAAAGAACCAAAAGGGAGGCATCAGCAGGAAGAATGGGAAAACTGTGGGATCATGACACTGAGTATGACTAACGATATGTGTGCAGCAAGAATGTAGTCAAAATGTTACTTTATTACTTTATTTCTGTTAATTAAACTAAAGCATTTTGACAGAATGCAACTTGTGTTATAGTGGAATGTAGATGAATCAGAAAGCTATGCAGTATTATGTTTGCAAGTGCCTTAGTGGTTTTCAGATTATGTTGCGCTCTGTCTTTATGGTTCAAGTTAAAAACCTTGGATCCTACACTTCCCATAATGCAACATGATAGCATCTTCCATTAGATCCCAGTCTGTAATGCATGTTTTTTGTTAAAATGTGTAGTTCTCTGATGACATCATCAGGGTTGAGGAGGACTCTTCATGACAAATAAATTAATCATGTGTAAAATCGGTGGAGTGATAACTTTTAGAGCAGGTAAGTTAGTAATGATGATGCTCTAGAATGTGTGGATGTGTGACAAAGCACAAAATGAGACACTGGGTCCAACATTTAAGGAAATGCTTCCATTCAACCAGATATTCTCATGTTAATAACTGAAGGGACAACGTCTTTCAGCTGGAAGATCCAAGTTCAACCCCAGTGTCAGTGAGTATCTCCTCTGCTGAAGTGTCCTTGAGCAAGACTACAAGTTCAAGCTGACCTCTAACTTCCCTTTGAAGGCTGCAAGCAACATGAAAATACTACTTTTTCCTTAGAGAGATCAATAAGGAATTGTCTGTAATTGCTGCCATTACAAAGTTTTCGTTGTGTTTTGTAGTCTTAAAAAAATGGGGGATTTAGGGAATCTATCTTGGGGATCCAGATCAGGTTGTTCAGTAAGAAGATGGATTGTCTGCCATCATCAGTGAATTCACCATTTGTGATCTATTGATCTTTACCTGGACTCCCCCGTGTCTCCAGCTACAGTGTGTCTCCTGCGCTTCAACTCATCAGAGAATCGTCTCTTTCCTGCAGCCCTCCTCCTCTCCTCCTCTCCATTCACCCCCCACGAGATCCTCCTGTCCCTCCTCTCCTCCTCTAGTGATTTGGATCTGAGTTCAGTTTGTTTTGATTCCCACCATTCAGCGTATGTGTGTGTGTGTGAGGAGAGAGGAGATAGAGTATGCACAAGGACAGAAACATGCAGCAGTTGGCATGCAGGAATAAAACAGAAAGACACACAGTGATTAGCATGCATATAACACTGATATAACACTGACTGAAATCCACAGCACCTTCAACATCTTAACTGAACATATGACCAACATCCAATGAGGACTGACCTGAGTCGTCCTCCGGGTCGTTCTGATTGGATAGACATGTAGCTGGTGCTACTGAGACGGGAGGCACTGCTGGCTCGGGAGAGGGCCGACGCATCGCTCATATCGCTGTCTGACGATCTGGCCGACATGTTGTCGCTGCTACGCCTCTGTTCTGCGTACATCTACGGACAGAGACGAGGGGGGAATTAGACATATAGTACATATCATTTATCAAGTGCAAGAGACGGAGGAGAGGATCTGAAAACAACTGGGAAACTCAGATGCTGACCTCCCGTTTGGTCTTGAGGTCCGTCTCAGGGTCGTGGGAGGCTGAAGGCCGGTAGGAATGTACGTTCATCTGCAGCTGTCGGGCTCGCTCCTCTACTGCGAGGGCTGAGACAAAAGAGACAAAAACGATTAAGATATGAAGAATATCTTATGTTATATTAAAAAAAATAGAAAAACAAGGGAGAATAAATCAGAAACAGCAGTGTGTTCCCCATAAGAGAAACCTCAGGGAATATCTTGAAGATGCAGGATCTGGTTTCTGACACTAGATGGAGCATGATGTGCACTGATGGCACTCAAGTGACATAAAGAAAATTGTTTGTTTGTTACGTAAGTGGCGTTACTTGAGTACGTTAGTTCCGTAGGAGTAAAGTAAAATAAGTTAAAGTTTCACACAGGACATGAACAGCGGTCCCTTGGTTGAAAGTCCTGTTTGTTTGACCCATCCACCATATGCTGACTTTCTCACTCTTCATTCTATGTCAGTTGATCTGACCGTCGAATAATTACATTGGAATAAGTTAAAAGCCTGCTGCGTCTACGCTAAACGCTATCAGATGCCGAGAGACACTGATAAAGCCTTGATAGTTGAAGAGATGGGAGTGAGAATGGGTTGCTCTTCAAGATCACTTCAATTTAACCTTTTGCTCAAGGCCTTATCAATATTTTTGTATTTTAGTTTTGGGTGTAAGTGAACTTTCATTCACATACACTGCAATAGGAAATATACAGGGACACATTTAGAATGTTAACGTTTAAAACTCTGAAATGGTCGATGGGCTGCCCTACCCTAATCTGATTGGAGGAGCTTTTCAAGGCTAAATACATCCGACTACTCAAGGAGAAAAGAAAACCTCTTGCCTTATGTTTTTGGGAAATATTAAATTTAATAAAACAGAGAACTAAATGTATATTTTGTTATAATGTTATATGCTAACTTCACCCATTATGACTTTATTGTGTCCCCCAACTTTTTAAATCAAACCTACATCATCCTTGCGGACAACATACCTTGCTCTATACTGCTGCTTTTTGCAGGGAGCTGAGGCAGTTGCCTGCCCCTGCGACCTGATGAGAGCATCCCCGTTGGAGAAGAGGGGCTGCCATGAGGGTGTGCTCTGACAGACAGGAACATAAAGACACAAGAAGATAGCAGAAGAGGTATAAAAACATATCATCATAACTGTGTCCATCACTAACTGAAGTAAAGCCCGAAAACTGAATCACAGAGACAATAAACTGAAGCTCAGTAATGTAGGTCAAAGGTAGGCGAGGAATAGATCGGAATAAGTAAAGGAGCAGGAGATGTAAAGGAAGTGGCACTGAGTGTGTTTAAAGACAGTATGCACAGTATCTCAGTTTTTCTATATATCCCAGTTACTTTACTAGACTATACTATAAAATAAACATTACTATCCACAGCTCCATACCTGATGGAACCCCAAATTGACTACATAAACCACTGTTGAACAGTATAATACATTGACATGACTACCTCAGTTAACATGGTTGTTATAGTTCTTTCTTGGAATTAACTTAAACTTGATTTTGGCGTGATGTGATACTTGTGCATACAGTATTACCACACTCAGTGTGACATAGAGGAAATCAGCACACGGAGTGGAGGTGTAGTGCTGGCTGGAGCATGCACCTGTCTAGCCGTGGCGAGTTTGGGCAGGACCCAGCCAAGGCTGTCTGGCCAAAGGGCCTCAACGGGCCCCCTCTCCCCCTACTGCCCCTCAGGATAGAGGTGGGCTGGATACGGCTGCCATCAGCAAATAAAAAGAAATGAAAATATAAAACCTTATAAATAAAGCAAAATATACAACACTTATTTTGTGTGCCATTTAGACTGTGCACAGGTCCATAATGATAAGTGTATGCAGAGAGCGTGCAACGGACGTTAAACTCAAACAATCATCGCTCAAATACAGCTGGGGCACTCTGCTTCAACATACTAGGAACTATCTTAAGTGCTTAGCTGAGCAAAATACAGTAATTATGTCAAAGATATTTTTTCTTAAGTTAACTTTGATTTGATTTAACTTTACTATCAGAATATTTCTCTAGAATCTGTTTTGCGTCCCAAGACGTACAATGTTTCACATACATAACAAAACACAACATTTAACCAAACAACAAAACAAAAGCCCACTACGAATCATATTACAGACATTACAAATAAGTGGATGAAGTGCAAAATATTTAATCACTCCCTTTTACATTCTTAAAACCTAAACTCTGATTTGACTCAAGCGTTTGACCCACAATCATTGAGCAGATCCATAGAAGTGGAGCCAGTCTAACTTTAAGCTGAACATAGAGACAACTGTACCATGCCCTGATTCCATACAGCACAACACTTATTAATGGTTGGAAAAACAAAACCAAGATCTGTTTGTTTGGTCGAAATGACCTCTCCTAAGAAAGTAAATGTGTCGTTGTACTTTGCAACAGATATAATCTATATGTGCACCATAAGATAAAGCAGCGTCCCCATAGATGCTTAAAATATTTAAAGTGGTTCAATCTGTGTGCTATTATTGACAGCAACAGGTGGAGGATAAGAGCTCAATGGAAGACCAAAAATAATTTTGTGTCTTCTTTGGATTAATAATTACAAAATCACTTCACCAATCTATCAGTACAATAATGATGAATACTCGCATTCTTTAGTGCCTAACAAACACAATAGTGCCGTATCATCTGAACACACAAAATAAATGTATTTGGAATATTAGTCTTCCAATTGTTTGCAAGTGTGAAGAGTAGATGTGAGCTCACACAACCCTATGGTGCTCCTGAGTTATTAACAAGTTTTAACTTTAAAGGTGTTAAATTACTATTTAACAATGTGAAGATAGAACAATGTCTACCTGAGCAGAGAATGAAATTGCTCTCCCTCTGTGTGTTGCAATCTGAGCTGTTTGTGCATGTGAGTCCTAGCGTGTGTGCCCCACTGGCTAGCTAATCGCTGCCACTCTGCACTGCTCGGTGGTTACAGCTGTGGAGTTGTAGTCGCGGAAGTGTAACCCTCCGGTTCCCCCAGGTAAGCACCGTCAGCACTGTTGTCTTTGTTGGCACTGTTAATGCTGTTAGCACTGTACGCTGTTGACTGACGACTTAGTTGCCATACTGAGAGCCATGTGAAGGCAATCCCTCAATCATAGATATATGCTCTGAATTTTGAATTTAGCACCTTTAAACATTTGTACTCTATTTGTAACAAATGAATGGTAATACTGAATCAGAAGAGGATTATTCTCCATTATGTTTCCAATGTGTTTCTGCATAGTGTTAAGAGGGAGCTTTTTTGGTTTTCAGCTATCATTCAAGGGCACATACTGCACAAGCCGTGACTTAAAAGAAGGAAAACAAATCAATAACCAGTCAATAACAACAACCAGTCACAGGCGGTAGATATCATCCCTCAGGGACGAAGAGAAAAAGCAGCAGTAATGAGAAGAGTTTGAATAAGGTGAGTCAGTGAAGGAATGAATGAATGAATGATCTTACCTGTCCCCTTCCAGGCTTCTTTTGCTGCCCCTGTGACAGTTTGGACTTGATGAATTGCTACACTGCCTGTTTTAGCAAACAGCAACCACAGAGAGAGGAGTAGTAGAGAGGAATAGAAAATAAAAAATAAAAATATGGAGAGTGACGACCCACAGAATGGCAAAAGTGAATACTGACTGATGTGTTTGATATAATGTAAAAAGCACAAGCTGAGACTTTATGGTTTGGTTTCTGTGGTTTGTAAAAGCAACAGAGCTGAGAATTGCACATTCCAGAAACATTTTCCCACCAGCAACAGTGTTACAGAAAAGAAAGCGTTTTAAAGCCAGAGAAGTGGGGGAAATTCAGAACGGGCGCACAGCAGAAAGGGCAGGTGGAGCAGAATAAAAGAGGGATTACACAGCTTTAGACAACAAATATTTACAGGGGAAAGGAACAGACACAAGATCTGTGCAACGCTATCATTTTAGATTGAGCGCTAAGCTACAGAATGGGCTTTGAAGGTACAAGCAGGCAAGCAGAGCTGCAGAGCTGTAGCGTATAGTGTTTTAAGAGCTGGGGACAGCAGCAGGAGGAAGGCCTGGTACCTGTCTTCCTCAGGGGCCACATGTTCTACTAAGATCCTGGGGCTTGGGGGAGTCTTGCGGGGCAAAGAGTTGGAGCACCTAGAGGGGCGGAAGGGTGGAAGAGGAGCATCCCAAGGTTAGGAACACCGGGAGAGGTTGTTAGTGTGCGAAGGTCAAGGATTTGAAATTGTGAATTCTCTTTAAGTTTTATGGCACAATATCAGTCAAGCTTGACTTGACTGATGGCACATTTAAGGTTATGTTAAAAATCTGAGCATCACAAGCACTAACTGCACAAAGCAACCCTGTCTTTTAAAAACTACGTTCCGTTATAACATAACTTCATTATCAATTACTTTTCGAGGGAAACATATCTTCTCCTGGATTAAAGGCAGTGGTTAAACGTGGTTAAAGTTGTAAAACTTAAACAAAACAACTTGGCTAGGTTTAGTAAAAGATCCTGGCTTGGGTTTAAATAAGTATGCCTGTTACATAACTAAAGTTACATACACAAGTTAAGTTATATACGTTACACGGGACACATCAAAAACAAATGTAATCCAGGAGAAAATGTGTTTTTCTTGACATGTAATTCACAATGCAGTTTTGTTATCTGAGAAGACAATTTTACTGAGACTGGCTGGTACAAAGTGGTAAATGTACTGGAAATGAATTAATGTTGTTTATCTATTTATCTTAAGAAATAGTGTGACATTTTGGGAAATACATTTTATATCTTTCTTGCTGAAAGGCAAATGAAACAAGGAAACAGTTAGCTTAGCATAAAAATAATTACAAAGCAGAGCCAGACTCATCAATATTTGTGCTAAGCTAAGCTAAATGTCTTAGTTAGCTTAGTTAAAGCTGCAGCTTTACCGTACTTAACATCTTCTCATCTAACTACTTCCAAATTCAAACAGCAGGTAAATGTTCTCCAATGGAAGTGTGCAATGCAAATTCCTTTATGTGTGAAAGGGACACATGACATGAACTTGCGGGAAAACATGCAGCATCCTAAACCCAAAATGTTGAATGATTCAATCATGCAGTCCAGAAAAACAAAAAAAAAGCAGCGTCTATAATCCCCGTTTCTGTATTTATCTGTTAAACAAAATATCAGAATCTTGTGCAAATTAAAGTCACATGATTCATGACCCGCATTCAAAAAGTGTGGATTTCTTTTTATACCTGTCTCTGTCAGGGGAGTGAAAGTTGGTGTCTGGTCTCAGACAAGTGGTGCTGGCACTCCTCACTCTGTCCAACGGCGGCTGCAGGTCGCTGCACCACCACAACATGGCAGCAGAGAGAGAGAGAGAGAGAGAGAGAGAGAGAGAGAGAGAGAGAGAGA
>NW_022280088.1:0-48221 GCF_004355925.1 Anarrhichthys ocellatus | reverse complement strand
AGAGAGAGAGAGAGAGAGAGAGAGAGAGAGAGAGAGAGAGAGAGAGAGAGAGAGAGAAAGAAGAGAAATTGAGAAAAAAAAGAGGATAATGTGAAGTAAAGTTTAGAAAAAGAGGCAGAAAGGAAATGGAGGGAGAGACACAGAGAGAATAAGGAAGGCCATCAGACAGTGCAGTAACATGTAATGGCTCTGATGCTGTATCTCGATTTATCATAGCCAGTCATTCCTCGCGGCCATACTCTGAGGAATATACTCTCAGATGGAAGGTTGGTGAGTTGCTATGGGATCCAGGTCTAAGTGTGAGAGGGGCCTGCTTGCAAGTGTGTGAGAGGGTGAATGAGTGAAGAGGAGAGAGACAGCCAGCATTCACGTTTATTCTCGGCTACGTTTGCCACGTCATGCTGCACCGTGACAACAGTTACTCTCAACAGATGTTTGGCTCCGTGTCATCGCATGACATTGCACATAATGTTTTCAGGCCAAATGCCTCACACTCACAAGGGCTTAGGATTTAGTGTTTGTTTATTGCTCTGCACGGACATGCTTAAGTCTCTACTATGCATTGTCATCCCAAAAAAAGGGAGAAAGATAAGGCTGTGGGTGGAGGGAGGGCGAGCGGGGGAGATGGTGTGTGAAGTGGGTGTGTTCTTACCTAACCGTGACCTCATCAGTGAACCTAAGCACACGGTGAGTAAGGATGCTACGAGGCATGGTGCTGCCCCCTTCCTGCCTGAGGGGCGGCTTTCTCTTTTGGCATGCGGGGAGGGTGGAGCTGTGCGCCAGAGCACCGCCCACAAGAGGTGGGGAAAGACCCGCGTGCAAAGGAAGGCAAAGGAAAACAAAAATGACACATGCAACTGACAGAAATATGTAGAGGCAAAGTACTGTAAGTGAAGGGGAAGATAACACAAGCATGAAACTATGCAGGCTACATTCAGCAACATTCACATTCTCACATTATGGCGCAATTCATATTACCATATTATGGCGCAACAAAAAATATGGTTTTCTTCTCAACTCCCAGTTCACAAAAAAAAAAAAGATTGGATAGCTTTAGATTAGAAATGTGTCTGCTGGTGATCAACGGAAACACCACACACAGCAAGTCACTAAACGAACACATGAGATGAATGAAGTGCATCCTCCCATCTGTGACATCAGAGTGAGGAATTCATTATGTAAGAGTGAAGAGATAGTTCCTCTTGCCCTCCCTGTGGATTGAACCCACACACATATATGAGGAGATTACATGTAATGCTGATTATATAACACAATCTACAGATCTAAAGCCGTCCAGGCGGCACGTGGCAAGGAAACAAAGCTACGGTAGATCTGTAAAATGTATAGGAGTGCCATGAATAGGATTAGAGCAGAACAGAGAGAACTGGAGGAAATTGCTTATACAGGAGGTCTGTCTGTCCGGTGGTTATATGGTGATCATCAAGTGTGCTGGATTTCAATATGCACTAATATGCAAGGATCAACATCTGATGCATACGTTAAAGAGCAATACTGGTGGTTTTGCATGTTTTAGCCCATTAACTGCAATCACATATTCCTTCCATTTTGCTGACCATTTCCAAACCATTACATAAGTCTGACAAATCCCAGGCATTACAACAGTAAGGAGTATACCAACCACTTAGTATTGTATTTACATAAAGTCTGGGGTACTCGCAAGAGATAGTCTTCTCAACTTTAGTTCCTAATATAGTCATACAAATAAACATTTTCCAAATGCCAAGCCCGTAGTTAGTGACTAAAGGTTTGAAAAGTGATGGCAATGCCAAAGTGCCTTAAACTTCATTGACATTATTCATTGATTTATTGCTACAACAGTGTTTAGCATTCGGTTGCATTAAAAGACACTTAAGGAGTCGGCTGTTCAATTTTATGCGGTGAGTACATTTTCTTTTAAGCATTTTTTCCGCTAGCAAAAAGTAGCATCCCAATTAATATCACATTTAACGTTGTAACGTCAAGTATGTATGAACCTTTCCAACCAAGCTAGTTAGCTAGCTTTAGCCGGTAAGTTAGCATTTGCTATGCTATTGGTACTTGACCCAGGATTCAGTCCCATGGGAACCATGAGGAAACTGGGAATCATGAATGTCTGTACAAAATGTTTGCCACTAGCCTGACTAGTAAACAACTGCATCAAAAATGTGTGGTGATCAGTGTGTATCAATAATGTTTCGTCGTTGTTCTTGGTAACTTGACATCCCAGACTTGAGATTCAGCTAACAATGAAACAGAAGTGACCATATATTCATAGTCGGTATTGTTTAGCTTGAAGGTTTGATTATTTGATAATATAGTTTGGGAAAGCAACACTTTAATTGCTCTCTTGGCCATCATGACATCGATGACTTCCGGTTCTCAACTGCTACCTAAAAGGCAGGAAAAGTGTCTAAAAAGTATTTGTGATTTGACTACAACATGTGAGAGCATGAGTATGGTCCTTTTAAAGGGTTGTATAATACAGAGGGGAAAGCAACACCATTTAGTTAGCTCAAGTGGCACCATGACAAAGCTACATGGCACACACTCTGACGAAAGCAAGCACAAGCAGCACAGTGGTCTGGGCAACATATGGGCATTTATTGCATTGAGAGAACATTGCTGCAACTAAATGACCCACCAACTCCACAAATGAGTATGGGAAAGCTGGAAAGGCACAGAGAAGGGTAGGCAAGTCTTTTAATGCTAAATGCTTACCTGTAAATGTCTTTATGGATACCATTTACTAACAGGGGCATTTTGGGGGGTAGTGTGTTGCTGTATCTACCTATGCCCCTGGTTGTGTAAGTAGAGTTCATGCATCGTAAAGCATGGCAAGAAAAAAAAAGTGGAAAAAATATACAACTGCTGTGAGTGAACACATCAAATTCAAATACAAGAAATAAATAACAGAAATTAATCAAAAGAGCTTTGCCTTCTTTGAGGTCAACCACCGAGCAGGTCTCTAATCCCCTCACACAGTGATCAGCATGTTGTGTGTGTTTTTATGAGACAGTTGTGGCGATAGACAATCGTCAGACATGAATTTGAATTTATGAGCATGTTACTACTGCTTGATCCTGATGTGGAACTTTAAATTCATGTGGTTGCATGAGCAGACATACACTCTACAGTACAGTCCATTTAAGATACAACACACTGTCTGCATTGAAAATATCAACATTAATTGTGTTAAGATGAAGTTGTTAAAGTATAGTGGGAATGGAAATGGCGATAAAATGGCATATTTTATTGAAATAAAGCTGAATGGTGGTTGTTGTCTTTTTTATTATTATTTTTACCTGTTCGTATGCAGGCACTCGGCACTCCCGCCACGGATAGACCTGTGCATCTCCAGGACCTCACTGTCATTGCCATGACGATGGGTGAACAAATGACAAACAACCCGAGAAAACACAACAGAAGAGGATGGCAACTCAGACAGGCAAAGTGAATTTATGAATGAGAGAAACCAGGAAATCATAATTCTGAGATTTCAATTCAATCTGCATTCATGTTGCAATGGCTAGTTTCACATTGTTAGTAGTATTAGTAGAAATTAGTTTGGCAACATCACATTGCTCATATTAATTAACCCAAACATGACTCAACCTTTATAAAACAGAACTAAATATGTACAGGCTCCATAAGCACTTAATTTCTGCATGATGAAGACCAGAGCAGCGGATTGACCCCACTAGGAGCACTGATCCAATGTGTGGGCATCTTATTCTTGAAGGGATGGTTTGGATTTTTTTAAGTGGGGTTGTATGAGGTACTTATCCAGTGTATTTACCTACAGTGGATGACGGTTGGCATGCCTCAAGTTTGGAGAAACAGACATGAGTATCAGCACAGAAGCAAAGCAATGTACTGCTGTGGACAGAAGCATCAGCAAAACATATTTTAGCCACCTAAAAAAAATCAATATCAGTTTACGCTATATTTAGAATATTTCCACCACATTACCTTGCCGTCAAGCAGCCCTTTCTGAAGGGGAATTGAAGGTGTTATCTTTGCTCTGTTCAAAGCCGCCAGTCTCAGTTCACAACAGCAGCTATTTTTTTGCAGAACACAGGAGTTGCTGGTCTACCGCTGCTTCAACCGATGCTAACACAAACTAACTAACTAATGGATGCAGCGGTAGAACTGCAACTCTTGTGTTCTGCAAGTGGAAATGACTGTTTTTGTCAATGGAGTCTTTTTGGCTTTGAAGAGAGCATAGATGGATATAACGGCTTCGGTGCCCCGTCGAAAAGGGCTGTCTCACGGCAAGATAAAGCGCTGAAAATATTCAAAATATATCATACGCTTAAAGTGATTTTTTTTTGGTGGCTAATATATATTTTGCTGCTGCCCCACAGCAATACATTAATTTGCTCTCATGCTAGTACTCCTGCCTGCTTCTCCCAACTGGGGGTGTGCCGCCCGACATGTAGTCAGCTTCCACTGACTAAGAACCTCATACAACCCCACTTCAAAAAATCCAAACTATCCCTTTAAAATAATTTTTAACAAGTAGAAAGTCAACTAAAACATATTCATAACCCCATCCCATAACCGTAATGATCCCCAGATTCTCCAGATACCAACAACAGGTTACCTGTCCTCAGAGTACTCGTAGTCCGAGTCACCCGAGCGTTGGTGCTCTAAGTGGGAGTCGTGGTAGCGGGAGGTGGAGTGGGAATGGTGGCTGTTCTGGTGGATCTCATCCAGGCTCCTGAAGAAATCAAAAATATCTAATGAATTTATGTTTTTTTATTTTGGTATATAAATCTTGGTCCATAGTGATTCTGATGATTCAATATGTCCACCCTTACTTTTGGTTTGATCTGACACAATATGAACAAACACAAAACAATTTGTGTTATTTCAGCAAAATGAGGAGCAATGCAGATGTCGTGGTGTTCTCGCCTGGATTCTGGTTCGAAATGTGAGGTTTTCAACAAGAATAAGAATGCAATTTCCGCTTGACAATGTTATTAGAATTACATAGCATACAGGCAAAAACACACCTTCACAAAATAACTGGTCTATCATAATGCTGTTTTCATCCACAAATTATTACCAATTGCTTCCACTTGGCCTTTTTTTCCCCCCTGTTAATGCACCGTCAATGAAACTCAACACAGGTACACATTAAAATCATTCCAGTGGCTCAAAGGGCATGATCGCTCCCTTTCCCATTTAATTAATTCATTCATTTTTCTAATTTGAAACAGACAGAAAATGTTGCGTTTCATTGATTGTAGCATAACATTCACTGACACAATGGAAAGGAGGAGTGATTGAAAATAATTTATGAATACAGGATTTCTATTTAAAAAAAGTAAAGTGGTCAGTATTCTATTGTTGTACTGATGGAAGTAGTACAATGGTAATGTACATTGTACTAAGTTAACAATGTGAGCCATTGTAATACAGCTACATCCGACCCTCATGTTTTTTGCCTGGGTCATTATTAGTGACAATGCTGGCCACGTCTCAACACAGTCATTTACAATAGGCCTAACCAGTCCTTGAAAAGCAGAACTACTGAGGAAGTGACAGCATTTCTATAAATTAGACCGATTGCAAAATGTGATAACAGCATATAACCTCTGCTTATTTTTGGTTGACATGGCTCAGTCTGGTTTGCTGAAATATGTAAAGTTCACTCTATAATTAAATATCTGTGAAGAAATATAACTGAAGCTAATAATGATCAACCCCCCTGCACAATACGTCACTAGATGTGTGATGTAGAGGGAAAAAAAGATTCAAAGGAAAGAGATACTAACAGAAAAATGTATTAATTTATATTCTGTCCTGCTTCCCTGCGTTTATGTAGATCCCAGACGCGTCCCATCTCATACGAAGACCCATGGACAAATGTATTGTTGATATATTTGAATAATAGACATGCTGGCTTTTACATATTTGGCTACCTCCAGCTAGCAGAAGAGTTAATAACATTGTCACGCCAACAGCCATAAACAGAGACGTGTATTATTTGGTAGTGATTTGGTCATAAAGTAGTGAGATTAAAAGCCTTAATAAATACATGTTAACAAGCTGCATCAATTCCCTGTCAGGGGAACCGTGTAGTATCAACACTCACACTGAATGAGACTGTTGCAGACCACACAGTAACCTGATTAAAAAGCTAGAATGTTAAATGTTTGGAGAAGTGATCTGGTATGCATTATTGAGACTCTACATGGATATTACCTTTACAAAACACTGAGATCTGACTAACCTAACCCACTGACTACCACTTAGATACCTACTGATGCTAGAATATTGTTAGACAACACACACTCCACTGGCAGTTCACCAGGTTGTTCTGGCAGGTGTTGCTGACCTTTGCATGGGCACGTGTGCAGGCCGTGACCGAGCCCTGCAGGAGTCCTCTCTGTGGGGAGACACTGAACGGGATCGGTGCTGGACGGGCCGCTGCTGCTCAGGCACAGCCAACGTACTGCCCCGCTCTCTCTCCCTGGAGTTACGCTCTGCACCTACACACACACACAGGACACACACACCCACACACACACACACACACACACACAAAGATCCAGCACGGATGCATCCCACACACAAGGGCAAAAGAAAGCAGAATTCACACATATACACACACACACATTCATACAACCAGATTTGTCGATTCACGGATACACACATAGAAACACACAGAAACACACACACACATCCAGGCATTAGGTGTGTGTCCTTTGATAAAGATGCACCAGTTGTCAGCTACTGACTACTACTACAGATGCCATTCTCTTACAGAATGTAGAACATCACATTAGGATGTTTTACAGGCAGATGACTAGCTAGCAAACAGGTTAGCTATCATGTGAGCTAGCCTGAGTAGCTGACTGTTTCTGCAATGTCAGACCTGAGATCAGTGAGATTTGCATCTCTCAGTTGTTGTTCCTGCTTGGAGAGCCAGACTTGGTCGCAAATGAAACTGCTTAATCAGTACAAAAGATGAGCAACATTGACAGAAACTATGTAGTTCTTTGATAAATAAAGTCAAGGAACAAGCCTGTGTACATGAAAACTACACCTCCCAAGATGCTATTCGGTAACAAAAATGTTCTCCCCAAGCTTAAAATTCTGATATATACGTCAAGCAAAAAGTAGAGCTACTGCTGTTGTAAAAAATGGTGACACAATCTATGGCTTAAATGAGCTCTCTTTTGGATTCTGGGTGAATTGCGGATGAATTGAGAAACTATGGCATGTTTTGTTCAGAAACAACAACGAGGAATTTTTGATTTTGCAACAGCTCTAATTAATGCACATCTGACTGGCTTCTTTTCCATAGCAATTGTGGCAGCGGCTCATGGGTATTGTAATATTTAGAGCCAATTGCTATGGCAAACTAAAGTTGACAACTTGATATTTCAGAGATTAAATTACTTATATTAACATAAACTTGCTTTATAGCATTATTACATCATCACATTTTTGTGTGAAGGAGAATTAAAGATATAATTAAAAGAAGCAAGAGAAAAGGGTTAAAATACAGAACCGACAATTCCTCCCACTTCCCAACTCTACTTTATCTGTATATCTATAGGATCAGATGTAGCATATCATAGTATAGTGCACATGCACAAATGTGTCAAAAAAATGTAGAAATATGTTCACATGATTACAATCTGAGCTCAGTATTTGCATAAGAACAAAAATAAGCATATTGATGTTCAAATAAGTCAGAGATTGTGTAACTCTCTAACACTAACCTCCTCAAACCATCTGGCATGTGGAAAACGCCAAAGCGAGCTATTAAAAGTTATGACTATTTAATAAACCAGATCCACATTCATCTGACAGGAAATTAAGCCACAGCAGAAACAGTCAAACAACAAAGCAGTTGTAGTGATTCTATTGGCCAAAATAACACATATTAAGCTTCTACTGTACATGTTCAGTGTCCTTTGCATGCAGGAGAATGGCAGGAAACTCAGTGGAATGGCAGTGAACAACTGTAGCTCTACAGTCTAACATGCACTCAGTGCTTCAGTGTTTCTACGGCCCAGCAGAAGAGGAGAAACTGTTCACTGCAGCCTCGGGGAACTACAGTGCACTGCTAAACTGCAACACTGTAAAGGCTGCACACTACAAAGCTGCAATTCAAAATCTGCAGTCCAGTAGCAATATGATGAATTGCAAAAGGTTTGCTTTTCGCTAATAGGGTAAAGGTTAATTACTTTGATTTGGGTGCAATTTGTTCTAAAAAATACAGCGGAGCCAAAAGGAGGCCAGAGGATGCAAAGAAGACGCTCTCTCACCCAGTGCTGGGCCCCTACTGGCTAATACAAGCAAATGCTCAGTAACCATGCCCCCCACCCACCTTTAGTCACTACCATCAAACCATCATCAAACTCTGTATCAATGATGCGATGAGACCCTGTACACATACAGTACACACACGCACACACATACACAAACAGGACGGGGTAAGGTTGAGAGGTTCTGTTGTTAGTCTCCCACACTGAGAGACACAAAAGAGAAAGCTAAGCAAAGGAAAGGTTAGCAACCACGCACTCAGTAGCACTGTAGGTTCACAAAACAGGGATTAAATCATACATACACACACATATTTATATATACACACACAGCCTATAAATAAACAGTATTTAATCAGACATACTCTGTAGTTTCTTGCTGGGGCTGTCTCCATGGACGTGTCTGCGTGGGAGGTACGGGGAGGGCTGGGGCAGAGGTATAGAGGACATGTCATGCGTTTGGAGTTTATACCAATGAGGAATGTCATCCAGCAGGGCCGTCTCCAACTCTATCAGGATCTGAGAGAGGATAGAGAGGTTTAATGGTTGTATGATAAACATATGTTGTCATTGTTAACACTCCCATGGCTTTATTATAAATTCTAGTCAACATCCCAAGGTGTACATGACATGAGGCTCTCTGGTGACCTAGAGGTTTTAAGGGGCCAGTGTGCAGGATTTAGGGGGATTTGTTCGCAAAGTAATATTTAGAAATATATTTTCATTAGTGTATAATCGCCTGAAACTAAGAATCGTATTTTGGTAAGGTTAAAATGACTCCTTCATATCTACATAAGGAGCAGGTCCTCCTCACGAAGTCTGCCATGTTTCTACAGTAGCTATAAAGGCGGTGATCATGTACAAATGTAAAATCTTCAGTAAAGTGCTGGAAAAGCAGATATGATATGATACACAATATACTACATATGTAACATAACAGTATACATTCTATTCCTATTGACTGTCCAATCCAGAAAATCACAAATTTGTTAGCAATTTTACAAAAAACTGTAATTTAGCCGCAACAGCTCCAGCAATAAATATTTGCATTGTAAAAATAATGTATGCATATCATGCGTGTCCCACCTCTCCCAGGAATTCACTCTCCTCCTCCTGGACTCTGGGCTGGTCCCAGACTGTGATCTCTAGCATGCGTTCTCTGAAGTCCCGCCGGTGGACGTGGGAATATAGGAAGGTCTGGTTCCACTTGGGTTCAGCGTTCTTCTTCACTGTTTTCGTCCGTCGTTTACTCTTATCACTAACAAAGGCGTGAACACACGGAGTATAAATTACAAGAGGAAGGCATGTTTCTGAAAATGACTTTAAAAGACAATAAATGATATGTTGAAATGATTCATGCTGCAAATCAAAACTACAAGCAGACGTGTTGATTATATTCCTTACTGCTGGTATAGTGATCTTTTGCTGGTCATTACTGTAGTACCGTACATGTGGGATGGACCCCAAAATAAGATACATGACCTTACCTCCTATCAGGCAGGAAGTACATCTTGACATAGGGGTTACGAGGTCGTCCGTCTAATCGGGGTGGCAGGTCTATGGCTTGAAGGACGTTGACGATCAACTGATGGCCCACTTTGTCGTACCACAGCTTCACCTGTAAAAATGTGTGAAGACCGTTAGCCTCTATCCATGTCTGTATCAATTCACATGAACCACATACCTCTGTCTCAGCCCAACACCTTCTCACTCCCAACTTGTCACATACGGAGTTTGGTCGGGACTCCTTGGTGTTGATTTCTAAACACACTGGGTATGCTTAATCAGCATGCAGATTAAGTATGTGACGTACAAGATGTAGCTTCAGTAAGATATGTTACTATTTGGTTAGGATTAGGCAACAAATATACTTGGTTAGGATTTTTTTTAAATCATGGTATAGGTTAAAATAAGTATGTTTGTTACGTAACTTAAATTACATATGTAAACTAAGCATGTGGCGTGAATTACGTAAGTGAAGCAAATTTATATAAGCCAACATTGACTTTTAGTTTCCCATGGGACACGAACAGCGGTCTCCTGGGTGAAAATCCTGTATTTGTTCCTCTTCTGTAGACTAGTGTCCCCTGACTTCTTCTTTTCTCTGGTCATTATTAATACGCCATCTAAAGGCAGCCTTGCACGAGCAACACTGAGGCTAGAGGGGTACGTGGAGCGTCATAGTTTGACCACTGACTAAGCTGCTGTATTTAATGAGTTGGGAGTGAACACAGGTGGCTCAGTCCTGTCCGGATACTCACAGAGAGCTGTCCAGGCAATACCAGAGGAAGGTCTCGAAGGGTCCCTGGGCTGGTAGGAGACATCACTGATATAGAGGGTCGGTCCATCTTTTGGGACTCAAAGGAACTGGAGCCGGCTGTTATAGAGATCACCAGTTGTTAGAAATCAGAGGAAAAAACACAATCAACTCCAAAACTTAGAATTAGAGCATACTTTGAAATGTAAAGAGTATATTTCTACTGCATTAGCAGTAAACAATGTTAATGGCATAGAGTATATAGCCAATAAAGCTGCACATATTAACACTTACTAGATTCTAGAGGAGGGTGAGATGACTCTGGGATTCTTGGGATGTCTCTGTAAAAAGAGTCAGTGAATTATTCAACTTCAAATGTACATGATATACTTCAATACACTTGAAATGTCAAAGTCAGGACTTTAGTGTGCATTCATCTTTATAAAATGAATGAGTAAAAGACTCATGTCAACATACTACAGTTGCATGGCAGAAGAAGAGCGAGCAGTCAATCAAATACACGTTTACATGTCAGACACGTAGGGTAGTAGAGGAGAGAAGGATAGCTGGAAAAAGGGATTCATCTCTTGGATCTCAGGATTTCAGGGAAGGCATGAGGGGAAAGGGCTCCACCCATTAAACCAGCACTACTTACTGATATGCTCTATACACTTTTCTCAAGAAGTTTTTGGACATAATTCGGTTGATAGAGCTTTGAGATAAAGGAGGGAGACATATTGAAAGTGTCTGTCAATGCCAACTTTTAAGTACTTTATTGATGATTTTAATATATTGAGAACGTTAATCTTACCCAATAGGTCTTGAAACAACTATTTCCACTTGAGGTTCGGCCTTGGATTCAAGGATAATGTTGTACACTTCTTTCTTAGTTGCTCCCGGTAACGACTTTCCATTCCACTGCAGCACCTCGTCACCTGGAACCAAGATAGCCAAAACACACATTGATGCTCCAGCTTGACCCCCATCTGGCAGCATATTTGACTAGAAAAAGCCAGGTACTACCGGAGAATTGTCAAACTGAAATATTAATTCTCCTCATGTGACAATAAAAACTATAATGCTAATGCAGCTATTATCAAGGAGGATCAAACTGTTTTTGGAAATGTTTGTGGAAATTACCAGCTTCAAGCCTGAGTGGGTGCTTCTTTTCGCAGTGGTTGACATCTGAAAGCTGACTTTGCTTTCGCCAGCGCACTACCGTCTGGAGAATGACAGACTGTGCCTTGTTTAACGTACAAACGTTGATACAAGACACTTTTCCCATGTCCCAAAAAGACCACATATTTGAAAGTCTTTGCCCCCTGTTAACACAGGTGTGTGCCTCCCTTTGTGTGCGACAAGCTGGAGAGCAAACATTTTTGACCGCAGTGAAAACGTTATTTTTGAAAGGCTAAACACCAGCAAATACGGATTGAAACAGAACATTTTGTTAGATGAAAACAGAATGTGAATTTTAGAAGTGATTACGTCTATCTTTGAATAAATGTTGGCTTTTGGGTATTAATAACGCTCTGGAGTTATTGGAAATGTTTGGATCACACAAGTCAGTAACAATCCTAAGCAGCCAGCCCTGGAATTCTACAAAAAGTATAATATTGATAATATTAGTGTAGCTTACTCTTTATTAATCAGTAATATAGGGAGTGCTCCAATCACAGATAAACAATGGCTAAGAAATGTCGTCTTGTTAACTGCCTGTGTGTCTATTTTTGGGGTCCACCACCACACAGATATATACATGCTACGTAAAGTACAGTAGCTGCTGCATAGTTCGCACCTGCTCGTAGGTGTCCCACAACATCTGCGAGGCTGCCTTTCTTGACTTTGGTGATGAAGGCCCCGAGTCTCCCTGTCTCTGTCATCTTCCCTCCTACCACCTGCACACAAAGGAGAGAAAGGAGCAACAGAGGTTCATGTTTGTATTTCCTTGTTCTCTGCACGATTCAGTAATTGCTCAACTGGCAATATTCTACATATTTGTGTTGTGTTGTTTGTGGAATACTCTTTAACTTTAAATGTTTGTAGCAAGTACACCACACAGCTTTTACAGGAGTTACAAAGCATCACTATAGAGGGCTAAAGGAGTGCGTCCTAAAACCCGTAAATGAGTAAGCATCTATGCACTTCCGGTTCCCTCGTCTCAAGGTCAATGGGTTTTTTTAATGGGTTTTTGGTTTTAATGCCTAAATTAAAATATGTGGTTAACACAAGCATAAGACATTTTAATGTTTTGTTCTATGACATAAAATACATCAGGAAATATCCCTCTCTTGATTTTTGAAGCTTTAACATGCCTTAAAAAAGGTTGCTAACAAATGAGACTACTAAACGTCATCATGCCCACCATTTGTCAGCCTTCAGCTTTGTGGTGGTGACGAAAAGTCACGTGACCGTGGTGTAGTTGGTTTATAGCCTAATGTTAGCTTTTTACTTCTGCTGATTGCATTTACACTTCAAAATTCCTAAAAGATTGGTGTTCATTTGTGAGAATTAAGTATCATAAACGTTTGTTTGCCATGGAGCGTATTTTTTGCAAAGATCCAAAATCCCATCGGCTTTTCATCAAGTGAACCAGAGCGATGCTAACTTCTGGTCGGCCTCCAAAAACATTTCATCCCTGTCGCCCTTTTTCCAAGTTTGAACTCATCGAGCACTCAACCGAAGTTAAAACAAACACTAACACATTAATTACAAGCTAATTGCAAGCTGGGTTTGAACCAGGTCTGAATGATTAAGTGATTCCCTGCTTACTTTTAGGCCGAGGAGGGAGCCAGCCTCGCGGGGCATTGCAGACCTCTTACTTAGTGTGATGCGTCCGATTAGGTGGTCACCCTCTTTGGACGGCTGCCATGTAACTGGATGCTATGGAAAAAGTTATGAGACATTGTGAAGGAGGGCAGGGAAGAAAAACAGAGAGGAGGGAAGAAAATGGTAAATGTCTTATAATATAATTGTATGGAAACATTATTCTTTTGATTTGATTTTTATTAATTTACTGAATAATTTGTGTGTGTGTGTACGTTACGAGAAGTAAAGAGCAGAGGAAGCATCCTCTCTGAATCTGTCGTGTTTTTATGAAACTTACATGCCACACTGTAGGATCTAAAGAATGGCAGTCCCAGTCACCTGCACGAAGAAAGACAAAGACAAAGACAAAGAGGGTTTACTTGACCTCTGCCAGTATTGTTAATGTACAGTATAGATGTACATGTACTCTATGGTTTCAAAAGATAACTTTCATATTAACCAAAGAAACATTTTGACACAGTTTGGGGCAATGTTGTCTCTCTTTGACTCCCTTTACACCTTGCATTAAAAATGCATATGCATATCCCGATTATACCTGATAACATTAAAACCCGGTCTCTCTAGTGACAGTGTCCACTTTGAAATCTGATCACTCTGTCCAGCTTTTTCAAAATCTTAGCTGAAATGCACAACCTAATTCTATAAATACTTTAAATTTACTTCACAAAAGTAAAATCATAAAATATATTCATAAAATATCATAAATATCATAAATATTACACAAACTGCCTCTCTATCAATGTTCTTTGCCGACACCAAAAACTATCAATAGCTTCAACCTCAGATCATACGAATAAATAAGATTCGTCATTCGAAGAAGAGAGTGCGTTTTTGAGTTTTTGGACCCTCATGTTGGTGTGAGCTACAGAGACATTTTAAACTAGACTAATAAGCAGGTACGATTTTAAAAACAAGATTAAGGATTATTTGAGTACAGAATGTACTTGTCAATTTTTGGTTGACGCACTTTCCATATTGTCTTTTATGTGAAATTCTTAACTTGTTTTAAAAGTTTTGTTTTTTAAGTGTGTTATTTGTGTTGTAAATTAGATTCATCATCCTTGCTAGATTAAGTTTCAATTTTAAAAAATACACAAGAAAAATATATAATTTATCAGGACTTCTAAAGAATCAAAAAGACATAGAAGTTATACAATAACAGCAGCCACTAAAAATGTCATGACAGAACTGCAGCTAAAAAAAAAACATTCATAATCAAACTTATTCACTGCCTTTCCAAAACTAATGCCAGAGCCTGATCAGGGACAAAGACACCAGTGACTGTCAGAGTATCCCAGCTCTCATTAACACTGACAGATGGTCGGCTCGAGTAGAAGAACTAACTGGCCCAGAATCAGACCAGAGAGGCCTGTGAGATTTGTGGCCACTTTTCCACCACAGGTACAAAAACAACAGCAAGATGACATCAGATGGGGATTTAAAAGACTCTGGGGAACTTCAGATTCAATGGAAGTTTCCAGTAAAAGAGAGCAGGAAAGGACAGAATCAAGCCTAAACTTCATGGGATAAACTATGGAATACATGCACTGCTGTTTGTCAAAAACACTTTCAGTAATATTCAATGAGAATCAAATGAAAATGACTGCTCTGGAGATCAGAAATTCTGAAAAAGTGTTGACATGACTCTAGTGCTGTTAATCTGAAATCTGAAAGTCCATTGAGAATGCTTGAGAGAGAGAAATGCTGACTCCACAGTTTGAACTGCTGAGTAGGGTTTTTTTGTTTTGGAGAATGAACATGCTGGGCAGATTACAAAAACTGGGCTGCTCTTCTAAATGATGCCACATCAAAGCATCAGCTCTGTGCAGGTATTAACATAGTATTGTTCTTGATAAACTGTGTGTGTGTGTGTGTGTGTGTGTGTGTGTGTGTGTGTGTGTGTGTCATTAAGCCTGTCCTCTGCAGCTCTATCTACTATTTTACAAGCTCAACAAAATCCCTCCAACATTGTATATATAAAATATCTCAACACCACATGATCTTGAACTCCTGTCAACCTGTTTGACACGCTCACCTACCTTCATGACCAACACATTCTCACCTACTCCTCTAGCCCTCAGTTTGTTACACGCATCAGTCTTTTCAAAATGAACTTCCTTCTTTTAAAGGAAACCACTTAGCTTTAACAAAAGAGTGTGGATGAGAGTGTCACTGACTAACAACACACTTGACAAAATGTCATCTTTAATTTTATTTTCGCACAGGACACTAAAAGTGGTCTCCTGGATGAAATTCCTGTGTTTATTCCTGTGTTTAAAGTTATCCCAGTAATTTACGGGGAACTATGTGTGAAAGAGGATTAAGGAATAGAGCTGTGTCACAGCTGACAACAAAGATCTGTACCATCGTCGAATCGCCTAAGACCATGAATGGTCAGCATTTATATTTAGTTTTTATTAATTTGAGGTGGGTTACAGTCCAACACATATCCCTATCTTTCAGTAGTGAGACTGTTACACTTTAATTACAGTCACATAGTATGATATCTCATAAACACCCAGACCATCTCTTGACACCAAAGCTTCTGTTGCTGTCAGACTGTCACGTCTAGCCAAAATAATGTAATCAGCTGACACAAACCATTTCAAATGACATTTCTTATTTGAAAAAATATATATACTTGTCCTTGCATTACCATCTCACTCAACCTATATAGGGAAACACGCTGCACATTATCCGGCAAAACTTACTTCATGCCACAGATGAGAGGAAAAGGCGGAATCCTGTTTTGAGGCCCAGCTAGCTAAAGAGTGTTTAAAACAGCTAATAATCCCAATCCACACCATCTACCCATTACCAGTCCCTGAGTTTGAGTAATCTGGATTAAAACATCTGGAACAGGCTCCTTCTGTGACCAGTGAGAGAGATAAGCTGACAAAGCAGAGCTAACTCTACCTAGCTACTGCCTCTTGAACTTAGACGCTCTCCCTTGGCTTTTAGCAGAGCCTAGCATCGCTTCTCTGACAGTGGTGAGCTGCAAAATACATAGGTATCGAGAAGCCTGCGGTGACCATGCAGCATGCAACCACAGCGAGGCTTAACCACAGTTTGCAGCTGGTGGTCCATGGGTTGCTGGTGCAGCTGGCTGTTTGCCAAGCATTACATAGCATGCGAGCCACTGACCTAATTCCACAAATCTGCTGGCCTAAATCACAGGGACTCTTCAAATAAATGAGAGCTGTCCTGGGAGCGGCAGGGTTTAGCCACAGTACAGAGGTGTAGATGACACACAGTGATAGTAATTCACTGTATGCTGGGTGGGTCCTTCATCTTATCACTTATCGTATAGTTTTACAGTCCCAAATTAGAATGTGCTGGTATTAGAATAATCTACTGAGCCAAAATATCTCCCTGCTTCTTTTTTTTTTTTACACATTATAATAATTCTACTACCAAGGCTATTTTAAATGCTAACGCTAGGAAAGAATAGCCATGAAGTGTGGGAAGAGGAAAGACGTTGCAATGTAAAGGAGCTTCATCATGACACTTATTTTATTCAGCTGTTTTAGGATAATTTAATCTTTATGTTCATGAAAAGTTCATGTTCATTTGTCCAATCATTTAATCATGATCTTTATATTCTTCAGAGTATTAGCTGCAGGTCAATTTCCCACTACAATTAGCCATCAAACCTGTGACTCTAATGATGCGCACGCTGCACTGGGTATACAGTAGGTAGTGCAGGCAAGGCCTGAAAGCGGTCTTCAGCGACAAGATAAGATAGGAATACAACATATGCAGAGATCAAAGGTGCGAGAGTGAGCACATCTGTCTGACTGACCTTTCTCGCTGACGCTTTCCATGTCCACGTCCTCACAGCTGGTGTACTCGGGCGTGGAGCCGCCTTCCTCCTCTGAGCTGCTGATGGACATCTGCCTCTTGTTGACTCCGCGCTTGCTCTTGTATGACCGTGGAGGGGGCGGCCGCAAAGACTCCGACTGGTCCGAGCTCTGAGAGTCCTTCCTCAGCAGGCTATCCCCACCCTTGTCCCTTAGTGTCCGTGTTGTGCCGGGCTCCAGGCGGCCTTTGTTCGGTCCCCAATCTGGAGGCACCGGTCCCCCAGGTTGAGGTCCTGATCTCACTCCACCTCCTGCAGGTTGAGCTCCCCCTCCAACCCCCACGGTCCTATCCACAGAGAAGGCTCGGTGGTTCTCCAAGACGGCCTTGTGGTCTCCCTCCCCACCTCCACCCCTCCTGGCCAGACGGTTTTCAGGCACCTCCCCTCCTCCACTTCCACCACCTCCTCCTTCACCAGGCCCCAGTCCGATCTCGTTGATCGCAAGGTCACTGTGTCGTCGTTCGTGGCGGACCTTGGACACCTTAGCATGCATGCGCATCTCCTGCTCCTCCTTCTGTGGTTTCACCGGGTATCGTGCCAGGTTGGGATCACTACGGTAACGGTTCTGGAACTCCTCCTCACGGCGCTGCCGCTCCCTCTGCTCTTCATCCTCTGGGCGTCTCCGGTGTGTTTCTGAACGACCCAAATTCCCCTCCCTGTCCTCGTAGTCCTGAGAATGGATCTTTTCCAGCCTCCGTCCATCTCCCAAACGTCTCTCTCCTCTGTCCCCAGGAACCACTCGCTCATCCAGGGATGACTGAGATGGCAACTTCCCAGCAGGTCTTCGGCCACTACCACGCCCCATGCCTCCCTTACCATTTTGTTCATGGAGGGAAACTGGCCTTTTCCTGTGTGAGAAGATTATTCATTGTACCAATGTTTCATATAGTCTACAGAGACAGAAATGAACACAAATGCATCTTTTACATTACAACAGGTATTTGTAAGATGAACACAAAGGCTGAGAAAACTTTGTTTTATTTGTTCTAAGAACATGTATTTCTATATTTGCAAAACTGTGGTGATCTTTAATAACAGATTAAAACTTCTACTAGCCAACAACTCTTACCTAACTCACCCACTGGATGAAAACAAAGGGATTGAATCAAAGACCTCTCAAGACTAAAACCTTTGACCTAGCTTCTCCCCTGGTTAAGCTAGAACAAACACAGATCTATTCTTTTTTTTACCCCAGGGATTAAAAAACAACAAGAGCTTTTGCCAGCAAGTAGTCCAAGCTTTCTGGGCTTTGGAAAAAATGTTGTTTCCCATTCTCATATTGTTTTTCATTTTATGGAAAAAAAGTTAAATATCCTCTCGTGGCAGAAATATCGCAGAACTTACTTTTCTCTAGGTGGTTCACTTTGGGAGCGGGAGCCGGGCATGGTGTCAGCACCCTTGGCAGCAGTGACACCAGCGGCTGGCTGTGTCCCTTCGGGCCCTGCGTTGGTGTCGGTGCTGGAGGGCGGGGCTTGGGACCTGGAGCGGATTAGCTTCCTGTCCCGCTGGGCCTCACCTCCAGTGGCTGGGTTGTTTAAGGAGGTGCTCAGGCTCCCAGGCCGCACCCCTGACCCCGAAAACCATTCTCCTGATTTGGTGAGAATCTCTTGCTGTTTACGGCACAGGTTGCATACCCACATTACCTACACAGGTTGAAAGGACAAACGTGTTTGCAAGCTGGGTTCGGTAGCATTAAGGAATAATATTTAAAAAATGGAACATCTAACAAAAAAGGGGTTAGGCATGCCTGTGACAAAAAAAAATCGGAACAAATTACACAACGCAAGTTTATTTTGTTTAACATATTGGCTCGCACCAAACAAAGGCAGCATTGTTGACTTCAACAATTTATTCAACCTTTATTTATCCATGATAGTACCATTGAGATTTAAAATCTCTCTTTTCCAAGGGAGTCCTGGCTAAGGGCATAAAAAGTCTACGTCTATCTGTGTCTATCAACTTTCACAAACACCTTTGAGAGCGTCTCTCAGCTCACATAAATGTCAGTAAGCCACCTGTGAAAAAGATATTCCCCCACATGCTTTTCCCCTCCTTTGCTACAGCTAATCAAATATTTGAAAGCACTCAGACATGACAGACTGTGCTGTCTCAACATACAGTATCCATTATCTGTGAACACAGCTCGGCGGAGACTAAGATAAGCTCTGTACTGCTATTTCGAAAAATTACAGAACCCCTTTAAGAGGTCATGTTACACCTGCCCTGTGGTTCTAGTGCTCTGAATCGTATTGCATTGTAAACCATTAATAAAATGAATTCTTTTTTGGGATTGAACTGTTATGCTCATGTTGGTAATAAAATAAAATCATACCTCTTTAGAGGGCTACAAAGAACTATGTAATACTGTAGTGGAAGATGAGGAAGGTAAGATGAACTCTAAATGTATTGTACTGTATACTGCATATCTGTATTGTTTTTATCCAAAAGGAAAAAGAATAAAGCTATTCTAGTCAGTGCATCATCTTTGCATGTGCAACGATGATGCACTGACTAGAATAGCAATGCTTTTCTGTTATTTAGACTCTATGAAATGCTACATCACAAAGTAAGATTGATGACAAACAGCCATGTACAGTACCATATAATAACATTTGATTCTTTATCCTCTAAATCAAACCTTATAGACAACATCGAATACTCACATGTAGCCATGGCTACTGAATATCACATCGACAGCAAAAAAACAGGATTTATCTCCCTCCGTATTTATTTATAATCCCAATGTTTTGTTTTCAGAGAACGAATCCAAAGTGAAGAGGAAACATAGCGTCCCTTCTATACAAAACAAAACACCTCTGGGACCTCCGGAAAACCCAAAATGTTACTCCTTGACGCCCACTGGGATGGACTGTTAGCAGTCAGTTTAGCAGTTAGCAGTTAGCCTTCAGCGTGCCAAAGCACATATTCATCATGGCCTGATTGAATCCTAGTTGGCGCATGTCCACACTAATCTAAAGTAAATCAGCTGCCCGCACGGCCCACAGCTGTCAGGCAGCCGCCCAGCCACACACTACAGTCTCTTTCTCTGTCTTTCTCCACCTCTTTACCTCAGATGAGGGGCCACAGATTAGCAGTGGCCAGTAATCCTTTCAGAACCTCACCATTATTCAACTCATCATCAGAAGACAATAGCAGCTCACAATTCACAACTTCTAACCCCCTCCTCCATCAACCATCTCAGTCAGAACACAGGTTAGAGATAAAGCCCATGACCAAACTGCATTCAAACCATCCTAAGCATTTAGGAGCAGTGGTCTGCTGTAAATCACCCTGGGAGCAACTTGGGGTTCAACGTCTCGTTCAAAGAAATTTCGACATGCGTACAGCCGGAACCTTGTGGTTGAGGGACGACCCACTCTACCTGAGCTACAGCTCCCCATACACGCCAATCACAACCCTCAAATGTCAGCCAATGGAAATAAATCAGTCTCAAAATGCCTATTCAATTTGAAACCGTTGAAGCCATTTTTAACTCCTAAAGGCTTCCTAAAAAAAAACAGTGTATAGACTCATGCAGAAATAATCCCTCTCAATCATCACTTATGACTCACAACAAGTGTCTGTATCTACAAAGAATCGGGCCTCTGCCTGTATTTTCCAGGTGCCAGATCGTAAGCACGCATCCAAAAAGAAAATGGAATTTTTTTGAAAAACAAACATATATCTTACAAGATAAGATATAATTTGTCCTTTGCATTCGTTGCATCTTACCCTGAACTTAGTCGGGTCCATCACCCTTTTAACATCCCTTTAATGTTGATGTTTTTATTGTGGTTGTTTTACTTTCAATGTCTGTAATTGTATGTGCTTAGTGTGTGTATGGTTGTAGTTAATTGCATTAGGACACTTTAAATAAAATTGATTGACTGATTTATTTATTTTTAAGTATTATATTGCATTATCGTATTGTAAACTATAGGTTCAATCAGCACCTGGATATGTCTGAGTATCTATAGGTTGGACAGATTCATAATAAGATAGTTCCTGGTTTAAACATTTTGTACACTTTGGACTATTTTTATGCAATGTTCTTGAACAGTTTGGCTGCATTATCAGGTGCCAATAAACAAATAATAAGAAAAGAAAGTCTCCAGAATTGGACAGAACTGGAACTTGACTTCTTTTGTGAAATAAAAATGTTTTTCTCAAAGTAAGACTGCATGTATAGGTTGCTTTGCTTGTCGCTGCCAGTATGGAGGAGTAAATGCTCCAATCCACAAGCTTAATCCTTGAATGAGAGCATCCTATAGAAGAAAGGCACATCATAGGACGACTGTTAATAGCTCAGTGTGTTCTGAAACCAAAGAGAGAAATTAAAAACATCTCATTTTCTAATGGCCCGCCTCCATGTGTTAGTTATGTTCTTTAAAGCCTACACTGCATGGGGGAGGGTAGCAAACAATAAAGAAGTTACAGAACACATGGGCACACACGCACACACACAGGATATAATACATATAATCCTTCACTGGAGTGATTGTGCTCTATGTTCTTGGATAGCCTGAAAGATATTGTTGGGGGAATTAATTGTGTGTGAGTGTGTGTGTGTGTGTGTGTGTGTGTGTGTGTGTGTTTCTGTCCATGAGACGCAAAAGCCCATAGTGTGTGTGACAGATGCATTTGCAGTAGTGCTAGCTGCCTGACCAGGCGGAGCGTGACGCCAGACTCTCAGCTAAGCCGACCAATCAGCTCCCTCCGTCCAGAGGCAGCCCGCTACAGTGTCACCTCGAGTTCATCTCTTCACTGTGGAGCGCAAAGTGCTGTGAGAATGTCTCTGTGTCTATGCGGATATGTGTGCAGTAGTTATATGTAGGACATTTCTGAAACCTTCTTGCCTAGAAGAGTGTGGCGTGGGCGACTGCCTGCAGGCGAGATGTGTGTATATGTATGTGTGTGTGTGTGTGTGTGTGTGTGTGTCTGTGTCTGTGTGGAGAATAAGCAGTGCCATCTCGCTCATGTAATAATGTCAACCTCCTTCTGCCTAAAAAATGTGCTTCTCCATGGTAACCAAATCAAGGAGAGCTAGTGAGAGAAAGGGGGACAACGCAGTGTGTGTGTGTGTGTGTGTTTCTGTTTGCCCATAAAACTGAGAAAGAGAGAAACAGAGTGTGAGCATCAGTACTGAAGGACAATAACAGCAGAGAAAACATTTTTAAAAACCTGCACAAATACCATTAAGACCATTCAAGTTACCATTGCATTTTCTATCTGATATGAACCTGAGCTTGGATTTCTTCTCCTCTTCTTCCCTTCCCTTTCCTTTCTTTGCCATGTATTTCCTTTCCTTTCCTTCCTTGTCCTTCACATTTTTCTTCTTTTATTCATCTACTGTCCTTCATTCCTTCCCTTTCCTCTCCTTTTTTTCTTTCCTTTTGTGTGCTTCTCTTTTCCTCTTTCACCTTCCTTTTCGTCATTTCTTCCCTTCCCTTCCCCTTTCATTTCCTTTCATCTCTCCTCACCCTCTAGGTCAGCTGACACACCTGGCTGACTTGACAAATGAAGACACACCTGCCACTCATACTTCTCCATCCCATACTCCCTTCCCTTCATCTCCCGCCCCCAGCACTGCTCCATCCATCTGCTGACAAAATGGTGAAGGCGTGCGTCTGCAGCTCTGCCAACAGCAGCAGCATTCAACAGCAGCTCACCACGAGAACAGCTTTCATTTAGTCCCGAATTGTGTGAACATCAGCTTTTCCTTAAATGGGCAGAATAAATGGGAGCCTTGGGGGTGGCGAGGCAGTGGGGAGGGTGTGTTTGGCTTTCAGTAAGCGTGTGCAGTGACCCTGCCCTTAACACACACACACACACACACACACACCTCGGCAGAATGACATATGAGGCAGCGCTGGGTGTAAACTGCCATCGTTCAGGGAATGGTAAATCCTGAATGGTGGGAAGAAAGACGACCGCAAAAGACATAATGCTCTATTTCCTCTAATAAGGTAGTAGATCAACTCTGCAAGCAGCCCAAATGCATTCAGTGGTGAGGCAGCCTGAAAGGAAAGCAGAGCTCAAGATCGGGGGAGAAGACTCTTCCGCTTATCGTATTGCTCTACATTAACAACAAGTCATCCAAATTTAACAACAAATACTGTACGATGTATGTAACTGCCATGTAAAGCGACACTTATAAGCGTTTCCTGATCTGAGGCATCTACCACCAGGATGACATCTTTTGTTTGCACCTTCCAACATTGTTACCCGTCGCTGTTAAAAAATGTTTTTTTTATGATGTGAAAAAGTGGTAATAGGCTAGCTTTTTGCTCTGACTTAGTAAATGTTGATTGTACATTGTAATGGCTAAAGAATAATGACTTGCTTTCACTATACAATTCTGTTTTGCCACCTGCCGAATCTCCCCAGAAAATGAAGGCTCCATTTTCGGAACAAAAGGAAGTGCGTCAACCATAACGCAACTAAAACAGGAAGAGGACTGCCCTTTTGTTTTCCCTAGTAGCTTCAGTAGCTACCCCCAATTGTATCAGAGTATCAATATACGTCCTTTGCAGTTACTATCCCCAGTGGTAATGTTGGATGGTTGTTAGTAGTTATGGTTCTGAGGAAAACGGAAATTGATCAGGTTGTCTTTGCGACAGAGGCACTAACAATAATACCACTTCTACATCTACATCTCCTGACTTCCGGAGCACATGCGCTGAGCGTCTAATATTGCTGTTTTACTGATAAGAGTCATGGCCAAAACTTCTACTCCACACGTGGGCTTTCACTTTTCACTTATGACTTTTCAGTGAGGGAGATAATAATAGCTTCTGTAACAGCATTACGAAGCACTTCACAAACATCGAACACTTGAGCATGTTGCTCTTGGCTTTTGCAAGATCCAGTAAGGGAGGTGCTATTATTAGACATACAGGCAGTGGCTGTGAAGGGATATAGTCAGCTCCAAAATCAGGCCTTGCTATAATGTTTGTCAGGCTCATAAGCGCATTTGTTTTTAGCCCAGGAAATGTGTGCAGGTGCATGGTGGTGGAAGAAGGACAGGGCTGTATCAGTGCGAAAAGACAGACACAGGGTCAGACAGTGATTTAAATGGAGAGGCTTTACAATGGGCAGATGAAGGGAGCAAAGAGTTTACAGAGGCTACTACGGATACAGTGATGTATGATAAGACAGGAGTGGAGTGTGAGGAGGAGTTGTTAGTCATCTATTACTGAGAACCATGATGGAGATTATGCACTGCATCCTCCCTTCCGGTAAAAAAGTGCTGTGTCAGCTTAATGCAGTAAGCAAGCAAGACTCTGTGTGGCTGTATCAGTGCGAATCTGAGCTTGTGTGTCTGTGTTGTGTGTTATTGGTAAACTGTAGGCATTAAACTACTTCAAATCACACAGGGCACCAAATACATACAAATAAACAGAAAGACTATAAAAGGGGTTCTGGTGTAATTTGTGGATTGAAGTGAAACTGATTGTCTTGGCTTTTCAAATACAATATATTTCTAGCATTTATGGCTCATTCTGAAAATATTAAGTCGAGGTTGTATATGTGTGTGTGTGTGTGTGTGTGTGTGTGTTAGGACCCAGCGCCTGCCTGTTATCCACTGGGAGGCAGTGCTCCTCTATAAAGGAGACGGAATGTCAGAGGTTTGGTCAGTTTCTGGAAGCCATCTGGAGCTGACATTGAACACACATAAACAAACACTCAGCCATTAACAAGCTATAGCACCAGCAATAGCAGGGCAGCTTGACAGAGAGGGCTAAGAAATACAAATCACCTTCTTCACACACTTCAGAGCTAGCTTAGCTTTCTATCACATACGGAAAGGGATTTAAACTTGAAGCGGCTGGCCTTCAATGATTAGCTCAATAAGTAACCTTTAGTTAACAACACTGATAATATCATTTTTACAGATTCCGATACCTGAACGTGCGAATCGGCCAATACTAAGTGCCGATCCAATATGATACCAGTGTGTTAAATACAAAGAAAATGTAAACAATTTCCTCTCTAATATCTATTTTATTTTGCTGTGAAAACATCTCCTTTAAACAATTCTATCTATTCAAGTTTCTCGCCAAAAACTACATTTTAAAAGATTACATTTGCACATATTAAATACAATTTACCCTCGCCCATTACTTTTTTTTACTGAATAGAGGCTAAACAAATCATCATGTAACTCAAAGCAACCGCCGTACATTAGATGTTAGCTCTGTTATTTAGCCAAGCAGGGCTGAACTGCCCAGCTGCTGCTAACAGCTCAAGTTAATTAGCTCTCTTGTAGATTTCAACAAAAATGTGTTGTTCACAATGTAGCATTATCAGGGAAAATATAGGGTGCGCAAGAGTGTTTAACCGCAGGTGTGTACTAGTTTGCGATACCAATCGGGCAGGGTGTACAGATTGGGACGTGAGTGACCCGTGTTGTTGTCCCTGTGTAGCATAAATGAGCTGATAAATGATATGACAATGTGATATCGAATTTCAAGAATCCTGCTTGTATGAGATCAAATACACTAAGTAATGTGTATCATATTCTAAAAGCAAACAATGATATTAAGGCCAGGTTTTGCATCCGTAAAAGTAGTTGCGACACCGTTTTTTCCACAAAAAAAATCACAACTGCCTACAGGTCTATACCAAGGGCAGCACGTCAAAAGCCTGTGTGAAGGACATGAGTCAATTTTCCTGTTTTCGATTCTGACTTATTTGCTGCTTTATCTGGAATCATAAGCGCAGTCAAACAATGAATCCTCTTTCTGACAATTCAAGGGCTCAGCGACATCCCAAACTAACATTCAATGCCATTCTCTTCACCGTTCCTGACTTTTGACAGGGCTCAGCGGTAAAACCACTTTGGTGACTTTTCGCAGCGACCAAGCATTAAGGGGAAGTGGACAAGTTAGGACATATCCCTGGGCCCTCCCGTCTCCCCATGGCAAGGCTGGTCTGGTCTCAAACACACAGGCAGGTAAAAGCATGCACAGGCATGAGTGTGCGTTCATTATGCATTCAGATAAATGGTCTGTAGAGTGCTTTCTTATATGCATGCCATCTGAAATGCCAATCTCCCATCCCCATTTTTGTCAAGGATTTAAACCAGTATCCACTGGCCCCCTTTCAGCACAGCCATGCCTACAGCCATAGGAAGAGGGGTCAGGATGGGTCAGGATGGGTCAGGATGGGTCAGGATGGGTCAGGAGGTTCAGACGCCCTTTATCATGGCTCATGCTCGCTCTGCCCGCCAGTTGACTGTCAGGGTCTGCATTCATTCTCAGAATTAGAGTACTGATGCAGGATCACCAGCCAGC
This sequence comes from Anarrhichthys ocellatus, assembly GCF_004355925.1. NCBI lineage: Eukaryota > Metazoa > Chordata > Actinopteri > Perciformes > Anarhichadidae > Anarrhichthys > Anarrhichthys ocellatus. The sequence goes on along the minus strand of NW_022280088.1, from coordinate 21,698 downwards.
TGCCCTGAGACCTCTTAACCACAATGATCTGTGAGGAGAAAACTGAATTCTTGTTCTGATACTGTGAATGAGCACAGACCCAAGTGTGAGGGGGGACAATAGTAGTGTACCCATGCAGCAAAATCCATCACCCAGCAAGCCTTACCCTGTCCTTCACTATGAGACACTTTGCAAGGGGAGGAGACAGACAACGGACACAGAGTTAGTCAGGGTTTACACTGGGGAGAAACTCCTCTGAGGACACAATAGCTCCACCCCGCACAGTACAGTAAGGCTCTGAGAAATCAAAGTTAACAAAAACCATGACCTATCAGGGACTCCCTCTGTTCAGTTAAGTCAGTAATCCATAAATGGATTTGTACACACACACTGGCTCCGTTCCAATCCGATAGCTTGCTCTCTTGCATCTGATATTGTTGTTTTTTTCTTTCAGCTGGGAAATTATAGGTCTGGTCTTAGACTGATCTGATCTTACAAATATTCGAGAGATCTCCGCACCAGATTTGAACACAGCCAGCATTTTAACTTTTAGGTGGCACAAACATCACAGTCACAGCACAGAGAGAACACAAAAAAAAAGATGCTAACCACTTTGTCCTCCTTTGTGGCATGCAGTCCGGGTAGCAGTGAGTATTGAGAAAAGTGACGGTGGAAGCAGAGCAGGAGAGGGAAGAAAAGAGAGAAATGAAAGAACATAAAAGATATAAGAAACAGAGATGCGGAGAGGGTGAAATCGTGAAATGCGATAGCAGACAGATCGTAGGAAAAGAGGAGAAAGAACAAAGGAGAAAAGGGGGAAGAGGACGTGGTGCAAACATTTGTTAATTACATTCTGCAGAATCAATACACATACTTCATATTCAAAGAAGGAGTGTGAGGTGGTGGGAACAACAGTATGTAAATGTATGTGACCACTGACGTGAGGCTGCAGCAACATGCATGATCCAGCTTGCCATGACCTTGGCATGACTCATGACCTGAGACAGCATCAGGATGCGTCACAGCTCCTCAGCATGAAGAGGAAACTGGGACACTAAAAGCAACAGGGCACATTCTTCCACAAGCCTTTCTGTGCCTTTACTAAACCTCTGTCTATACATTCCCATAAAATCTATCCAGGTATTTTCAAATATTCACATTAATGCCGCTTTTTTCATGGCTTAATTTATAATGAAAGCAGTTCAGATGTTGGTGAAAGGGCAAAAAAAAGTTTTGGATTATTTGATCATCTTTGTTTTAACCTCAGGACACAAACTAATTATTTTAAAGAGGTTGCTTCATGAATGCTGTACATACATTTAAATGCAGTGTGATGAATTAAAATATCTATTTTTTCTAATCCTCTCTTTAATATTAATAAAGTATGTTCATTATAATGTCAAGCAGGGGCAACACTTTGTTTGGATGGCATTTGCACAGCATGTTGCTGTGATGCCTTCTGCAGGTCATTAGGAATTGATCAATTATTACAGCAAAGCTGCTAAAAACAAAGTTATTAAACAAGTGTTAAACAGGTTATTGCCTTGCTATCATTTTGCAATTTTACAGAGTTCCATGCTATGGATATAGTGATTTGAGAACTGATATTAAAGTGTCTTTCAAAACTTAATTCTTTTCAGAATTTTTTTCATTGGAGTTCAGACTATATAGCAGGCTCAAATTAGGATCAGAAAGATTTTTGAGTTTGTGAAATGATGTTCAGAAATAATTTCAAAGCCTGTGTAGTTGCATGTAATCCCTTTGTAAACTTGTGAAAAACTTGATTTGTGGCTGCAGTTGTTGTACACAACTGAATATCAATGATGATGTTACACAAAAGTGAAAGCTGACCTTTTAGAACATATGATGACAGATTCCCAGGTTTTGTCACAGGAGTACAAACTGTGGTAACCATTACGTTATTATTTCTGACTAACTAAAAAAATCTAATTGACCTTAGTTTGTTTTGGTACCTTTTGTAGTATAGTACTTTTTCAAAATGTCATTTGTTATTTTTTATGGTACTGTGGTATTGTTTCAATATAACATTTGATACTTTTTGTGGTACTGTTCCAATATGACATTTGATATTTTGTATGGTACCACTACCAAAGCTAAACTACCTGCATGGCTAGATACTGCTAGAGGTGGACAAGAAAATATGTTGCACTTTTTTGTTGTTGTTTATTTATGTAATAATAGTTTATGTTCGAAAGTTTAAAAGCATTTGTATTTCGGGCATTCCTCTTCACCAGCTGTGTATAGCCCATCCATACACCACATGGATACAGCTGTAAATTGTTGTACATACAGTATATTTATACAGTATGTTTATACTCCAGATATTTTGTAGAACAACATCGCACCGTTTATTTTAATACTGCATTAATATCGTTTTAGAAGGTAAACTGCTAACTAGAGCAAAACGCAGAGTGCTGTTGATGTGGGTTAAATGAACACACTGTAGGCAGGAGAAGGTTTTTTATGTGATGAAACAAAGCTCACACTTTCCTGACCCCGTTATTCTGCTTGGCCGACCTGGACGACCCTGGAAAAAGGCAAGCACCACTGAGACAGAAAGAGCTTCACTTCTAACGCATCCCACCCACACAGTATACACTCACACACAACCTTTCACAAACAAATACACAGAAAAGAAACGGAAGACAGTGTTGTCTTCACTTACATCTTGTAAGGATTTATGAATTCAATCGGTCAGTGAATGTAGAAATTCAAATCCATTTTGGTTGAGTGATACAATAAATCTTATTTTTTATAAATAAATATAAAATACGTTATTCAATGTGAGACATAATTTTCCCTATTTATTTACGTCCCCATGATTTAAGTACAAAACAATGAAATTATATAATGTAAAGGAACTAGCTGTTTAACATGTTTTGTATTGGCTGTAAACCCCGTTAATTTGACCGGACCCAAACTTAGTCATTGATTAATTAATTCACTCTCAAAGAGACACACAAAAACACCCTTTCCACCAAGTTTCATAAAAATATCCCTTTCTTTTGACTGTGTTAAATAATTTAGGTCCCTTAAAATGAATTCCACTTCTAAGTGACACTCGGTCAAAGAATTCAATTCCACATTAAAACATGAATTATTCTTATTTTCAAAAAGGCCATATCGATTGACGTTAATTTGACTACAATTTCCCTTCAAATACCGTAAATCTTTTACTTAGAGTTATTTATACTAGATTGCATTTATATCCTGCTGGTCTCATCTGTGTATTTCCATGTCACAGCCAGTTTGCTGTGAAAGTAATATTAATGGCTTCACCAACAAGGATACTATCTTCCTCCCGTGTTCTCACTGGTCTTTGAGCTCTACATACGTGTGGTGCCAGTGTGACTTCAGGCCCAGCTGGGCTAGGCGGATCCTGAACAGATTGGGGACCAGCAGGCCAAGGATGGAGGGCCCATAGTCAGGTACGATACCCAAGGGGAGGTCTTCTGTCTTGGGTTGGAGCCCATACAATGTTTGAATGGAAGAAGGCCGAGTCTTAAAATAGTGCAAAGATGTTTGGTTAAGGGGTGGATGCCTCGCAAATCCAACCTGGATCAAATTAATGTTATAATTTGGTGGTTTGGTGTGGGCCTTTGTTTTATCATAGTGTGGCCCTAGAGCCTGTAGCTTAATGGTACTCCTCACTCCTCAGTGTCTTCAGTCGATCGTGGGTTTATGTAAACTGATGTTTTGTTTGTTTATTTGTTGTTTTCTATTTAGAGACGGACGTCTGGGGTTACCTTGACCTTTAAACTAGCACCACCAGCAGTGAAATATCTCTGACATTCGTGGATATTCATGTTCCCCATGGCATAATCTTAAATTACTTGAAGGATTTCTTAAATGTTACTCTTGCACCATCATCAGGTTTAATACTTTGGTTCATGACTATATTTGCAAAACTAAAAACATTCCCATCAGCTCCAGTTATATTTTGTGTTTAGTGCTAATTAGCAAATGTAGCAAGCTTAACTGCTAAACTAAGATTATTAAGACTGTAAACATTATTTACCAAACATCTCCATGTTAACATTTTCATTATGAGCACGTTAGCTTGCTGACGTAGCATTTCGTTTAAAGCACTGCTGTGCCTAAGTACAGCCTTACAGCACTGCTAACATGACAACCTGTCAATGCCATTTACTGCTATGTAATTTAATGAACAGTACAAAATAAATGTTGAATGGCAACAGAATCAAACACTTACTTCATGTAGGCTTGAATAATAGCTCCACTGTCTGTCTCCTGTATGTTCAAAAACTTTTATTTTAAATATTACACAGTAAAACACACAGTTTCCCTTTGTCACTAGTGAGGTAAGATGTTTACATTTGCCATTTGGAACCAGTGCCCGCACACTGGCCATAGTTTCTGGTGACAAAGTTTAACAGCTAATCTTGCTAGCAAGAAACAGAAGCTGTGCAGAGAAAGCAAAGAGATGGACAGCAAAGAGGAGGATGATGCTGCAAGAGTTGTTTGACATTTTTGGGACATTTTGAATGCATTTCGAGTGAAACTCGGATGCTATTCTGACAGTGGCAAATACAACTCAACTACAACTGCCGTCCTGCGAACCTTTCTTTTTCTCTTTATTTAGGCATGTTGCTTGAGAAGGCCAGCCCTGTCACTGTTTGTTTTATTGGCTTCAGTGCCATCACAGGAGACACAGGACAACACAGATGATTTCCAGTTCAGGTGAGCTAAAGTGCTTTGATCGATTTATAACCATTCCACAACACTACAGCCTCTGACTTGAAATGAGCCTTGAAGGATTGGTGCCAAGCCATTCTTCCAACACACTTTGGTGAGACCAAAGTGTGACCAGGAGGCAACAAAGCAGACAGGGACAAACACATAAGCAGAACGACCAAGTGCACATCAGCTATAGCAGGAATGAGGTGAGTGTGAGAGGGGGAAAGGAAAAGGTCACGGGTCAGGTTTCTCACGTTGTTGGAGCGCAGAGAGACCCGCCCTCCACAGCGAGCGCAGAATTTGGTCTGGCAGTAGGAGCAGAGGTGGCCGCAGCCGTCGGCAAACTTGGTCTTGCGACAGATACCGCAGGTGGGCGCGTCATCTTTCAGCTGGGTCTGCTGATGCCGCGTGTCTGCCCCAATGCGACGCACTTCCTGTTTGTAGCTCTCAAACTGCTGGTGCAGTGTTCTGAGGGGGGGGAAAAGTGGAAGATTGCCCATTAGTGGAACATCATGTATTCACAAACGTTTCATACTTGATAAACCCAACCCCCCAGTGCTGTTCAGACAGACCTTCCTGTTTAAATATCCTTACATTCATAAAAACAAAAACACAGAAGGACGTGGCGGAATTTCTGAATAATTTAATCATTTTTTAAATAAACAAATCTAACAGAAACAAAAGTGATGTTATGCCTGGACATGTTTGAGAACATTTCAGCAAAATAACTGGCAATTAGAGTGCCACTTGAAAGGTGCCTTTCAAAAAAAAAAGAAATCATACACGCAATTAAATGAAGCTCAGTTTTGCTCTCTGTGGCTCACAGCCTTTCCCCTCCTTGCTTCCCAGGATGCCTATGATGGAAATAACCCGAGTGTGAATTGCAAATCAGGCCATGTGAAAACACCCACAATGTTTGTCTCAACAGAACTGTCAAAGGAATATTGCATTACCATACCATGGCTCTTATATAGGCGACCCAGACAGGCACTTTAATTGCCTCGCTGAGTGAGAGACATAGAGAGGAAGGAGATGGCTTCATTCACAGCTTGGCAGCCAATTTGCATATTTGTGGAAGCAGACAAACTTTAGTTAAGCCTCTGGCCGCACACAGACTTTACAGTCGTGTCTGCGAGTTGTTTGTCGAAAAGAAATTCATCAAGACAATGCAGCGCACTGGCAATCACACTTTTGTTGAGCTAAAAATTAGAAATTGAAACAAAAAATACCCAAAAAAGAAAGTTGAATAAGTGGAAAGCCCACTGGTAAGCAGGACACTGAACACCTCCTGTATGCTGATTAGTGGTTCAGCATGAGAAAATCTAAGAAAAACATAATTTTTAAAAAAATCACACGTTCCAAGATCTAGACCTAAACCAACATTCAAATTCCTTTTTTTGTGACCATCAGTCCAAAAAAAACCAAAGACATTCAGTTTACTAAATTCTCATTACTAGTCAAACTAGATCACCTGGATCTATTGAGAGCAGACATGTCTTCCTGTCTGTAATGCTAAGCTGCTGGGTAGGAAACAGGTAGAAAACATAACACCTGATCCGTGGTCAGTAACTTCTGGTGGTAGGAAAGTTCAAAGAGACAACAGTCCTCCACCATGACCTATCCAAAGTCCAGGAACGATGCTGTGCCTTTCCAGAATACGTTTGAGTTGGAAAAAAAGGTCTGTCTTTGAAAAACAAGCAGTCCAAACAAAACGTTATGTTAGTCCCGCAAAGGTTACAGTCTCAAGAAAAAAGTCTAACAAATGAGATGACAAAAAATTGTACATTCCTCTTCTACTCGTGCCTTTCTAGCTAGCTCTGAATAGTGCTGGAGCAGAAACAGCAGACTGCCACCATACAGAGCTGGAACAGGGAGGTGACTGGCCAACTGGGACACATTTGGCCAATCAGCTGACACATGGAAAGGCTGGAACAGGGACAGCTATTTTGTGACGTGGAATGTTGAATACAATGTGAAAGAAAATGTAATCGTAAGGAATATTTTCTCGAAAAATACACATTGATGTCAAGGTTAGAAATGGAAATATCCTCCGTCACAAACAGCCACAACCTTGAGGCTGATATTTTGAATATTATCATGTCTTCTATGCATTTTTCTCAAATATTTGGTTTGTAATGTTTAAGTTCAAATGCTGAAGTTTTGTAATGCCCGAAGGGGAATCGCTGTAATAACCGTAGGGCTCAACATCAAAGCATCTGAGCCATCTATAATGCAGAAGTTCATTCAAATAAGTTAATGCAATGAAGATCATCACTATACCATGAGAGCATTGTTTTATACCATTACACACATTCTGGTCTCTTTATCCATCAGCAGTTCAGGCTGTGCTTGAAGGCTTTGAACAGATAATACTGGATTTTATCTTTTATAACTGTAGCTGCCCAGACAAAAAAAGATAAAAGGGTCTGCACATGCAAATATACTCAACAGAATTGTAATTGTATGTGCACGTTTTCACTCAAAATGTTTCAAGTCGGCTTTGCTTAAGATAACAGTCAGAAATAATGATATATGGACATTGGAGTTGACACGAACCTAAGCTAAACTGATCCGTACGTAATTCAAAAGGGAAAAACAACATGACACCGCACAGCAGTAACGTCATAAACATGACCTCTGACCCTGAGAAGCAATCTATCCCGCCGATGGGAGTCCAGCGGCTGAGCCAAGCCCAGGCACCATGGGAACAGCTGTCAGAAACAGAGGGTGCACAGCCGGTTGTCATGGTAACGTGGTGGCGTCAAGCACTGGGAGTCAGTGGGTGTCAGTGCACCAGCTGTTCTTTTCTTAGAGCCAAGGTTTCGTGCAGTATTTTTACCACTTCCACACATTTAGCAGACATACACTGTTAAAGCTGCTCAAGGTGACTTTTTCAATGTAGAAACAAATCTGTGTTCTGCGCCTGAATCAGAAAAGGAGCTTTGCAGCTGTGAGCAGGGTCTCGTCCTCTTTGACTGAGAATCTCTAGATATAGCCGGGTGGAATTCTGATGTCAGGTCTGGACAATTTCCTGCCCATCTGCAACAAAACTCAAAATAAATTCTCAAATGTTAGCAAGTTAAAGCCATTCAGTGAAATCCGGACCAGACAACATTAGATAATCTTCTCCTATACCTTTAAAAATACTTGCATGATTTCTGCATAACTCTTCCCACCACTCTTAACTACTAATGTGGAAACCTATTGTGGCTTTAAACCTGTTTTAATGTATGTGTTGCTCACCTGGTGCATCATCACCGATGCCAACAGCACAGAACATGTGAAGGTAACATGCTCTCACAAACAGTGCAAAGAGAAAGCGGCAGCCCATGACTGACACACTCATCTGGAAAGCATCTACTGAATGAAAAATGTATACAAAATATACAGTATTTTCACAGAACATGTGCAAATACTGTCACACATACACACACATACACCATCCAAAATCTAAAATATGCACCCTATCAATAGACAATGTGGCAGTCCAGACTCATGTCCTCTGAGTCGCCACACAGTTCCCACATCCATCATGATTTCTACCTAAATACATATCTTGAGTTATGTTAAACTTAACCATGACTCAGCAGGGGATGCATCACCCAATTTAATCACTCTGTGAAGACACAGGGAAAGATGTCCTCTCAAGTAAGGACATGCTATCCGTGTTTACCAATATTTTAAGTGGATTTTTATTGGGATGTTAGCCAAAAACTGCCCGGATCAGGAAATAATTCTGTTAGCAGCTTAAGGGCCAAATATTTTTCAGGAGTTTGTGGAGACCAAAACAGAGCTGGAGCAAATATTTGATTGAAATCAACTAGGCGGACAGAAACAAAACACCAATGAATGCTAATGTCTGTCCATGTGTCATGGTACGAAATTGTAGCCTACCGCTTTCCCCAGGTGACCCAGAATCATCAAATAATGCAGCTTTAATCACACCTGTGCATCACCCACTATAAGGCTTTGACAGGTCAAAATGGCTAAACATTGCTGTGAAAAGCGCTAGCAGTAACTTGATACACAACTAGAATTAACGCTACATGTCAAACACATTACCTTCCCTGTCATTGGTACTGTTAAACGACTCTAAATCTAAGAGTAGGTTACAGAAGCTTTTTGACAATCGCTGCTTGATGGCGCTGCGGTGCAACCATTTTGGACTGAAAACGCGAATAAGTCTACTGCCATGGATGTGCTGATAAACATCTGTAAATTAGAGGAACATTTTTTTCGGTAAATCAACTTCCCAGAACAAACACTAAAATAGAGCTTATTTAAATTATTAAGTCCTAAAAGTTGTAATTTTCACAAATAGCCGCATCAAGAGTTATTTTTCCATAATGAACATGCATCACATCCACAGAACCTTTTCCATTGCCTTTTGGATTATTGCAGAAAATAATCTCTCTGGCAAACAAACATTTATGATCCACGTTTTGTTCAGCAAGATAATCTTCACAAATGAACACCACTTTTATGATTCTTGAAGTGTAAATCCAATCGACACATGTAAAAAGCTAACGTTAGGCTATAAATGAACTACACCATGGTCGCATACTTCACGTCACCAGCACTAAGCAAAAGGCGGACTTGTAGTAGTCTCATTTAGCCACTTGTTAGCAACCGCCAATGACGACCAAATAGCTTTCCATTTTTATCAAGCCATTTATCAACCTCTAACCTAAGCTAACCCCTAAGCTAACTAATAACCTAGCTAACTGAGCAGATGCTCAAACATACACCCAACTCCTCACAAAACTCTGAATGTACAGGTTGTACAGAAGACACTGCATTTGAATACAACAACTTTAGAGTTACAGGAATGTGTCTTTTTTTCGGCAGAGGTTAGGCATATGCTGACCGCCCCACAGCTCCAGTGCTAAGCTAACGTGTGTGTTATAGTAGGGTACATTTGGCTACATTACTTAAAAAAGTAACATATTGGCACTACATTAATTAGTTACTATCTAACACCTATAGCAGGTGGCCGTGGTAGACATTGACCAGGGGGATCCAAGTGGTGTGAACCGGCTGAACTGTAGCTGTCTCCTCTCTCCAAGTCAACACCATAGGCCAGCAGGGACAGCCAAAGAGCCAGATGTGGGTTAGCCCTGCTTTGGCCTTGTCAAAACCAAGTATGCAAATAAGCACACAATTACATACACTCACACATATGCAAATATAAACAATGACACAGACAGAAAACCCACATAAACAAATGTATGGGTTTGCCTTTGCCTCGGGCCTCGCACATTCAACTCAGCATGTCCAAGGTCTCCCTTCCCCTCTCTCCCTTTCTCTCTCTTGTTCTCTTTATCTCTCCCTCTTGGGTCTCCAGTCTCTTCACCAGTCGCTGGTGTGGCGTTGTTAATTAGCACCGCTATGAATACATTGCCCAAGGATGGGGAAGGAAGAAGGGAAAGCTGTGTGTGTTTGTGTATGTGTGTAGGGCAGTACTATTTCTGTCTCATCAGCTGATTCTTGGTGACGCTTTGCAGAAGACTCTTCCTCAGTCGGAGGAGCCACACAAAGTTAAAGACCTTTCAGGCCCATTATTAAACCCATTATCTCCAATGCTTTGCGCCGCCCCACAATGGCTTTTTACCAAACAAGCATGCTGGATAGAGAAAAATAAGTCTCTGCTTCTGATGGAGCTCAAGAGACCGTGAAGATGACAGACATGTTGGCACACGCTGTGAGGAGGCAAGGAAAGGAGAAGTCAGGAGTGATGAGAAGGGGTAAATGAAAGGAAGCAGACACAAACAGGGAGAAGATACCCTGCGGTGAAAAAAGGAAACAGGAAGAACAGGTGAGGAGCGATTTATACACAATCCCAGAAGTCTTCCAATCTCAGAAAGAGATGTATAGACAAACAGCTGTCTGCAGGGAAGGAGGAGGTGATGGGAGGAGAACAAGTGGAAAAGCAAAGGATGAACAAAGAGAGCCAAGACGGAAACAAGCGTGGGCCAGAGACCAGCGGAGGAGAGAAGCCAATGCATCCGGAGCCACTCTATAAATACCACTTGAGAAGAGGAGAGGATGACGGAAAGAGGATGGAGACAGGGTGATGGAAAGAGGAAGGGGAGGAAGAACAGGTGGAGAGAAAGGAAAAGGAGCAGTTAAGAAAAGAAGTAACTTTAGTAATATACAATATTGTAAATGAAGACTGAAGTTATGTGTCAAAAATAAATGCAAAAACTAACCATTCCTGCTGGAGTGTGGCGTGTGAAAGTGATGAAAAGAAGGAAGGAGACAGCGAAGGGAACAAGAGCAACAGATGGGTGCTTAACCAAATGCAAACACTTTCTTTGTTTTCTTGTTTGCCTTGCCATGCTGTTATCCATGTCAAAAGGCTATAACATTGTACTAACGTCATAATGCTAGCAGAAATATACCACCCAGATGGCCAGTGTGTATCTATCTATAGGACAGCAATTTCTCAAGAAATCTGGTCAGTCCTTCCTGGTTTGATATGGTTTGATTCCCAGCTGTCATTCTTTGCAGGATCCTGTGTTACAGCCACATCTGACAGCTGTAGTCACATAAACCTGCTGGTTTAGTACACAGCTCTAGGGAGTAATGTTAAATTAAATCTATCCTGTGTCCTCCATCATTTATTTTGAGAAGAATCTAGACTGGTGTTTGTTCAGGCATGGGACGATGTCAACATCCTGGCCAAACGAAAAGTGTGATTCATGTTATTATCCTTCAAAATATGCTTAAAACTCTTAAAATGACACTAAAACATACTAAAATCACGTGACCTAATACGTTTTGTTAGAGAACACATATTTTCATTGCATCATATATAGACGGTTAGGGTTAGGGTTAGGGTTAGGATTGTTTAACTCTGAGATCTGAAAAACTACCCCTTCTGACGTGGAGTGCCACTACCCTTTGAGCCCCTGTTTCCCTTTATTCACACTGCAATTAATTTAGACGGGCCTCCGGAGATGACAATGTTGAGCCTCGGTTTGTCCACGACTTTGGTCCAGACTGAAATATGTGAAGGAACTGGATGAAGTGTCATTAAACATTCAATGTCAACAGACATTCATGGTCCCCAGAGGATGAATCCTCCTGATGTTGAAGATGAAGTTTACTTTTGCCGTTTTGAGTGAAATGTCTAAACAGCTATTACATGGATTACCCTAAAATTTTGTGAAGCTACAGTATGCCCCCCTCAGGATGAATTGTGATACGTTTGTTGATCCCCTGACGTCCAGAATTTGTCCAATAGTGTGACCCAGGGACCAAATGCCTTCTACTGACAATCCCATCAGCCTCAGCTGTACTTTGAGCGGTTACAATGCTAACACACTAAGCTAAGATGGTCAAAATGGTAAGCATTATCTGCTAAACATGAGCATGTTAGCATGCTCATGTTAGCATTTAGCTTAAAACAAATCATGGATGTCATGTGCATTATTATGCAATTCATATTTCCATTGAATTCACTATAACATATTTGATATCTTTACAAAGAATAAGATATTGACCAGAATTTAAAATGAAGTAATGTAGGTTTCAAAGCTCTGCGCATGACATACATTTTGTAATGATTGAGTCACGGAAGGGTTCATGCTGTTGAAGAGGTTAAATGAACAGACTTGATGTTAAGTCTTGTGTGAGTTTGGTTCTGTTTCCTATAATGCTCCATCAGTTCTTTAACCTATAGCATCAGACTAAACAGCCCCTCCCATAGCCGTGCTTGGATGTTGATAACTCTTTTTATTGATGTTGTGAGTGTTTTACCCGTATTTATGGAGCAGAGTGCTTTTTTGGCATGGAATGCTGAGACTATCACTCTATCGCTCTCCTCCTAATATTTATTTTTTCTTTCTTTTCCATTTATATCCCTCTTACTCTTCCTCCATTTACTTTAATTCTTTATCATACCTCACTCTTATCTTTAGATTTGGATTCCGCTCTGACAACGCTAAGTAATTGATAAAAAAAAGTTATCTTCCACATCACTATATATATGTTTCTTTCTCTCTTTAATACTGAAACACAAAGCCTCTGACCTCACACAGCCTGCTGGGTGACGTAAGACATGAATCTAGTTGATGGAGTAGTTATCGAGTAATCATGGGCGACCTCTATTCCCCTCACTCCATCCCACATACCTCGGCTGGCAGCCCGCTCCTTCGCTGCCCCCTCCTCCTTCTTCTTCACTTAATTTTCTGCAGGCCCCACCTGACTCCACACAGCAAACTACAAACAAAATAAACTGTTGAGTGGGATTGTTAATGCTGCGCAAGATCCACTGCTAGCACCACGGTTTATTTATGTCCAAAATGTTGTGTTTGAACAGCGCATGCTTATTCATGACAGTTTTGTTTGAATGCCAATGCATTTTGTGATTGTTTGCTGGTTACTAGTCTAGTCATGCACACATAGAACATTTTGTATTGTGTTAGGGTATCATTGCAATGAGTTAATTTGAGTTATAAACCAGCTGTGTCGTGTGCAGTGACATCACCGGTGGGTGTGGTTACAGGAGCAGTAGAGCATTATTTTGACCACACCCATCAGTTATAATTGGATGCTCACATGTGTAACTGGCTTTGAACCAGAGTAGATAGAAAAACACTGCTTACTGCTTACTTGAAGTTTGAACTTTCTCCATCCTGAAGATCTGATACTTTTAACTGGATTGTTTTTATTAATGCTAGCACACCGTTTTTATTCATTAACATGTTTTATCTGATGTTTTATTATTATCGTTGTTTTTATCTTCAATTATTGTTGGGTATTTTATTCTATTTTATTTTTTATATCATATTAATTCTATGATTGATTTGCTTCATTGCGATCTTTAAATGTTTTAATCCTTATTAAGCCATGTAAAGCACCTTGTAAATTTGCCTTTAAAGGTGCTAATAAAGTTTATTATTGAAGTTTATTATGTAATAGTTAGCACTGCTGTGGTATGTGTAAACCAACATATACAGTTAGATGGACATGCTGTAGTATTTGATGATGAGCGTGCTTACAGTTTACCATGGCCACATGTTTATTGGTTGAGTAGTGAGTTAAAGAAAACCTGAGTGGATAAACACAAAAAATGCAGATGTTTTCATTCAGAGCAGTAGAGGACACAGTTTTGATTAATACGGAAAATGGTGTGATTTACCAGATGTCAACACCTATGGGAGATGTTGGAGTGATTTATTAGTTAGTACCATCCCGCACCATCATCAAAACACCAAATGAGGGAAGATATTTTACATTAAGGTTTAGTATTTCTGGACTTCTCTATTTAAGGAACCAAAACAACCTGACAAGTGTTTGTATTGTGCTTTCTGAGGGAGCTGTGATAGGCAAACATGGTCTGTATAAAGCAGCAGTACATTACAGGTGTGCCACAGTCCCTCTCACAGCCACATATTTAGGCACAACTCAACTCTTCCTGACACATTATTTAACAATTAACATTATCTAAATAAGCATATTGAGATATTTTGACTGGTATTACCAAGGGGTACAAATTTGAGTCCCATACAATGTTGTGTGTGGCCACTCATGATATAATCCCATCACTTCTTCTGACCACAAACACAGAGAAATGGAAGGAGTGAAGGAGAGAGATGTAGAGAGCCTGGTCAGCCCAAGTAGAATGCATTCTCATTAAACTTTAATGCTGGGGAGGTCTGAGAGCACTAAAGAGGCTACTCACCGAGGCTCGTTCAGGTCTCTCAATCTCAACACACTCACTCAGAGTCACACCCAGCCGCACCATCTCCTCCCATCCTCTGTGAGTGAGAAAGGCCATGTCCTGGTACTCAGTCACATTTTGTCCCCTATGTCTCTTCTGCTGTAGCTAATGATTAACCAAATCAGCACAGCTGTATCAACACACAAACGGAAGGCTGGTTCCCAAATTGCACAAGATAGTGAAAGACCAAGGCTTGGTCGAGGTAGAGGATAGGGGCTCTATATGCACATCGGTCGAGTTCTTCTACACCAAACTGGGAATGCCATTTCGTTATGCACCTGGATTTAAAAAGTCTCTATGGGGGGCTGTCATGGTTTCTAAATGTTTAAATGATCATATTGGATGAAAATGAAGCGTATGATCTAAGTCTGTTTTCAATGCACGGGTGTAGTGTGCCATTTATACAACAAAGCAGAAAACAGAAAGGGCGCTTCACAAGTTGCCATGCGTCTGTAAATTTGTTACAGAGTCCCTTAAAGATTCTGCATAAAACAACTATTTGCTAGGTAAAGACATAGTGGAGTAATGTCTACCTGACCAGAGAGTCACTCTCCCCCTGTGTGTGTTGTAATGTGTTTGGTGTGCTCTGCGCTCATATGGCAGTTACAGCTGATAATGCCGTCCCGACCGACTATTAGCTCTGTTGCCATTGTTTGCAGTGTTAGCAGTGCTAGCTGCAAGCAACTGGCTCAGCCGTCACCATGTTAAAGGCATGGAGACACTAGATATGCACTAAATTAGAACTTTTATGACAAATTGTGACTTTTTTACGGTAACCCTTTCAGAAGAAACCAGGGTCATGAATGTAATTAGGGCTGGTGCACAAAAGGGGGTGCATGTTTTTTTAAAGTGTTCCAATGCAAATTGCATACTTTTACTTCAATCAGTGCTTCGATTTCTGACAACTTCACTCACGTTCTGGCCCACATTTAGTGCAAGAGTGTACACAAGCATGCATGCATGCACACTCACACACACACACACACCGATGAGCATGCATACTAAAGTATACCCAAATGTGTACTAGTGATTGTGTTCTTTAGTTGTTTTTTTGCAGTTACATTTGAGAATGAAAAACTGAGACGCAAACACAAGATTGAAGCTTTTTGAGACAGGCAGCAGAGATAGATGACAGATGTGTAGACAAACTCAGGAGTGCTCACATACACACACACACACTGGTGTCGCACAAACACAAATCATGTACACGAAGTCACCGTCCGTCCCCCCCCGCACTAGTTTCCATTCCTCCAGGTGTTGCAGACACACCCGACTGCTTTTGAGTTCTTTTAATTAAGAGCAAAGTGTGAAGATCCAAGTGAGCACACTCTGAATACACACACACACACACACACACACATATGGAGCACACGGATTCGCACAATCTCCAGCTGTCTGGAAAAACAGTGGAGGCTGGCAGCAAAGCAACAGGACAAACTGTACAAACTGTACTTTGCAAGAGCATACTTTCCTTCTGCAAGCTTTCATCCACAGACCGACAAAACAGCAACACCATCTGGGTTTGTGGTGCATTGTGTGTGCTGCCTCTGCAAGTCCTCTGCAAGTACTGCAGTACACATGCTCTCAGACGAACTGTATAGATACTGGGTGTGTGTATGTGAGTGTGGGAATGTGTATGTGTGTGTGACAAAGAGTGCTTGTATAAGTACATGTGTTCACGTATGTGTATATAGTAATTAACATGCTTTCTAATTTACATTTTGATCAAATCCTTACACACACACCACACACACACACACAATCATAGATCTGCATTGCACACTGTAATTAGTGGAATTCAACAGTGGGTGAAAACTGAAAGAGGTTAACAAGAAAAAATGAGGTCCAGAACATCAACTGCAGCCAGGGAACTGAATATTTAAATATTTCAGGAACTACTTCCAAGTGTGCGCTATTTTCAGACCTGATCCATAATTCAACATTAGCATTTTTCTCACAGAAATCTTAAAACTCTTAAGTCTGCTCAGAAAAATGTTTCTCTTTATCTCAGCTGAAAGTACTAAATTGAGTTTAGTAGGAATCCGATTTCTTTTTCTTACTCAAGAGATACAATTTGGTAACTTGACATAATGCTAGCTGCATCAACTTTCAGCTATGCAAACAAGTGACCGTTATCCAGGCAAGAAAACGGATATCTATATTATACAGAATAGAAAGATACAGGCAGCTATACAAAAGTGAGTGATATTTGATAAAAGGACACAATAGACAGTTCTACCC
Source organism: Anarrhichthys ocellatus (assembly GCF_004355925.1). Taxonomy (NCBI): domain Eukaryota; kingdom Metazoa; phylum Chordata; class Actinopteri; order Perciformes; family Anarhichadidae; genus Anarrhichthys; species Anarrhichthys ocellatus. Next base: position 5,032 of record NW_022280088.1, on the reverse strand, counting down.
CTGCCAAGGTACTATTTTGTCTGAGAAACTCTCTCTTCCTGGCTCAAACAATTCAATCCTGCTGTGAATTAAAATGCATGTTGATGTTACTATGTCACCATATACAGTAAATATATCTGGAAAGTAGCAATGAAGGAAACATTTGATAACATCTAAAAACAAAGAGCTATTTACAACAAGTACCAGAATATTTGAAGTAATCAGTCATTTTCACAAAGTAAACTAGATTGTCCATATTTGTTTGAACTCTGGCTCTGGTTCAGTCCAGTTCAGCTTCAACAAGGCCCAGAGGCCTCTTCATGTGGTTAAAGAGCACATCAACACTCAATTAAATTAGAACGCCACTCGAAGAACACAGACCTCCACCAAGGCCAAATGCCCCATCTCGTAACGAAAGCGCAAAATAATAAGTCTATCCGCCCTGTCATTTGGATCTTCCTCGGCCCAGGCTACACCCTTCCACCAAGTTTCATGAAAATCAGGCCAGTAGTTTTCTGTAATCCTGCTGACAAACAGACAAACAAACCAAACTGAAAACATAACCTTCTTGAAAGCGATAAACATAAAGAGATTTTTCTGCACTGCTTTCTAAGACTTAAAACATGTAACTTCTGCTTACATGCATGCGTTATTGAAAACATAATCATGTGTTAAATTCTTTGTAAATGACACCAAATAAATTTATGCGGCGCCAAAAGGCACTCCTTTGTAAAACAAGAGCACTAGCCTTTCATGTAGATTCAATGTTGGCTACAATTATCGGAACAGTACAAACATTCAGGGTCTTCATGTGGCTCAAAGGTGTACGGCAGATATAGATATTGAATTAAAGACGATTAAAGAACGATTTGAACGATTAAAGTTCTGAAAATGTATTTGGCGACCCAAATAAGACAATATTTGGTAATGACTATGTTACAGGACGCTAATAAGCTCCATAGAGCTGAGAGGAACTGCAGTCAATTGATAATTCACAGGGTTCAAATGAGCAATTCATTTTATATAGTGTTGATAAAAAGGTATTGAATGGTGCAATTTTAAGGTTTAACTATCTTTTTAAGTCCCATATCAAAACAGAAGCCAATCTGTTTCTCTAATAAATTAAAACCTACTCTTGACCTTGGCTACCAGATGACCTGTCAGTGGACAGTAGCAGCCATATCAGACAGCAGGCAGGCAGGGGGGCTACGCTGCCTCTATATGCACCCTGAAGCCGGCAGCCTCAGGGACTCCTGGTAAATAGATTAACAGTGTGTGTGTGTGTGTGTGTGTGTGTGTGTGTGTGAGACCCCTGTCAGAGGCTCCTCCCACTCTTTCTGTCTCCCCCTTTTCTCTCTCTTTCCACCACTCTAATCCTTAAAACCTCTAAATCCTCCCTGCTCTCCCTGTGCCCTAGGTCCTGATTTCTTCTTCTGTCTATCTGGTGTGAAGGAACAAACTCCAGCCAATCGAATCCTTGTTTCGTGCCACCGATCAGAAAAGTGTTTGATAAATGTTAATAACAAATAATACAAAAGCCAGATGTCAGCTCAGTCAGCTCCAATAAATTCAAGGAGTACAACTACTACGGATAGTGTTTACTTGTGCTTTAGCTCTGCTTTAACATCAACACAAGAGGCTGCCTCCATTAACCACACCCGGCACTCCAACCTTAAGGCCCTGCGTTGCGCGTCCACTCCCGTCTGAAATGTCTACAACCTCGCTGCTGAGCGCATCAATATTTTACACATGATTTCTATATTTACATTTTGGAAACCTCAAAAGCTCCCATGGGTAGATGGGAACGTGGAGCGTTGGGTTGCAGGGAATATATTTCCTGTTGTGCAAGAAGGAGGATTTTTAACATCACGGCATCAAAGAGGTTGGCCACTGCTGCGTTCAGCATCTCGTTCACTCCCCACAGCATGACAGCTCCCCTCCACTAACATCCTCTGGATTAGGAAGTCAATGGAAGGTTTAGCAAGTCAATGGAGGGAGTCTCGGAAGTCCATAGTGTATTAGACATAGACAAAGTGTTCGTTAGTGCCCTGAATCAGTGAAGGACACCCCAGGTGCATGCCTTCTCAGCCATTGATTAGCCCAGAACCAGGTGTTCTGGCTCAGTAACAGATCAGGACACTTCAGAGTCTCTCATGACAGATAAAGTCCTGTATCACTATAACCTTATCACTGCCAGCTGCTCAGGTCTCAGGCAACGCTGCCACGAGTGCTGACCAGGTGAATAGTATTGACTTAAGTTACAGAATGATCTTTTGGAGGTGAGTTTTCACTGCTGGGGGGAAAGCAGTGTTGGCTGTTATTCAAGTCCACTCTCTCAGTGAAGATGAATTTGCTCAACACGTTTCATAGATCGTTCCTTTGAATTACATTGCTTACAAGAAACTCAAACATATGGTGATAGACCACAAATATTTGGCAGTAGCAAATTACACATACATGTATTATGACCTTGTTAAAACAACATAAATAGAACATAAATGGATGAATGAATATAATTGTACACACTTTTGGTATTTTTAGTGGCCCATCTCCAATCATTTGACCTGATTTTGTACTTTTTTTGTACCGACACAAAAACCATGGTACCACGCTAGGAGCAGTTGGCATTTTTTTACGTGACAGTTCAATTTGACAGTTCACAACCTTGTATACTACAAATAAATAGAAAAACGCATTATCAATTAGGTTTCATGGGAAACTTATTTTTAATCAGTTTACTTTCGCAGTGTTTAAACATGTGATAAACAATGTGAATTGACACAAAACAAAAGTGGAACAAAACTAGTTGGTTATGTTTCGTAAAACATCATGGTTTTGCTTAAATAAGGTATATTTGTTACATTATTTAAGTAGCAGACATAAATTTAAATAAGTCAATGTTGACTTCTGGTTTCACACGGACAGGAACAGCAGCCTGTTGGGTGAAAACAATCGAAAAGTAATTGAGACCAGGCTACAGTTTAAGAGTTGATATTTCATTAAGTCAACCACCTGCATAAATGTATTGATCTAATCCATGCTTGTTGCCATTTCTCTGTTGTAGCTAGCTAGTTATGCAGGAAGTTCTTAATCCCTCCCGCAATGTTGATTGTTTCTCCAACGCAATAATAGCTAACATTGAGGACCAGACCTATTTGAATTACTGGCCAACTCCTGTGACAAATGATACAAAAGTCTGGAAACCAAACATATCTTTGTCAACTAAGATAATTTGTGTGACAGCGAAACCCAATAAAGATGGTGGAAACTATGTGGTATGACAAAAATGTATATCAATGGATTTGTGACCAAATGAAGCCTGTTAGTGTGCATGGTTTTTCTTATCGTATGATGCTCTCCGTGTATAATTCAAAGACTTTACCGCCCATCAATGCCAGTATCTTTTTTGTTCAGGAGACCAAAACTATCCAGTAATCCAACTGGTTTGTGGCAAAAAAAATGGTTCTCTCAACACACTTGTTGCCCACTACTACACATAATTGTAACACCATACAGCATTATAGGTACTTAACAATTTGTTCCGGTGGCAGATTGGTCCACAAAACTCACTTTTGCTTAAAATATTATATTTCTCATACCACAACTGAGCTCGTTCTTTCCTAAAAATCTGATAAATTAAGTATGCAATCCATGCAAAACACTTAACTATGTTCTCTACAGAGATATTATGCGTGCTCACACTGCTGCATACCCTTAAACCAATGTATTAGCCACAATGCCATTTGATTCATCACTCAAGATACTGTGTATGGAAAATGTCAACGTAAAAGTTGGATGGTTGTCGCGGAATCAGCATGTTCTTTATCATGATCATTCCTATCTCAGAGATATTAATATTAATTCAAAGCTAATAAGAATAACACGAGATCCCAGAAAAGGTTAACTTCATCCCACTGACGGTGACCTGGGAAACACAAAGATACTTCTTGCAGAGATTTCAACATTTGGGTTGCTGCATTAATTGTGTGTGAAGATCCTAAGTCCATGACTTTGGATTTCTTCTAGGTCTGTTTTTGAGTGGACTGCCTTGCAGAGGTGTGACAACATGTGTGACACAGGTGCTGTATTTTAGCAAATACATCACCATTGTCTGGGACATATTGAAATCAATAAAAGTTGACATGATCACATGAAGGTGTCCGAAATTAAACAAAATGGCGAAACTGTCTGTATCGTCTTCACATCCCTCTTCTTCTGCTTCTGAAGACTGCTTCACTGCTGCTAACTTAACCTTATTTACATGTTTCTCTAACACACAATCTCTCCTTTGTCCATTGTTTTCTGATCCCATTGATGGTTAGCCAGATGATGAAGCCATTATTGACTGAACCTGAGCCTGTGCCTCATGGAACATTAAATAAATCACTTCCTCTCCCGATGCAGCTCTCACCCCGCTTCCCTTCACGCTGCAGTCAGGAAATGAAAACAGCCATTAGAATCGAAGCAGGCCAGAGTGCTCTGGGATGCTGCTGCACGCCTGCTACGGTAACATCCTTCATTATGAAGCCAGAGATTGGGCCCTCACTGTGTTTCAGTGCAGGTGTGGATGCAGCTCTAGTGGATCACACTGCCGTTGCTTGTGGTGGAAACCCCTGGGGCATCAAACTGCAATGCAACCAGCCCTTTGTATAAGGCAGCTGTAGCACACCAAGCTATCGTAACATAAGACAGAGACAGTGAGTTTAAAGTGACCTATGGCTGTCTCCTGTCATTTCCCAACAATGCTCCTTTAGTAGCTTATGTTTCTCTATACTAGAGCATCCTTTTGGTTATTATTATTATAATAGCTCAGATTCTTGGGATTTGATCAACATACAGGAGGTTTTCAAAAGTGCTACAATATATCTGGGCTCTTTTCTCGTCTGTATCGTGTCCGGTTCAGGGCTGCTAAGATTCCCAACCACACCCCATCTTCCTCTCTCCGCCGGAGGGGAGCACACATGATCGTCCACACCGCTTCTCCACCGTCCGTCTGTCGGGCTTATGAAACGGATCGTGTCGCTGCAGGCCTATGAGCTATAATGTCATTGTT
>NW_022280087.1:2637107-2671159 GCF_004355925.1 Anarrhichthys ocellatus | reverse complement strand
CTTTTAAGAGCATAAAAGGCTGAGATTGTACCTTGAACCAGTAAAGGTGTGTAAGCATCAGCTTCTAATGAAAACATCATGAAACTGTGAAATCAAGTCAACAACTGGCTGTCAAATCAAATAAAGAAAGTTCAATTCAATATCATAATAAAAATATCAAATACATATTTGTCAGTTTTCAAACTGAACAGGATATAAATAATATATAATCTAATAATAAATAAATGTTTCTCATTTCAAGTACAATAAGGGCTGTATTAAAGAATAACTGACACAACAGAAAGCTTTTGAAAAATGTTTATCTTAAAACAAAGAAATTCATTTTAGAAAAATGAATATAACTGAATTGTCCTGCAGCTTTAAACTCAGTTCATTCAGGTGTGAAGTGATGTCAATCAAAACAGCAAAGATATTATATTCTTGTCATTTTCTAAAAAGAGAAATCAGTGAGCATGGACTTTATCTGTGGTTATTAAACCACTGTTTTCAGCTCTATTCTCTCTGTTAACATCATTGTTGTGAAGTGAATTCATGTGTTAGGATTCTGATCATATTGGGCTCTTAGTTTTATTTGTCTGTGCTTAATTTCGGATGTGAGTGGGTACGTTTGCTCAAAAGAGTCTGTCCACTCTCCTCTTTTTGGAGAAAGTCATGTGAAATAACTTCTCTGATTCACGTATTATTCTCCTGTCACTCGAGTCGGGAAGTTTATCAGTATACACATATTTGATTGGCTGAGTATCATCACGCGATTTACAACGCATAACGCGTAATTGGTTGGTGTGCTTCCTGGACCACTGAACGAGTGCTGTAAAGACTGCGCCGGTTAAAATAGAAGCGCTCTGTCAAAATGTAATAATTCTCAATTATCTATCAGTTATAGGTCCAGGTCCAGATAAAACAGCGTCTGGGTCCGGATTCGGACCGCAATCCACCTATTAGTGACCCCTGTACTAAAGAGCCACCTGATGAGAGTGAATATGAGTAAAGCTGCTGTTTCTGCTAACATCCCTGGTCGTATATGTTACGTACTCCGAAGTTCTAGGGGATGAGGGAAGTAACAAAGTAAATAACTCAGGAAAAAGAATCATGGACAACGGATGAATAAACAAAAAATGATTTATTAACCAAAAGATCCTCACAAAGGCAAGAACGGAAAACAACTTTCTTAAAAGGAAAGCGACACTAACCAACGGCAGTCGGCCTAATAATGAAACTGGAAACGTCACACTACTAACAGTAGCATACACGTTTGAACAGAGGAGATCAACACACCAACACAAAGCTTGAACGCTGCTACTTGGCCCACGGGATTGTCTGTGTGGATCTCCCGGCCTCCTAACCACCATGGCACTAATAGGTGATTGAGCCCAGTCGCGTTTACTCACAAGCTGCAGCTGCTAGGCAGGAACAAGGGTGGGGTTAAGTGTCTTGCCCAAGGACACGTCGACATGGACTAGCGGAGCCGGGGTTCGAACCGGGTTCCTGTCTACATCAATGGAGCTGAGGTGGAGCAACAGCTTTTAGTTCCTGGGATTTAGCATCACAAACAACCTGACAACCTGACAGTCATCACACATCTCCATCCTCGTGAATGAAGCTCATACACGACTGTATTTCTTATAGAAACTTATCCAGAGGAGCAATAGAAAGCATCGTGACTGAAACATTAAAAGACTCTCATGGGATGTGTACACCAGGACAGGAGGCTCTACAGCGGGGGATTAAAGCTGACCAGAACATCACTGATACCGTCTACTGCTGGTACCGTCTACTACTGGTACCGTCTGGTACCGTCTACTGCTGGTACCGTTTACTACTGGTACCGTCTACTGCTGGTACCGTTTACTGCTGGTACCGTCTACTACTGGTACCGTCTACTGCTGGTACCGTCTAATACTGGTACCGTCTACTGCTGGTACCGTTTACTACTGGTACCGTTTACTGCTGGTACCGTCTACTGCTGGTACCGTCTACTGCTGGTACCGTCTACTACTGGTACCGTCTACTACTGGTACCGTCTACTGAGCATCAGTGATACTGAGAGCCCAAAGGATATTAAAAGACTAAACCCACCCAGCCAGCCTGTTCACCCCGCTGCTGTCTCACGAGATATACAGAGCTATACATAGCTGTTGTACGACCAGGCTTCAGAACAGCTTCTTTCCTTGGACTGTGAGACTCCTTAATGTATCCTCCACCATCTATATATAATATCGTTTTTTTATGTTTTGTTGTGTCGCAAAATTGGACTCCAATCTGAATTTTGTTGTGGAACCCTGTTGTACAATGACAATACAATGACCTTGTAACTGACGTGGCACAATCAGTTAACATTGAGTCTTCGTTTCAAACAGGACAGTTGACCATTTCAAAGTGTCCTGTATCTCCCTAGTGAGTGCTTAGGGGTTGGGGGTGGGGTTGCAGTAGCAGACAGCCAGGCAATTCTCAGGAAACCAAGGCCGGCAGGGAGTGGTTCCTCAACTCTTATCACCATACCCTGTCCTACACTCTGACGACCATACCGTTTACACCCTACAGCTCACACTGACTGGGAAACAGAATAGCAGTTCACACAGTCATGAATCAGACTGAACAAACCCCACTACACTCCCATCTGTCCTGCTGAATACACACTCTTCAGAGGGATGGTTGGGCTTTCATTTCCATTTCCTCAGCTGTAGGAAAGTGAGGGATCAAAGAGTGGACTAAATGTGACTGAAATACACAAGCACAAATGTATAGTTGAGAGGAAAACTGCAAGATCCTGTCATCTTGATATATTTGAATCAAATATATTATGGCTATATTGTATCTGAATGTCAGGAGCAGGGGAAGTGAAAGGTTTAAGAGTCCAGACCTGCTCCACATTCCTTTATTGAAGTATTTACTGACCTCATGCGCTGGTACATTCTATGATAGCTTTAATGTTGGATTACAAATAAAAACTGTCAGGCCCTGTGACAGGGGGGGTCCAGTTATTATGGGTTTCTTAAAGCTGATACCACCACTGAAACTTTTGGATTAAAGCCGCTAGTAGCTTCTTTTTTGTAGATAGAGTACCTGTCAGTATTGATGCTTTATGTTGTTTGTATTGCTAAATTTCTGTTTTGTTTTTGATCTTTCCTTAAATTTCTAATCTTGTAACCCAGCTGAATTGTAAACATTTGAATGTCTCAACCCCTTAAACTGAAAAGACAGAATAAGAAGCTGCCATTGTGTAGTAATTAGATGGCTCACTTATCACAATTTTACAAGCTCCTCCTCAATATTAAACATTCACATATATAATGACATTTCTAACTAGTAAGCTTATGCCACTGTTAGACTTGTGGCTCAAAGAAAGTGTATTTTCACTAACAAGGACCACGCCAATAACAGTATGAGTTTCGAGAGGTTTATTGCATAGTGGAAATATTGTTAGATTCAAGAAGCGGAAGGGATCGAGGGATGAAATAGATATAGGGTAGGGGGATGATGGGATGTGGGGGTAGGGAGGAAGGGATGTGGGGGTAGGGGTCGAGGTAGAGGGATGAAGGGGTCGAGGGATGAAGGGATGAAGGGGTCGAGGGATGAAGGGGTCGAGGGATGGAGGGGTCGAGGGATGAAGGGATGAAGGGGTCGAGGTAGAGGGATGAAGGGATGTAGGGTAGAGGGATGAAGGGATGTCGGGAAGAAGAAACGAGGAGGGTTTGTAGAAAGGAGGTTAGGCGATCGATGGGGGACCGTTGATGTCCGGCAACTGGCGGGAATGGGGGTACTGGAGACTGTAGGGTGGGGGCCATCTCTTCGGAAGCTCTGGCGGAGCAGAGTCCCCTGTTGTTCCTGTAATCCTACGAGAGAGAGAGAGAGGGAGAGGGAGAGAGAGAGAGAGAAATCGGACGACAAAAAGGGGGTTGGGGGGGAGGGATGTGAAGAAGAGAGTCGAAGAGGGAGTGAACTAGTTCGTTGTGCTTAAATACTGTGTGCAGAGGAAATGAGCGGTGTTCTGGGCGTGGCCCCGTTCCTGAACTACGTTTATAAAACTACATTTAAAGTCGTATTTTGCTGCCATTTAAAGTTGTTAAATTATATCCTAGTTCAAAGAGATGGAACTATATGAACGGACAAAGCTCGGGAGATGCACTCACAAAGCCATCCCACCAGGCATTTCTCTGGACAAAACCGTTGTGCAGACAGAACTGACTGCTGCATGAACTTTACCAGTGGCATGAGACAGCCCTCTATCTACTTACCATTGCAAAAAAGGAAATAGACCAAACTGCACAGGATAGGGGATCTAGCCTCCTTTCCTCGCACACTGGAACCCTGCCCACTTTGCCTCACAACAGGCAATGGTGGATCCCGCTCCAGCTGCCTGGATGGTCTGCACTGCCGGACAGACCAGCCCTCCACAGCCTGTCACTCTCAGGAGCCAAGCCTGAGAGAACTGGGGAATGGTCCAGGGCTGTGCTGCCATCATCTGAGTAACTTCTGCATACTATAGCGCCAAGCAGCAAACTGGAGCTCACGGAATGACCGACAACGGCTTCTCCCTCACCCTCTGCAGCAGGAGAGCTCATTGTTGTAAAAACTTTTATCTTAGAGAAAAGCTGAAAGCACATGTGAAGACATTGTTGCACCATTCGGGTCAGACTCAAGGTGCAGGCAGGGGCCTGCTCCTCAACAGTTGATTGTGAAGCCCAAACTGGTTAGGTGTAAGATCAATTGGGCCGTGTGAAACATAGCCCCTTCTCTTGACGTACACACTCCCCTCTCCGCCGCCACACCCGCCATAAATTGACTCGCCCAGGGGTCGACATAGAAAGGGCCGAGCCAGTGAAGAGGTCCAGGTCCACATCACCGGCCCCATGCAGCAGCAGACATCGTGTCACTCGCAGTCAAAATGCAGTTTGTAGACCCATTTTGCTACATAAGAAAACACACAAAAAAAAACCTAAATCAGATATTTGATCCCTGTCAAATGTGTTTTCACTTATACAGTAAATGTGGCCAAGAGCACATCTGAAATGTGGATTTCATATTTCCCCTATTTACACATTGAAGTTACACCTATCATCTATTTATCTTGTGAACAACAAAATCTGAATCCTCAGCTCACTTTTACTTAAAATATGTAATCTTTATTCATTTGATGTGCAATCAGATCAATATATCAGTTTCAAATCAAGTTCAGATCTATTTCAGGTACATTCATCAGACAAGCATTACTCTTGAAAGGAGGGCTCAGATGAAAATACATTTAGTGTCAGTCAAAAGATGACGAAATATAAGAAACGCTGTCTTCGCTATTTTGCATGTACTTTTGTGCCTCCTGTCTGTAACGCAACTGGTCATTTTCACATTTTTGAAGTGCCAGGCTTTGATCATGAGGGACAATAACTTCTAAATGTAACTATAGATCTGGGGACCCAAGGATAAAAAAACAAAACAGTGAAAGAGCGACGTCATCCTTCGGTGTTCCTGAACCATTTGCATTAAAAAATATACCTGTTGGAACCTAGAGATGTTGTGTGTCTTGCGTCTCAGCTGGTCCCGTTGCTCTCACACTAATCCACTGTTAATTACTGCGCAGGATCTGAGTCCAGGCCAGGAAGTCAGGCGGGCTGATATGGATGTTTGGGAACAAGTGACCCCTAAAGCCCCCTCCGTCACTGTGTGAAAGCATATCTGTCATCCTCCAGCCAAGGGCCATGGGAAGAGGGAGAGGCTTAACCTGGCATGCCACCCAGCCCTGTGTGAGCTTTGTGTAATGGAAAATATTTATGGCCACTGGGCAGGCAGCCATATTGCTGGAGAGGAAGGATGCTCCAGATGCAGGAAGGGCAGTGGACCAACTGTGTTCACAGTCAGTCAATGAGGACTTCTACTTTTCCATCCAGTATGTCACTGTTACTGATCCAGCCAGGAAGCACAATGATGAAAACAGATATTAATACATCAGTGATAAAGGTTTCTTACACTCTGAATGTGGTTTATGCACAGCTCCAACTGACGCGAGTTTATAAAAGACTTGCATAGATATCTTCCCATTTGAAGTTCTTCAGAGGTTGAGGCTTTTGACTGAGCTGAGCGTGCTGGAGACATATTTCATTATCTCTGACAGGACATGGCTACGTGGGGAAAGGCAAATAATAGATCAGCTAGAACAGTCTGCTGGTAAATTATTACAATATCCAAAGTCAAGACGACATCTAGTCTCATATCACAATATTAATACGGTTGTGTGAAAAAGTGTTTGCCCCCTTCCTGATTTCTTATTTTTTTGCATGTTTGTCACTTAAATGTTTCAGATCATCAAACTAATTAAAATATTAGACAAAGATAACACAAGTAAACACAAAATGCAGTTTTTAAATGAAGGTTTTTATTATTAAGGGGGAAAAAAATCCAAACCTACATGGCCCTGTGTGAAAAAGTGATTGCCCCCTAAACCTAATAACTGGTTGGGCCACCCTTAGCAGCAACAACTGCAATCAAGCGTTTGCGATAACTGGCAATGAGTCTTTTACAGCACTGTAGAGGAATTTTGGCCCACTCATCTTTGCAGAATTGTTGTAATTCAGCCACATTGGAGGGTTTTCGAGCATGAACCGCCTTTTTAAGGTCATGCCACAGAATCTCAATCGGATTCAGGTCGGGACTTTGACTACGCCACTCCAAAGTCTTAATTTTGTTTTTCTTAAGCCATTCAGAGGTGGACTTGCTGGTGTGTTTTGGATCGTCCTGCTGCAGAACCCAAGTGCGCTTCATCTTGAGGTCACAGATGGCCGGACATTCTATTTCAGGATTTTTTGGTAGACAGCAGAATTCATGGTTCTATTTACCACAGCAAGTCTTCCAGGTCCTGAAGCAGCAAAACAGCCCCAGACCATCACACTACCACCACCATATTTTACTGTTGGTATGATGTTCCTTTTCTGAAATGCCGTGTTACTTTTACGCCAGATGTAATGGGACATACACTTTCCAAAAAGTTCAACTTTTGTCTCGTTAGTCCAGAGTATTTTCCCAAAAGTCTTGGGGATCATCAAGATGTTTTCTGGCAAAACTGAGACGAGCCTTTATGTTCTTTTTGCTCAGCAGTGGTTTTCGTCTTGGAACTCTGCCATGCAGTCTCTTTCTTATGGTGGAGTCATGAACACTGACCTTAATTGAGGCAAGTGAGGCCTGCAGTTCTTTGGATGTTGTTCTGGGGTCTTTTGTGACCTCTTTGATGAGTCGTCGCTGCGCTCTTGGGGTAATATTGGTCGGCCGGCCACTCCTGGTAAGGTTCACCACTGTTCCATGTTTTCGCCATTTGTGGATAATGGCTCTCACTGTGGTTCACTGGAGTCCCAAAGCTTTAGAAATGGCTTTGTAACCTTTTCCAGACTGATAGATCTCAATTACTTTGTTTCTCATTTGTTCCTGAATTTCTTTGGATCGCAGCATGATGTCTAGCTTTTGAGGATCTTTTGGTCTACCTCACTTTGTCAGGCATGTCCTATTTAAGTGATTTCTTGATTGAGAACAGGTGTGGCAGTAATCAGGCCTGGGTGTGGCTAGAGAAATTGAACTCAGCTTTCCAAAGATGTGATAAACCACAGTTAATTTATGTTTTAACAGGGGGGGCAATCACTTTTTCACACAGGGCCATGTAGGTTTGGATTTTTTTCCCCCCTTAATAATAAAAACCTTCATTTAAAAACTGCATTTTGTGTTTACTTGTGTTATCTTTGTCTAATATTTAAATTTGTTTGATGATCTGAAACATTTAAGTGTGACAAACATGCAAAAATAATAAGAAATCAGGAAGGGGGCAAACACTTTTTCACACAACTGTATATTGCCAACCCTTATGTTCATCTCAATTTTATTTAATTATAGAAGACACAAGTCACATCATTTGGATACTATATCTCAAGTTGAATCTGTCTATTGGTGGAGAAGGCAAACAATTACATGTCATAAAAGCAAAAGGTTGTGTCTTCGTCTTGATTATGGCAGTTCATCTTTCTCCAGTTGTTGGATTTAAGTTTTTATCTAGCCTATGGACATGTTTTCTTCCCCCCCCCCCCACACACACACACACACAGAGAAAGAGAACTTTGTCTCTCTCCGCTCACACGTAACACTGTATTGGTTTATGATTCCCCTCAAAATTTCAAGTGGATTCAGAGTTATGTATTGACATAGCAGCATCTGAGACTCTTGTATTGATTGAGTCGTATCGGTTCATCGTCACACACCTAGTGGGTTCAAACTAAATGTGCTATCTTCTGAGTTGTTTCATAGATCTAGATGTAAATACCTGCTACCAAAGCTAATCAAGTTAGCTAAGCTAACTTTAAGTACAAAGTGCATTGTGGGTGATCAAAACTGTTTCAAATGAACTCCAAACAGTCCGGCACTAACATCTGTTCAATAGAAAGTAAGGAAGGGCATTGGTCCTCACTGCTTTTGTGACACTGAACTCTCCGCAGCACTAGTCTAGAACTGTCACGTAATGAATGTCTGGTCCAATATGTAATCTTGTTTACTTGAACAGCTGTTTGAATTTAGACATTTAATATTTGAGCATGTTGGTGTCTTTAGTTGAATGAACAAGGTTTTTGTAGGACACCATGTCTGTACTCCTTCAGACAAGGTATCGTAAAGGGATCATTTTGATTACAGTATTGAATTTGGCACTAGTACATAGAATTTTGAACTCATACCCAGCTGTACTAGCAAGCAACCATCCCTTAACCAACCGTAATCAGCTATCCAACCATTCAGTTAGCTCCCAGGAAACAAGCATCTGGGATGTGGTAACTTAGTCTACATATCAGATAGATGAGACACTTTATATTTAACATTTGATGTTTCCTCTAAGTTACCTCAATCATATCTTTGGCATTTCCATACTGACATTTTTTGTTTCTCAAGAGCCGAGGAATACATTAACACTGACATATCTAAAGTGAGCAAATATCAGCAAAAATATAATCATTGGTGTACCCCTAATTCATAATCAATGCTAAATAATAATAATTTAAGATTATTACATTGTATTCAATTTGACTGATACTTTCCATTATTAACTGTGGTATGAGCTGTACATGCAAGTTACAGAGGAGCAAGTCAAGTAGAGGTTGTGCATTATTTACTGTGGCACAGAGGACCGATCAGCCATGACCGGCACTGAGTTCTGATGTTCTCAGGCTACGGTTAGTGGAGGAAGTGGACGTCCTTCCCTTCCTGCTCTTGATTTCCTGTTGGTGAAGTGACGGTTCTACAAAGACACCCCCGCCCTCCCTCATTCAGAAGGATTGACAACAAAATGTAATGTTTTAAATGGACTGACATGTTCTATGACACCAGATAACAGTGTTTACATGTTAGGGTCATTGTGAACATTACTCTTTTTGACCAACCCCCCCCCATTGTGCAACATGGATACAAAATACTTGTCCCTACAGTGACATATGCAGCGTTTATCAATTAGCTCCAACACAAGCGTTGTTTGCGACATATTTGAACAAGAAACATAAACATAAACAGAGAAGTCAGAGCTCATTGTCCACTTTAGAGAGTTCAGTGTAAACTTCATAGCTTTCTGCTGAAGAGCATAATACTGGACTTCCTTGATGAATGGCTGTTGCTGATGAGATTGTTGGCATCCAAAGTCCACAGGGCAAAATCAACCCCACTGTCCTCTGTGGGAGCCTAACACTGGCCAGCCTGAACAAACAGTTACACTGCAAGGATCAAACTCAGCCAATCAGACTTCAAAGGGAAGCTAGATGACCGGTCACAGTGGGCCAGCAGATCATACGCAGCTCACAGGAGTTCTTATGTAGCTTTAGATTCATCTCACATTTTACAGTTCCCTTTGTTAGCACATCATCTCTTCTTCTTCTGCTGCCGCAGCATCTTTCTCCTCTTCATGATCATGGCATGCAGCTTCTCCAGACCTTCCTGCAGTCCCTCACCAATGATAGCACAAGCAGGCAGAAGGTGCCAGGCTGTGGCGGGGCTGAGCTCACCTAGAGCCAACATGCTCTCCATCTCAGCCATACTGAGTGAGTTCCTCAGGTCCTGTTTGTTAGCCACCACCAGAACTGGCACCCCCTGGTTCTCTGTCAGCCGTGTGATCTTGTGCAGCTCTGTCTTGGCCTCCTCAATGCGCTCAGCATCCACAGAATCCACCACGAACACGATGCCATCAGCACATCGTGTGTAAGAGCGCCACAAAGGACGCAGCTTCTCCTGACCGCCTACATCCCAGAAGTGGAAGGACGCTGTCCGTTGGCTACCTCCAAGAGACACCTTGATCTTCTCTGTGTTAAAACCCTTAGTTGGGACAGTGTTTACAAACTCATTGAAACGCAGGCGGTACAGTACAGTGGTCTTGCCTGCACAGTCCAGTCCTAGAATGACAATGTGGAGAGCCTGGAAGGACGGCAGGCAGGGTAAGAGGGAGTGATGATCTGATAATCTGTTCCCCATCTTGGTAGAGCAGGAGAAGTCCTCACCAAACGTTTAACAGGCTGCTTTTATTCCAAGGGGACTTCAGTAGGAGCCTGGGGGGTCAACACAGCATGCATAATAAGTCAGAGCAGTGGCAGCACACAAACACCCAGCACCTCATAGCTTTATGAAAGACCAAACACCCAACAAGTGAATATATCCCCTCTCTCAATGGTGTACCCAACCTCACAGTATACTGCTGCTGAGAGATGAATGAGAACTAAAGCAGCAGGGTGGAGAGCACCCCATTTGCACATGTAGCGCCACAGCAGCCAGCAGGGATTTCATACGCTAATTTCTATTCAGTATCGAGTAGAGCGTTAATCAGTAAACAACCAAATGAAGGCTTTTGAATTTGACCAAAATCCCAGATGTAACCGTTGAGCCAGTGTTCAGTGATGGGGACAGATCGGGAGCATGTTTCACATCACACCCAAATACAGTCTAGGCTTCAAAAACGTGTTGCTTGGCAACATACTTACTTCTCTCCTCTGCTGAAAGGACAAGGTTTGGATTTCAAAAATATGTTAATTAATATAGCCTTGCTGCAAATAAACACACACACACACACACACACACACACACCTAAAGAAGCCCTGTGGCAACTCAAACATGTTCGGGTAAATTTGGTCCGCATTCAACTGCAATAAATTACGACTTTCATAATTGGTTAACAGCTGAATAACGGTCCACTTGTCCACTGTTAACGTTAACGGGAGACTGGAAATAAATACCGTGACCGGTAAAAGAGTGGAACGCAGTGTCGCTCGGTGAGGTAGATTGGTACGCGGTAACTAATGATTCAGGGAATACCTCTATTCTTATCAAATGAGAAAAGATAAAGCTAGCGTTATAGCTGGATGCAGATACAGTGCAGGGTCTTAAGCGGACCCTGGCGTGTAACGGTAGACAAGAGTAGGCTCCACTTCAGGCTATGATGCCAACAAGTGATTGAAAATCATAAAAGTTAAATTGGCTTTATTGGGCCCAGTGTGGCTGACAGCTAGGCCTGCACATTTACATGTAACGCGAATGAAACGTACGGTAACGTTACATGACAGCACAGAGGAATGGAGAACAGTATTAATGTGGGGAAATCGTTTCTTTCAGCTGTTGAGCTAAATGTGTTGACGCGGTAATCAAGGTGTGTTCTACACAATCCGTAGTATCACTGGAGGAAACTTACCTTCTCCACCAGTGCTACCGTTGGTCCAGCAGAAGCTCAAAGTGTGTTCCGAGGCGCTGTGTTCGTGCTGCGTGCTCTCACAGCTTCAGCCCCACTGAGCCGCTCTGCTGAGAGGACTCCCTCTCGCTCCTTAGAGGCACCAAGACACACTACCAAACAACACCACTTCCGCTACGCTTTTTCAAAATAAAGCCCTCATGAGCTACTATGCAACTCCTTTTCAAGTGTCTTCTTTTGAAAAAGAAATCGGTTAGCAAAGCTCAAAACAACAGGACTTGTTGTTTTGTACTTTTACAACAATTCATAGTTTGACAGATTTTTGTCAAGTCATCAAATTCAATCGCTGAGGAAGCCCACGAGAAAGCTTGGAAAGTGGATACTGAGTTACTTTACTGATAAAGACAAAACGTTCTCTTCACCCTCTCATACTCATACAGTATTAGGTCTGAAAATGATACAGATCCAAATAGTCAGGGTTTACACCATAGACTGTACTGTAAAGAGATCAAATAGGTACAATTCCAACTATTGCTTGACTTCTGGAAAAGGCTTGATTTAGTTTACTTCTTAGGTGTCAGATATTCTATATAAAAACTGCTGATCTATTTGAGTGCACTCCAGTTTGTAATTTTCTAATTTGCCCACATTTTCTTGTCTTGGATACCCTGGTTTCCAAACGTATTTAACACTTTTATTGCGAAGGAATGGTGGCGAGCTTTCCTGTCTCGGTCTGCCTAACAGATGACTTGATGCAGTTTCTTTACGCTGACTGATCTGAGGTGATGCCATGCCTGCTGCGCTCACGGGCACACGCACACGCAGGTCACCTGTTTTTGTCACTCAAACAGAGGCAACCTGCAAAGAAAGAATCGGATTGAATTGCGGCGAGAAGCAAACATTTCTTTGAAAACTTTATTTCAATGCCATTTTATTGCCATAGAATATGGAGGCCATAATAAGGAATACATCTGTAAAATAATTAGAAAATGAATGTGGAAATATTGAGAGGAATAAATAAAAGAATGTTACAATAAATAAATCACTGTTTGTCAGACAAGACCTGTAGCTGTCTTCAGGCCTGGACTCTGATCCAGCATGTGAAATTTGAGCAGATTGGAAATTGTATGCTCAAGTGACTGCATCTCCACAGTAACGCATTCCACAAAAAACTTAAAACCTTCATTAATGAACATCACTAACATCTTAACTCTACACTGATTACATTTGAGGGTGATCTGGTTCATTTGCAAAGAACAGTATGCTAAAGTATGGCCACTGTAAATGTTGTGGCCAGTAAGTGGCGCTCTGTCTATGGTGCAACATGACACTGTATATGTCTTCAGTAGTGTCACATCTGGAAAAAGATCTGATAATGTGAAGTCAAGTTACAACTATTTCTTTTTTTCATGTCAAAACAATCAAATTTGCTGCGTCGCCGTGGCAATGTAACATCAAGTTCCTATTTTGAGGCAAAAGGCGTTTGCTTTGCCGCAATGCCACTGCAACATAGTTTCACAAACAATTTAGCATCCCAATCCAATGTCTTAAGATGGTACTGCCCATGTTACATCTCGGAGAAAGGTAACACAGGGGCTTTGGTGTAACATTTTGTATGGGGCGCTATTGAGCAACTTTTACCCCTTGAAAATGTAATTAATTCGAAGTGAGACAAATAATTACATCTGCAAGCTGTGCACATCTGGTGTACTGGCTGGACGCTGGTTGATGCGGCTCTACATTTCCATGACCATCAGACACGGTGGGTACAAGTTGGCTGCGTGATGTCCCCTCATCTGTCACCACCTCAACAGAAAAAGGCACACTTCTTACTTCAGGAGGGGCTGACAACATCATCAGACGTGTTTAAAAATGAATCATAAAGATCCACTAAATCACCCAGCTTGAGAACCTGGGCACGCATCACAACGTAGGGCGTAAAAATAGGCGATGCGCGAAACGGGATGAGTAAAGGGTTTGCTGTTTAACAGGTGACTGGGGAGCGACACTAGACTGGTGTTTTAGTTCTAAAGCTGATGCGGAGTGTCAGCTGGAGCTCCTCGGCTGACATCTCCGGCGTAATGAGAAGGTTTGGGGAAACAGGCTTGACGGACAGCACAGGATGTTGCGGCTCCACATCAGATTTTCATACTCCCTTCATAGTTGTAGTGCCTTATAATCTTTATATAATGCATTGCATGCAATTTGAATGCAGGCATATGACTCAAAATAATAATAATAATAATAATACATTTTATTTATATAGTGCTTTAAAAGGCACTCAAAGACACTTTACATGGCAAAAACAGAAACAATCAAAGCAATTATAATAACAACAAAATGGATGACATCATAACGGTAAGGAACAACATGAAAAAAAGAAACATACATAACTGACTTTCCAGGTTAAAAGCAGATTTAAACAGATGAGTTTTAAGAGCAGTTTTGGAAAATGGAACAGAATATGATTATCCTACAACCGGGATGCACCTCTTGCTGCGTATTCTCTTGGAACAGATTACTCTGTTGGAACAGATTACTCTGTTCCAATTTATTGATGGGTACATCATGATAAATCTATAGCTGATTGGGGCCCCAGGCAGTTGTCTGTGCCTAATGGTATGTATACATGTTAAGAAATCGCCAACAACACATTTGGATTTTTCTCATTTATTTGCATTGGAAATCCAAGTTTTTGCAAGTAAAAAGCATGTAAACCTTAGAGCAGAACAAGGAGATTAACACATGTTAACCAGCTACTTATTTTTCAATGCAAAAAAATAGCTCGAGAAGTTTGGGTGTATGGTGGTTAAACTCTTGGGACCTCTTTGATCTTCAGTTTATTGTACATGCAACATAAACATGTTTGTGTTGATTGTTACTCGAAGTACAATAGAGTTTGACCGAAACAAATTCTGGACATTGTAAAATAAAAGCCCTTCATCAAGGATAAGCATCTCTGGAATGTTCTGTAAGTCTCATTTTATAGTTTGTTCGGAGACTTTGCTCACAGCAAGCTGATGCATGTAGTTTTTATGTCTCACCAATGTTTCCTTCATTTCAGTCCAGTCCAAGAACACCATGAACATCATAAGTTAGAATTCTCTGAGCTCTGGTCGCTGTCGTGGCTGTCATCCTTGGTCACCAGCTTCTGCAAGATGGCAGAGTGCTTCAGTCCTATGATCTCTGAAATCTCAGATGGCAGTAACATCCCTTTCTTTACATTCACCAGCTCTTTCTCTCGTGCTACTGCCCCCTGCTGGCCTCCCTTCACACGTTTCCACTTCATCCTTCTGTTCTGGAACCATACCTTCACCTGAGAGGAAACACAAAACAATAAGACATGAAAATGGTGGTTTCTTTAAACTCTACAGTGTAACCCAGGAGGAAGAGGACAAAGTCCCTGCTGAACTCCACAACTTACTCAATGGACAACTATAGTCAGATCCTTTTTGTACTAAATGCTTAAGAATGCTCTGAATCCCGTTTATAGAACCTGTAAAACATGCTTTGACAAACATAAACTGGATCTTTCTTTCATGTGCATTTCATTTCTAACTGCAAACAAATATAAAAAAAACGAAATTTGACAACTCTCAGCTGAAATAACTGTTTCTTTCACTGATACTACCCATACACCCACTCCTGAACAGAGGAATGGTAAAAGAAATAAATAAAAACGTTTATATCGAGGGCGCTTAAAGATGTGCTTGTTCACAAAGCACTCCTTTTCAACACTTTTCCTTTTCAGGCGCATTCCCCCTCCATTGCTCCCTGACCACCCTGATGCACAGGTGGCATATAACAAACCAACAAAAACCAATGCCATCTTTCAAGCCTTGAAGATGACTCTGTTGGTCGCGTTAAGCTCAATACCGACTTTTGGTCTGTCCAAGACTTGGTGCACCTCTTTAACCAAACGCTCGTCCCAGCGGGGGATCAAGGGCCTCTTGGTTTCCAATTCAAATTCGGTTCCGTCAAACTAACTTCACTACATCGAATAGACATCTCTTGGTTAAACATCCAAATTGACTGGGTAGGGCCTCTCACCAAATCAGAGGTAACAAATCCTTCATTCCTCACGGTCACATGCAAATTCACCAAAGAGTTGGAGTTCTTACTGACCCCAAAAGACACAGCTCAGATGACCGCCTTCTTATTGATGAATCACATCTTTTCATGGTTTGGTCTTCCCAGTCAGGTCGACTCTGACATGGGAGCCCACTTGACTGCCAATGTCATGCGCAAGCTTTGGCGGGTACTATGCCTGAGGCCAACCTTCACATCAGCCACTACACTCAAGCCTCCGGTCAGGTAGAGCGGGGAAACCGAACTCTGGTCAACAAAAAAGAGACAATCACAGAGATTGGACTGCCAAACTTCCCTTGGTCTTGGTGGCCATCAGAGCAACCCAGAAACAACTGGGTTATTTCCCTTCAAAATGATGACAGGCAGACAAATGATCCTTCCACTACACCCGGCTGGCTCTACCCGCCAACTAGCATTGCAAAAGCATATATGACACACCAGATGTTTCTTCACCTTCGCCTACAAACATCTGGACAAGAGTGCAGAAGGCCGTAAATCCTACTACAACTAAAATGCTTCCCATGATGAACTCTAAGTGGGGAAGAAAGTGTTGTACTACACCGCAGCCCAACCATGGGGGAGACTTGCTTGTAAGTTCCTCACATGCTGGTCAGGTACCCATGTGAGCACGGACAAACTCCCCCGGTTGTGTACCGGGGAGAGTTAGGGCTAGTAAAGGCCAGAAAGAGCAAACCTACAGACTTGTACATCGTTACCAAATTAAACCACACAAAAACCCTATTGGATTTGTCAGGGACAACCGCGTCCCAGTCAGGTCATACAACTATAAGAAACAAAATTCCAGAGAAAAATCATTCAAGAATCAGGTGCCTTGTCTCCAATCATACCCAGGGACCACAATATTCACTGTCACATACATTTGCTTTTGGAATCTCAATACAACTTGACTACAAGTGGGGGTTATCCTGCAAAACTATAAATGCAGTGGATATGTTTTTATCAGACTTTGCAGTTGACTATGCCCACACATACAGCTGGTGACGTTACTCATGTCTGATATGCTCTGTGATCTTCAGTTGACAGCCTAGCCAAGGGTAGGATTCCCACCATCTTAGAATGTCTGTACGATTAGTCAAGTACTCCAGATGAGTTAAACCGAAGTAGAACAGGACATGATTATTAGTATTAATCTTAGTAGTATTGAGTTTTTCTTTCTTTAACCACATTCATGCTTAGTCGGATGTGGACCTTTCCACCAATGAAAAATGACGATAACAAATGTAATTGCCAAGAGGAAGTAAGAGGTATAAATCAGCCTTTACCAGGTTTTTCTACACCAACTCTGATCATAGAAAGCTGTCACGCTACCTGTTCTTCTCTGCTTATTACAGTCCTCACCTCAACAGTCCGAAGCTCCCTGGACAGCTTCCATCAGACCGAGTAGGAGAGAGGTAACAAGGACGAGGAAACCCCTGCTTGTTCCACACCTGAATAACTAACAACCATATTGGTTAGTGCTTCAGAGACATTCCTGTGTCACTGAATGAACCTTTCATCACCACTGGTCATCTGGAACGCTGCACAAAATAGGAAAACTTCATCTGCTGATATTTTGTACATGCTTTTATCTGGAGCATGCTGGACTACTTTATTGGACTGTTCACTGGTCTGTTTCATGCCACTATTAGACTACAGATTTTGAAATCGGTCGCATCACACACATAAGAAGAATCTTCACATATAGTCTTGTCTCTAACTTCAAACATGCATAAACTACAAGATTTGACAGGAATGGCACATCACACACTACAGAATGTTATTAAGAGTATCGTGGCAGAGAGAGCAACGTACCTCACGTGATCTCATGGGGGTGCAGATGTGAACGAAGCAGAGGCTGACGTGGTGCTACAACTTGCTGTAGAAAAGCTTTGCAGTGAGAAGAAACAAAACCAGAAAGCTAAACAAGTCTGAATGAGAACAGAGCTGGGGAGAAGTGGTGAAAACGGTGTATTCTCCAGCGAGAACTGGAGGTGAGATTTGAACTGTCAGATTTAATATCTGTCAACAGTAATATGCTAGCTAGCGTTAGCCTCAAGGGCGAGAACGTTTACTGTTGCTCACATTACCAGATAATCTGGGCCGAACATTAGCACCAACCAATAGTGATAACGTCTGTCATCATTTCCCTACAGACTTAACAGTATTATCTCATATATTGTAATATATTACCAAAGTATGCTAACAGAAATTCCATACAGCTGACACACTACTCCCTATACTTTCCATAAATACCCTGAAGCAGTCATCTGACTCGTTTCACAATGACTGTTAACACACAAGTGTTTCCGAACACTTTTAAAACCCAGAATGAGGCTGGGCTGGTGTCCACATCTGCAGTAATGCTAACTTCATACAAATGTTTCTTTGTAAGCATTAAGAAAAGCATCTGGACTGTATTACACAGCATCAAAAAGTCACTTCACACACACTGAGAGCAGCACGCTGACATGTCAAAGAGTCTCTGTGGTTTGGAATCGATTCGCCTCAGAGAATTAGTGTGACATGTCCAACCGTTTGCTAATGTCAAAACACTGAGGTTTTTTCTCCTGTACAGTTTTTTAATGCAAGCTATATATATAATGTCTTCATCCACATTGATGGATGTCAATGTTTTATTTGAATATGTGGGAAATTAAAGCAATTATTACTAAATGTTTCACTTTTTTGAATGTATCAGAAACTGGTGGCTATAAGAACAGTCCTGTAATCTAAAGATAATACATATGAGCCCTACAATAACACTAGTGTCATATTATTGATCAAGATACTTTTTTTGTTATTTGTCATTATTCTTTTTTTAAATGGCTAGAAATCCACACTGATAAATGATTTAAGTAAGATCATAATGAGCCTAGCTTAGCATAGAGACTGGAAGCATGAGGAAACAACTTGCCTGGCCCTATCCAAACTACACATAATAAGACATTGAAAGCTCAGCAATAAACATGTTTTGTATAATTTGTTTAAGTGGAAAAAAAGAAAAAAGAAATGAACCATTTGCCATTTTAGAAGGAACTCTTTCTTATTTCATTTGCTGTCTATTCCACACCCTCAATCACAGCTTGACATTCTCAGTAAAGGATGATAAAGATTGTTCATTTTGGACCTTAATCAGGAAATGCCTGTAGGCATCAATTTGGCTTTTACAAAATGTTTAAATGGGATTAATCAGTATTCAAATAATAATTGCATAAATTGACAAAGGCGATGTGAAGTCATTTCTCTGGAGAACATTGACAACTGCCCAGCCACAGGACTGTGTGGACGTGCCCTTCATTGACTTCTCCCATTACCTTTAAGGGCGGGACAGCCTACACCTAATGCTTTGTATTAGTTCATGCCACAAATAATTCCCAGCATAACTACCCCCAACTTCATGAAGCGCCTGTGTGGGTGTGCAGAGCATTTAAACAAACTGTCCAACAGTGACAACAGTTGTCTTACCCAAAGTCAGATGAGAAGATTGGTATCAGCTCCATATCTGCGTGTCTATACAGAGATATGTCCAGGATATGTTTAGCCTAGCTTGACACAAAGTCTGGATAAAAACTGCTAGCTGGCTGTATCTTGCATCTTGTTTGCAAGAAAGTAATCACAATACATCCACGAGGCTCTTCGGTAGTAGACTTATGATAGTGTTCACACCTTGCAAAGAAACTGTTGGTTAAGAAACACCTTGAAACAGAAATACTGGATATTTTCTATTTCTGCAAGCAAAGTCCAAAAGTACATGTACAAAGCACGGCTTTCAGATTTGGCAACTTTAATTAATTGTGTGTTACTGAACACAGAGATATTTATCATTTAATCTGACCCATCAAAGTACTTCTTCTCCCGTTTCCGCCACTAAACAACATAACATATGTCATCTATGAAGACCAAAACCCTTGTTCTCAAGACAAAGAGACGGATCTCTGCTTTAAAAAGCTATTTTATAACTTTCCAGTGTTATGACTTGAGTGGTTGTCAGTGATACCTGTCGATTGACAATAAATAAAAACCATGGCGTATTGTGTCCCTCTTTAATTATATTGTTTTGCTTAGAGTACATTAGCTAGTAAGATTTTGATGGCTACAATATTTATGGTGCTGCTCCTGTTTTCTCCTCCTCTGGCCACACAATGATTCACAGTGTTTCAGTAGGTACCCTACTTGTCGTTCCGTGAGGTCGAGGTTGACAGCTATTTCGTAGCGTCTCAGTCTGGTCAAATAGTTGTGGTGTGCAAACTCGGACTCCAGTTCCCGGATCTGTTCTTTGGTGAAGGCTGTGCGCTCCTTCCTGGGCTTGCTGGTCATGTCTGACTTAAGGCTCCTGTCTTGGGACTCTGAAATGAAAAACAGAACATTTTCCAACCACAGCTTAGTCTCCAAAAGAGAGCGAGAGGAAGAACAAAAACAGGATTGAAAAAAATGAGGGGGGGGTTGTCAAACTGCAGGTGCCCATCTGAAACAAAAATACAATGAAAGCAAGACGATTAAGAGTGCCAATCACCTTTTACTGCTGAGAACGTGGTGTTGTGACCTGTTGTGACCTGTGCTATTCAACCCAAGCAGCGGGTTGGCTACCAGACAGCTGGATTATATCAAGAGGGGAAAGTAAAACTCTTTGTTTGGGATTAATGTTCTCATTTCTAACAACTATAATACAAATTAAAACATTCTAAATACGCTTTTAGAGTAAATAATTATTAAAGGATCATTTCAGTTTATTACAACTGTGAGTGCCCAGCTAAGTATAGCCGGTAAAAGACGATGCAGGAAGTGGGTCTGTAAACTGTGATTGGTGTTTCCGATGGACAGTTTTAAAAAATAATTTTACTGTTGCCCTTTATAAGTTTACGTTTTTAACCTGGAATTTTGTTCACCACCGGCCCGACTGCTCATTTCTTACCCTGTCTAACTTTTTTGTGGTGAAGAATGAAGCAACTATTTACCAAATGTATTTGGAATAACTGAGTGCCATATGAGAGAGGAGAGTTACAAGAACCTCATTTACAGTGGAACCTTTGGACTGCACAGTTTAGGGCTAAGCCTCTACCCGAAGGTCCCAAGCCTCTCCTGAGCCTTACTTACCGTGGGTACAAACTGAAAGTATCTATACCTAGGGCTTGCAGCTTGACACTTATTTATACATTTAGAAACTAAAGAAGCTCACTTCTCACAGTGAGAAACACAATTAGTGTCTGGCACAAAGTACAGTTGTTTTTGGGTGAATCTACTTTACTTTCATGTTCTTCACCAATATGGGGAATGATAAAAAAGAACCTGAGTATAAAAGAACTGAAGTTATAAAATGTATTTCTAAAAATACCTTAAATTCAGTCCGTTTGCCCTAATCTGGTTTTTGTAGCAAGCGGAATGAAGGTTATGGCAAAGAGAAGAAAATTACTAATTTATTATTATAATGCGACATTAGTGCAATTGTTTTATGTTTTGTTGCAATTCATCTTTGTGAACTGTCCAGTTTAACAAATCTAAAAATCAATAAATTAATGCATGTTCATAAAAAACTTCTTTGTGGTGATGTTGGATTGTTAAGAGGTCTGATAGTTAAAGGTATCCGCTGGAGTTTTACTCCTTCACTCCTGTACTAAACAAAGGTCTTTTAACATTCAGCATATATAACAAAAAAAGGAGTATTTATATCCTTGAGCTCAAACAAATCTGTTGTAAAAGAATTTACTGCAGAAAACATTTACAAAGCAATTCTTATTGAAACCTGCATTGTTCAGATCCATGTTTTCTACTTGGCTAACTTCCTGCCTTTTTCTGACACATTTCTAATCTTCTTGGTGTGTTAATACCACCTACCAGTTAGTGTTTCCTTGTGCACATGCAAACAAAACAGGGATACAATCATCAAAACATTACTCTGTAACTCTACTACTAGAAGTCAACATTCTACCAGGTACCTTCAATATTTTTCCTTCATATCATAATCTTTCACAAACCAGAATATTTTTGCTGCCAAAACCTAACCACTCCTTAAACATTTTTATTTGCCATAACCCCAATAATTATTTAACTATATCTGTAGCCAGAGGGTGCAGATATATTAGAAAGAGAAAACATTGGCATTGGATGTAATTCAGTTTTGCTGAATCCTTCAATACCATTTATGTGGTTTTTTTCTGGCGATATTTTCTGGTTGTGAAATCTTAGCAATTAACTTGATGAGTACAATCTTATTATCATTATTATTATTATTAATATTATTATTATTATTATTATTAAGAGAATAAATGGAATATGTTGTCTGTGTCTGTGACAGTATGTATGTTGTCACAGTTATCTGGATGTTTCAGAATAAAGGGAAAAGTCAATATGAAGTCTTGGAGAAACCTTTTAGTCCTGTTATTGAATACAAACACTGAGCTTTTCCCGGATTGTTCTTGCTCTAAGGGTGAAATCATATTTTCCCCACTCATATTGTCTGTCATTACATATTTCAAGGATACCTTTTATGTATTTGTGGTCAGTGAATGATGACAATGAGGAGATCGTTTTGAAAGTAATGCTTCATGGTTAAAAAACACTGAATAATCATTTCCACTGTGTTCTAATGTCCCCAGTGCATAAATCCAGCTGACATTTCATTAGTTGTGTATATGAGGGATGTGCTTACAAACCGCAGTGTGCCAGGAAAGAGTCTGTGCCATAATGTGAAACTACAGCCACCCAGTGAGTTAAACAAAGACATTCATATTATCCTATTGTCATGATATTTTATTGAGTGTAATTAATTACTTTTGATTAGATTCTACTTAGCCTTGAACTCTTGACTTTACAGGATTTGTGTTTCCAGTTATTGTGACAGTTGAATCAGTGCAGTTGATACATAGGGAGGTCACTTTTTGACAGCTTCACTGTGCATACAGCTTGCTTTTTTCAGGGTTGTAGGTCAATAATAACTATGCATATTTCATCATCACTAGATCCTTTTTTGAGAACATTAAGTCCGGAGAAAACTGTAATAAAAGTCCTGTGGCTTTATGTGAGTGCCAATGAAGTTAGAGTTAGGAAATTGGATTTGGTTTAGGACGCTGGCAGCTTCAGCATATCCTGTCAAAGTGTTCATTCTGTCAGTCAAAGCTCCCTTTCTTCTGGCCGGGACATAAACTCGGGACAATCGGAAAGTTCTCAACTTGGCAACTGCTTTGAGCTGCTCGTCAGAGGGGCTAAATGATGAGTGGATATATCGTTGTCTCCTTTTACCAGGAGGAAGCATATGTGTGCAGATGAAGACCTTTAAAAGTTATGCAAGGAAGTTAGATTTCATGACCTGCACTTTCACCATCGCCTTCCCTTTCTTTCACCAGTGAGTCCCACCAACAGTATAGATGAATCTGTTTTGGGCCTCTGCTACTATTGAAGAGACTGAGGTCATGACCTCTGTGTTTTGTAAGGGGATTTAACAATCTGGTCGGAGTTTACACAATATATCCAACACTTGGACTTTTTGTTCATACTGGCTTAAAAGCTGTATTATCAAAGATCATAGACAAGATATATAATAGATATATAAGAAGTGGATGTAATCGTTGTGACATCACCCATTGGTTCGACATTTTGACCATTGCCATCTTGGATTTTAGTAGGCTGCCTACCCTAAAGCATCCCCTGCTTTATGGTCTGTTTGACTCTAAACGGACCATAATGTACTAAATGAACATCATGCTGTATTGAAGAAGACTTGAAACTAGAGATTGAGACCATAAACTCATGTTTACAATGTTTACTGAGGTAATAAATCAAGAGAGAAGTAGAGTCATTTTCTCATAGACTTCTATACAACCAGAGGAGTCGCCCCTGGTGGACACTAGAGAGAATGCAGCTTTAATGTACTTCTGCATTTGCTTCACTTTTCAGAACCAGAGGTTGCCGCTTGATTAAGACATATTGTGCACGAAAATTAATTCCCCTATATTTTACACTCTTAATAAATAAATATTTTTATTTTTCTTTCATTAAGGGGAGCAGGTTCTATGAAAAGACAAATGTGTTTGCAGGGCAGAGGAAATTAAACTGTGAGCTTTATACAAAAATACAGTTTCTTGGGAAGCTGGACTTCGTGCTCTTACCTGAGTTATCATTCGTGCCTTTACTGCTCCCTCTGTCTGGCTCCTCTGAAGACAGACTATGACGGCCATATTCCCCAGTTACACACGACGCACCCTTGGGTTCACCGCTGTCCAAACTGGGGTTGGAGCCACACAGGTTCCGGCCCCGCGAGCACGGTTCCGGGGCTGCCGTGGCCTCGAGCAGTGGCAGGCAGACACTGTTAGGTGAGAGCACCTGGGGGGGGACGGGCCAGCCAGGTGGGTGCTGCTGCTGAGGCAGGTGGCCTGTGCTGCTGAACACTCCATTGTCCTCTCCTCCAGAGTAGCTGCAGGGGGGCGAGGAGCTGGGTAGATCGGAGACGTGGTCACTCTGGCCGAGCAGGGTCAGTGGCGAGTGGGTGACTGCGGGGTGCAGGCCTTGGGCCGGGGCATGAGGGCTGCGTAGACAACCAATTAAAGAGTGATCCATGGTGCGGTAGTCCTCCAAAGCCTAACTCCTACCTGTCAGATTGAACCAAAACTCCCAAAGCAACAAGCTAGAAGAAAGGAGGAGGAAGCCAGAGATGTGGGCAGCTTGAGTCTCAGCTCTCCTCTCCTGCCCCTCTCAGGTCAGACCCCCAGACCCTCCTGATTCCAAAAGAAAGACCGTTGAAGAAAAGGGTCTCGGGTAATCCTGAGCATGCAGACGTTTGACAGGCAGATGGTGGGTAAACATTGAGAGGCGGAGGGGATCTCAGATGACAGCGGAGAGCGCCAGGACCAGTGTGGAAGGAGAGCGAGCTTTCAGGGAAGTTGTGCTGGAGAGGGAGGAGGGAGGGGGGGTGTTATATATAGGGTGTAACCTGAGAAGTAGGCTGGGTCACTGGCTCTCTGCTGCTGACCACATGCATGTGATCATCCTCCAAAATGCAATGCACAATGAATCTGAACCATTCCTACAGCACTGGCTCAGTTTTGGAGCTGAGCTGGGATTTGACCGGTGAAACTTTTCTAGGAACCGAGTTGCATCAGCTGTTGTTTTTGTTTGATGTGGAGCGGCTGAACTTAGGAGCTGTGTTTTCATGGTTTGTTCTTCTGCTTATGATTAAGTAAGTCAAAAGTTAAGATTTTCTCTGAAATATTTGTTTTTGGTGAAATTATTGCAAGCACAGTGATTAAATACTATTAGTTGGCTTTTTGAAGTTCAACGGCAATGTTTTTAGATCATTTAATGTTTTGTTTTTTTCTACATCCACTGTTCTCCGATTGAGTGCTCCAGTGGTAGACAGGTGAGGTGGTGAGGCGTGGTGTTGTGCTTTCTTGACCACCCCTTCTAGCCCCATTAATGAGAGGCTCTTCCAATCGGCAGGGCCGAGAACATAGGCTCCAGTCTCTTACATTTAAAAAGGTTCCATGTCTTAGAAAAGAAAAGGCGGTAATCCACAGAGGTTCAAATGCATAACGTCAAATCCATAACTTTTGTATTAGCACTTTAGGCTGGATTTAGGCCAACCGATGCCACAGAGCAGATACCAGGTTGGTAATGATAATTGTTCTGTCTAAAGCAGTGGCGGGCCGTGCATGTTATACCTGGGCCTTCACTGCCGTCCTGCAGCTGAAACACAGCTAGGGTTATTATGTGTTTTGTGTAAAAATGAAGCCAACACCTGTAGATACACTAACTGCCAAGAGTGCGTCTCCTCTCTGCTCTGACTGCAGCTGGGACTGCTGCGTGAGGCTGCTGTGAGAGTACCCACCTGTGAGTGCTTAGTGGCGGCGGAGGGGCTCACGGCAGCACCCGCTGCTCGTTCACGGCAGTAACTGCAGAACGGTACGTGCTGTCACGAGTCAAAACACCAGAAAAGTCTCCAACAACACCAGAACAAGTCGCTAGATTTGTCGCCAGTAGCTTTTGACAAAAAAGTCTCCATGAGGGTTTGGAAAGTCGCCAGATTTAGCGAGAAAGTCACCAAGTTGCCAACACTGGCACCGGCTAAATATGTCCCCAGAGCAACATAGGACGTAACAATGGTTCCTATCACATATAAAACCAAACAAAATCTATCTTCATAAAAACAAGTTGTACAAATAATAATATATAAACAAGCATATTAAAGCTACTGCAGATGTAAAAACAAACGCATTTAAATTACCAGAGCTGCTGTTCACTATAGACAAAGTGCATCCTCCTTTCTTTGTTAATAAAGGGTTTAATCTCACAGTACATCCGTGCGTTTTAGTTCCAGTAAGAAGTCCTTCTGGATTCATGGACGCCAGTGAAGACAGTCGAGCCTCCCCAGTTGTATTTCTTGAATACGTTTCAATGCGTTTGAGGCTGAAAATGTCCGCTTGACAGAGGCAGCAGATATTGGGATTGTCACCGCTCAACATGTCACGCTAGCCCACCGACCAATCACGCACGTGTAGGCCAGCTAGCAGGCTCTGACATGTCAAAGAATACGCCCAACATGTCAAACTAAAGATCTGATTGGTTCAACACTATGACAATCAACAATATCGTAGAGAAGGCCTTGCTGGCCCTGACGGCCCACCACCGGTCTAAAGGAGATTCGTGGCTTCAGCTATTTCCATTTATTAAGTCTTTCTTCTAACTACCACCCCCTCCCACTTCTTTTGGGCTATAGTATCATTGATGAGAGAGAGGGGGAACCCACACCACTGTTGGAAAGGTGCTGACCACAGTGAAAACTTAAGTGTACAGGAAAATTGTTGCACATTCGTAGCCACGCTGCAAAAAGGATTATATAATTTACCAACGCTTCAACATGGCAGTTCATTACCCTGAAGAAGACTGTCAAATCGAAGTGTTGGTTTTTTTGTGTCGTGGTGTGCGACAATTTTCTTTTACACTCCAAGATATTTGAAACCATCCTTCTTCCAAGTCAACCCCTTGGTAGCCAACTCCCACACACACCAACTCCCAACTGCCAGTACTTTTCGGGTGTGTGTACTACCTTTGCAGCTGATGAGGTTAACTTTTCCCTCCACTTTTTAAATCTCTTCCTGGGTTTTCATGAGAACAATTACATCTTATTTATAAACTGATGCAATTAAACCCTTTGGAAACAAACCTTCAATGCTAGCTAGCCCTTCACTATAGAAAATTAGTACAAAATCTCTGAGACAGAACAGCCCTGTATTATGGGGTGCCATATAGGCCATAATTCATAATTACCTACATATGCCTCTCAGACTCATGAGTGAACCTCTTACACTCACCCAAACAGCCCTTACATACTGTGTACATGCTCACACTAACAAAGAATCCTCTCACACACAAAGAGCTTGCACATTCAGAAGTGAACCTGTCACTCATAAATATGAAACCTTTTACACACTATTATGTACTAACACACACAAATACCTTTGCATTCTCTACTGGACCTCATATTCACAGACACACATATACACAGATATCAACTCAAAATATTTGCTGTCAGCCCTCTGTCTGTGTTTTTCAGCAGTGTGTGTGAAATCATCACAGTAGTGTGTTAGAGTTTAAATCTCTTAAATCTTGAACTGGAAGGTTGAAATCCTGCTCCATCCTGCTCCTGCTGCCAGTTTGAAGTCAAAGAATGAGAATGGTCTTATGCTGCTGTTACTCTTTGTCATCCGATCATGCTCACACATTAACTATCAAGTCTACGCTCCCAGATTGGATATTGCTTGTGGGATGTGGGAGCCAGGCCACATGCGGTGGTGTACAATGAGGTGTGGACAGCATGTGGGCACAATCTGGACAATTCGTCAAACGTAGGTCTCTCATCAACTTAACGTAACATTTCCTGATTTTGCTGCTTCAAAATAAAAGCTTTTAGATAACAAAATAACAGCAGAACTTTATTGTGAAGATTTATAGGAAAATGTGTTTATTGCAGAATTAATTATTTCTCAATAAATAAATAAAATCAATCAATGTGTTAGTCCCACAGTGGGGAAATGTATTCTCTGCATTTAACGCATGTATATTATAGGGAGCAGTGGGCTGCTGAGAAACTGAAATCAGTGTCTTCCTTAGGGACACTTCGCCACAGGACATGTGTTAGCCAAGGATCGAACCTCCAACCTTGCGGTTAGTGGACAGCCCTCTCTACCCCATGCGCCACGATTGTTTCTTAGTTACTATTGATCAATGAAACACTTACTGTGGCTCAGAACGTAGAGTGGGTTGTCCCTCAATCCCCAGCTCCTCTAGTACATGTCAATGTGCTCCTGAAGGCCATCGGTGTGTGTGACTGAGTTAGAGTCCTGATGGGCAGGTGGTACCTTGCATGGTAGCTCCTGTCATCAGTGTATGAATGGGTGCTTTGAATAGTCGGAAGATTAGAAAAGACTATACAAGTACATCCATTTACCATTTACAAAATTCATCAAAAAGCTTGAGAATATGATTTATGTCTCTTTGGAACCATTTAGGAAAGAAATAAGGATTTGTATGAATTACATCATTACATTACACATTAAATATGAAGAAAAGTTTTGTGAGAGAAATTGTAGACAAAACATATCTACCAAGCTAGAAGGGCTTGCTTATGCCAGTTTTGCCAGTTTACCATTTACCAGTTTACCAATACTGCTGCAGAATGAGTAAGCAGGGAAAATAACAGGGACTTTTACAGTGAAGAATGTACAACAGTGTTTATCCACCTATTACAGGCGCTTCTTTGAACCCAAAATACATCATACCATTTGGTGTGCTTCAGCAAACGCCTACACACCTAACACCTAACCTAAAATTATGAGACAGAAGAGAAGTCATTGTGATAAAAAACTAATATAAAATGTAAACTTGTCATATACGTACAGGTACATACATCCAATCTGACATCTGCTATTCCACCAGGGAGCATTTTACTTTTTTGAAATGTATTTGAGGTGTCATGCTTGTCATGCACAGCAGTCCATGGTTTTATAGAAAACGGGATTCACTAAACAGCTTATTTATTAGTTGCTGTTTAGCAGTTGTTCATATATATTTGAACTGTAGCATATCATTAATGGATACACAGAGTAAATCTGGCTTTACTGTGAGCCATTGAATGCTATTGAATGTGTGTGTATTGTTGAGCTGCGCTCTCCAAGGTGCTGCTGGGAGTGGCTCCAGCTAGGGAGCTGTCATCAGCTATGTTTTTGTTTTCTTTGAAAGTATACTACTATTTTTTGAAAGCCACATAAACATGTAAGAAAACATGCACATCAGATATTTTTTTATATGGCGTTTGGATCACACATATCTCCCCCCCCCCACACACACACACACACACACACACCTACACAAAAACACACACGCTTGAAACATATTCCCAGTGCTATGAATGTAGGCTGTCTGTGCCCGTCAAAGTAAACCACCAAAAACCAAAATAAAAGCATCTAAAAAAAATACAATAATATGCTGATTGCTCCAAAATTGGTGTCTGTCAAATTCAAAATAGTGTTGTGTTGCTCGTAGAGCTGTACCGAATATATAGAAGATTCATAATGTTGACATTCAAATTATTATTATTAATAGCTTACAGAAAAATTAAATGCAACAGTCAACCATGGGGCAGGCTGACAAACACACAAATGGAGGAAGTGAAGACTGAAGCAAGAGTAAAATAAAACAGGAAATATTGAAATGACAAAGAATTACGAGACATGACAGATAGATGCAATAATTTCCAAAAATGAACAGAAAATGGAAAAAAAACTATTTACTCTCCTGCATGCAACTCATATTTTCCTCATTTTTTTGGGTGATAACCATAAAACATGACAACAGTATTATTACTATGGACCTACTATAGAAGATGCATAGCCCAAGTATAATAATAATATATTTATAATATAACAATAATAGTAGCAACTGAAACACTATAACATGATTAAATAATAAATGAATAGGAATAAGTAGCAAAAGAAAACTGATACCAGCCGATACACACATCACACTGCTGAGTTACGCATCTGTGCGACAATGAGTTAAACGTCTCGTTAAATGCCTTCCGTTTATCAAAAAAGATTTAACCTCTCACCCACACGGCTAACAGGATCTCACACACACTACTGAAACGCATATAGAAATTATTTTGAGCATTTTGTGTGCGTGTGTGACAGTGGCGGGCCGTGCATTTTATACCTGGGCCTTCAGTGCTGTCCTACTACAGTTGAACCTCCTCCTAATAACCTCATGATGGCGCCACAGCTACGCTTATTATTTGTTTCTAGGGGTGTAACGATACACTTATTCATATTAAACCGTTCGGTACGAGGTTTACGAACCGAACAATACGTTTGGATAATACTAGTGCGTTTGGAAAATGCAGAAGCTTAAATTGTAGGAAATATAATGTTTTCGGTGTCCGACCCTAACCCCACGATGACGGGATGCTTCATCATTAATGGACAAGTCAGAATCAACGTAATTAACACAATGACAAGAACAAACTCACAAGAACCAGTCACATATATTTATATGACAACAAAGCAACAAATCAATCCAGCAACTCTGTGGCGCTAAAACACGTATTCCACCACACACTGAAGAGCACCATTCAAATATTATTCACATCAGAGGGAACAATATCAACCATATCATGAAAACGACACGATAGACAAATTAACACAGTACTAACGCTGCTGGAGATGTAAAAACACAAAAGCACTTCACTTACCAAAGTTGCTGTTCACTTAAAGACAAAGTCCATCCTCCTTTCTTTGTTAATGAAGAGTTTAATGACGTGGTTGAACAGAACATCGGTGCGGTTTAGTTCCAGCCAGAGGTCCTCCTGCGAACGTGTTCGTTGAGTTGTAGATCCACTCGGGTCTCTCCAAAAGTTTTCAAAAACACCGTAGCTTGTGAGTGTCCTGTCGTGGTGTAGTTTTCCTGCCTTGGTCAGCGTAGCGTAGCATCAAACACCAAGACGCTCAGTTGCAAATAAAACGCATTCCTAGCCATAAAATGTGTAACGCTTCTCCGATGCTGAAATACCGTTCGTACAAATCCTTTTCCTGGCTGGGTCAGGAATGCTAGCTGTGTTGTTGGCCGACCCTTTGACACGATGTCCAGCTTTTCCTCAAATGTCCTTCTCCAGAAATCCGTTTCTCCTCCTTCAGCCACTGAGTGTTAAAAAAACAAAGCTAGGTAAAAAAAAATAAAAAATCTACACCAAGCAAAACGCTAAAAATGTCATGTCAATGTCATAACTTCTTACATATCTTTCAACTTGAACTCTTACTACTAATACTAAATTCTGCTAGCTGCTTCAGCTTCAAAACAGTCACGCTAGCCCACTGACCAGTCACGGCTCACGCTAATGCTGAGCCAGCTGCGTTAATGCAGACGTACTTGTAGGCCAGCTAGCAGGCTCTGACACGTCAAAGAATACGCCCAACATGTCAAACTAAAGATCTGATTGGTTGAACACTATGACAATCAACAATATCGTCCCCATTCACTTAAAGTGCACATGGATTCACTTGTGAGTCTGCAGGCCTCTGCCTCTGTTCTTACTTAGAGACACAGAGGTGAAATCTGATTGGATAAAAGCTCTACTTAAAACAAGTTGCACTGGAAGCAGAGCAACTGAGGAAGACAGTAGCTGTGCAATGAGAAAATAAGATAATGGGAAAAATATTTTTGTAAATTATAATACATGTAGTGTATTTAAGAAAAAATATTAAATTATAAAATAGCTATAACTTTGTGATTCTGTTTAGGCCAGCAGAGAAGGCCTTGCAGGCCCTGACGGCCCACCACTGATGTGAGGTTTTTTTTATGTGTGAGCATAGAATGCAAGAGCTTTTTGAGTGTGTGTGTGTGTGTGTGTGTGTGTGTGTGTGTGTGTGTGTGTGTGTGTGTGTGTGTGTGTGTAAGAGGTTCAGTAGTGAATGTGAGAGGCATTGTATGTGCGAGGTAACCTCATAATCCCCCCCTCCGAAGGACGGCTGGGCCACCAGTAACGGATTCAACTGACTGTCAAAAGGCAATAAACAGCCACTCCTTAGGGTCTGGGGACTGTTTGTCTTTTAAAGGGATCGAACCCACAATGGACCAGCTCCCTCCAGGGTCTGGGAGCCATCCATTATTATTATTGTTATTATTATTATTATCATCATGATTATTATTATTGTTGTTATTTTTATTATTATTATTACTATTATTATTGCTATAGTTAAGTGTTACTAATGGTATTTAAAAATAAGTGTACATGATTATTGATGTTGTTATGATTATGTAAATTATGATATAATATATTTTATCTTATTTACTTTATAAACTTATTTATTTAATTTCGCTTTCGCATTGTTCAGACACAAACATGTAAACACGCACAAACACATATCCACATCACCCTGTTCTCTCATTCACTGACTAAATGTCGTGTAACGGGCCTGTATTCACTGTTTGTGTTAATGTATTGCCTTTTGTCTTGCTTTAAAAAAGAATAATGATAATAATTCCCCCCTTCCTCTCGATCTCTCTCTAACACACACTCACACACCTATGAAGGCAAATCACTGTCAAAATCCGAGAGCGCAAATAAGATCCACGCGCGCGCGTGTGGAGCATTTTACTTTGACAAGCGCTTTTACATTACTCCGCATATCTCTGCTACAGCGAGCGAAATTGCAGCCTGCAAGGACAAAACCATGCTTTGAGTGCGAGGGGCGTCCCGTAGCGCGCGACTACTATCACTGCTCTTCTGCTCGCTAAACTTTCACTTGCTCGCTCGCGAGTCTTTCACCTGCTCGCTCGCGAGTAGATTTTCTTTTTGACACTATGTGGGCGGACCCAGGCACCATTGTATAACTACATTTAATTGGTTACAATCCTGGTCTTTATATATCACTCTGACACAGACGCTAGGTGGCGGTATAGAGGTGTTTTTCAGATTGCACTACATCTCAGAGGTAAATAATGTACTGTACTGACACTAAAACATACAATGATCTGATAGAATATGATGCATTGCTGATTAAACTAACCAACAGTATGTAAATGAGTTAAAAACATGCAGCATACACGTTAATGCAGCAATATATATCCTAAAACATCAGATATAATAGTAAAACACTGACAGGGTACATTTTACCTCATGGGTACTTTTACTTTCTGCACTTAAAGTACATTTTGCTGATAATAACATACTTGACTAAGGTTTTGAATGCAGGTATTTTACTTGTAGTGGATTGTTTCATCAGTAAGATATTAGTACTTTTACTGCAGTGAAGGATCTGAATAGTTTTTCATCCACTAATTACTTGTCAGTGGTTTAAGTTTGGGAACTCACTTGGCAAACAGTTATTATACAAAGAGTGGTTCCTAACCTTGGCTCCAGATCCTTGTCCGGCTCCAAATTGTTGTTCATAGTATATACAACTACATTATACCTGTTAACTTCTGTAAACATGACGGTATGATTAAATATTATCACATCATGTTTTAATCAATTAAGATCAAAGAGTTTCTTTGAGCTGTTATCACAAGAGGTTTGACTATCAAACACACATTGTATGTAATAGAATGTTGGAGGGAAGTCAAATCAATCTGTGCAATTTGACTCCAGTTTAGAGAAACTCATTTTTAATTATTGTATTTCAAAACACTAACAACATACTTTGTATTTCATCAGCCTCTACAGTCTGAACAGTTTACCTATGTAGTGGAGTAGTGTTTAGTAGTGTATTGAAAACCTCCTCTATTACAGACCTAGCGTCTGTGTCAGAGTAATATCCGGACGATCTAAAGACGAGGATTGAAACCAATTCAATGTAGTTATACAATGGTGACTGGGTCCGCCCACTTACTGTCAAAAACAAAATCAAGTAAAAGTTTCGCGAGCAGAAGAGCAGTGATAGTAGTCGCACCTAAAGCATGGTTTTCTCCTCGCAGGCTGCAAATTCTGCTTGCACGAGCAGAGATATTCTGCGCGGAGTGATGTAAAAGCGCTTGTCAAAGTAAAATACGTGTGCGGCTGTTTACTTTGCACGCGCGGACCTCTACACACGTGGGCGCGTGGATCTCATTTGCGCTCTCGGATTTTGACAGTGATTTGCCTTCATACCCACCCACACACACATGCATGCACATGCACGTCTATATAACAGAATATACCTCTTAGGTGCAGTACATTTCTGTATGAGTTACAATAAAGCGATTGAAATAAGATAATCCTTTATTAGTCCCACAACGAGGACATTTGAGTTTTGAAGATGTGCGGTGC
>NW_022280087.1:2627795-2637097 GCF_004355925.1 Anarrhichthys ocellatus | reverse complement strand
ATTGTGAAAAAAGACCGTCACAATTTACCATATGTCAAAGTGATCAGCTATCGATTAACCATTGCAGCTCTACATGTAATGACTAATCCTCTCATTTGAGATGTTGGGACCAGCAGCTGTGACATTTTTGCTTGAGAAATGACTGACAATGTTCAGAATTATCATTCCAGCATCACAATTTATGTCAATAGACCCATGAATTTGATTGTTGGTGAATATTTTCAGCACATAAAAAACACTTAGTTTGGTAGCATTTGAACAGAAGCCCTTGGTTTCAACACTCTGCTAACGGTGTCAGGAGGAGACTTTGAAGCACTCACGAGCTCTTCCCTCTGTGGTCTCAGGTTTGAAGAGGTAGAGAGCCTGCTGCTGTAGTTGGGAGTCGTCCAGTCACGAGGGGTTGGTACTCAGTCTTTGCTATCTTCAGTGCTGTGGGTGATGGTCAGCTGGTAACTGGGGTTGCCTCTGCCCCTGTGGTGAATGGCTGTAAGCAGAGGGGGCGTCGCCTTCTGGGTGGGTTGTATCCGCAGCCATGGCAGAAGGCAAGCCATCGGAAAACCGAGCTGGAGTCTCAGTCAGGTAATCTACTTCATTCTAAGATCCTCTCTTTATTTGCATACATAATTAAGTTTGATCATGTGCCACTGGGTTTTAGTTGGGACGTTGTCTGTTATCTAGTTCAGAAGCACTTTCTTGCTTGGAATGTTATCATGTTATACAACTTTCTCTTATGCTTATAGCACCATGCCAGAATGCATTTTGGATTACTTCTAGATTAATGGCTAATTTGCTGCCTTATAATATGCCACAATCTCTGTAGTTTCCATAAAGACCACAGGCTATGGGGGAGAC
The DNA here is from genome assembly GCF_004355925.1 of Anarrhichthys ocellatus. Lineage (NCBI taxonomy): Eukaryota > Metazoa > Chordata > Actinopteri > Perciformes > Anarhichadidae > Anarrhichthys > Anarrhichthys ocellatus. The sequence goes on along the minus strand of NW_022280087.1, from coordinate 2,636,245 downwards.
TGTCCGTCTCTATTTTACACTTGAGACATAAAGGAGAAAAGTCAGTGTCAAACATATGAAGAAGAGCATATATGAGCTTGGTTTAACATTTAGAATTGGAAAGCTTTTATTCTCTTACAGATTCTCAGGGGAGGTTCTTGCAGTCTCCTGTTAGTCATTTGTAATATCTACATTTGTAAGTTATTTTCACATGTTTCCTTTAAGGGTCCCTGTAGTAACATACTGTGGAAAAGCTTCTAGAATTGCCCACCTGTAATAAGTGCCTCTCTGTGTATGAAGAACGTCCCTCCTAACATAATCACATATCTGTAAGAAAAAATCCTGATTTTGAAGATTGTGTCTTTAGATGAATTGACTAAAAGACATTAAAGAAGGTCTGTCAAATAAACCACACAGATTACGGTAGAAATGCGTTCAGTTGCCCAAATCCAGACACCAGAGTCTGTTTAACCTGGCAAGCAATGATTATCATCACATATTGGATTCAAAATCTGCCCTGTAACCTTCTTACAGCCTGCCATGCTCTACTGTGCATGCTCTACTGTAATGGGTTTGTTACCAGCAAATGTCAGAGATTCAAGCATTTTAAGAAAAGTTTTAACTTTGTTCAGGGGAGTTTTGACATGGAGCCTTCCACATCTAACCATACAGCTGCAGACTTTCTGCACCCAGTCGGCCACGAGGTGAAGATGAGCATAAACTGTCACTTTCAGATGTCAGAAAAAGCCATTTTGAGCCGTGTCTTTTTCTGAGCCCATATGAAGCCATTCAAGTTGTTGATAGTTTTGTGTGAGAGAATTTGTATCATTTGAATTAATTACCTAGGAAGAATGTTCATTTTCATCATAGCAACACGACCCGTCCACCTTTACTAATCCAATCTAATGCGTTCCAACAGAGGAATTAGTTTTGTACATTTGCTCTAAAGCAGGTGTTCGATATATTCCCATATACAGAGCCTGTGGGGGACCGTTTCAAAGTAAAGGGAGTCTGAATTTGAGGTTTTAGTTTTACACTGCCCAGGGGCATTTCTTTACCCGGATGAGACTGAACTTGCTGGTGATCTCAATAAGGGTAGAAGAGTTAGTCTGCTATGGTTAGTGTATGTTAGTGTTTAAAGTCCAGCGGCTCTATGGCGAGAGTAAACGGAGAGGTGGAAGAGGACAACCCTGCGTCGTATCCCTCTAGGTGTAGAAAGTGGAAGATCAGGAAACATTAGTAAGGATTGGTACATGGTAACTTACCCATCACATGAACGGTAAGCCGAGGCCATTCAACCCGGTCAGATGTGTTTTTCTTCAGTGAAACACCCAGACCCATCTATTGACTGAAAGCTGAATGGTTTTCAAAATCCCTCACATATTGTAACATGAGTTCTGACCTTTGATAAACCAATGATGAGCCTCATTCAAGTCTCTTTGAGAGGAGCCTCAGATCCACATTTAATTACTAGATTTTCCAGACTGCATCCCTTTTAGTAGCAGGCAATCCTTTATTATATAAACACTGAGCGTAGACAGGCTGGGGGAACAGAGAGGAGGAGAATGTGTCCATTAGCTCTGGGCACTCAGCTTTTAGCTCTGTCTACACATTTTCATAGGAGCTTGTAAATGTGACATTAATTGTAGCAGTATCAAATGACTGTCTACCGTGACAATCTAAAGTAGAAGACGTAGTTTGGGAATCCTCCTTTTTCTTTGTAAGATCAGCTAAGTTTGTACCTGCTTCATCAAATGGCAAATCTAATTCTTCTCCTCGTTTAAGGGTGAAATCTCCACTGGCTGGTCTGAGTAAGCAGGTTCTTCAGCTTAAATTATACAAAGCCAATAAATGAACTGTGTAACCTTGTAACTTGTAGACTAGCCGTTTCAGTCTTTGTGCTAAGATAGCTTAGCCAGGTCCAGGACAATCTCTGTACTGGACGCAGAGAGAACTGAAGTATGTCTATCTATATTTAACAGCCAACTGTAATATTTACACTAATTGTATAGTTTACAACTTACAGAACCATTGACCTACATATAGATGTTTTGTCCTAATTGTATTGTTATTGTCAGTCATTGGTGCTTTCTATATATATTTCTATATACACCTACATTTTTGTGTACATTGTGTTCACATACTTATCCAATAAATGTGATTCTGATTTCTTCAAATGTGAGACTATTGTGATAAAAGGTATCAACACACTATGTGAGCAAGTGTTGTTCTGTCAAGTACAACGTTACCATGTCCTTATTGCTCCTTCAGGCAGTCGACTGGCACTGGACCCGTCCGACCCGCCCCCTGAGCAGTGCATCATGGGCCCTGGTGCCCCCCAACGGCCTGAGATATCAGAGCATGAAGCAGTCGGTCCTGTCCCATCCGTTCCACCATGCTAGCCAGCCTCAAACAGGAGGTTTCTATGAGGAAGACTGGGAGTCTGTCAGCGTGTGTGTGCTTGTGCGACAGGGCGAGTCAGACGGCCTCCACACACTGCTGGAGATCCCTCTGTCGGCTCACAATATACTAGGAGAGCTCCTCACGCCGGGGCCTCGCAAGTCCCCCGGGTTCTCCTTCCTGTTGACCACGGTGGAAGGCAGCAGAGAGGATGACATCAGCATTGACAGCTTCAAGAGAGAACATGGCTGTTTCAGAAGCCTGTTTGAAGCAGAGAGGTGTCCTGCACCCTTCATGTACGGCTCCCAGTTTTATTGTTTTCATTGCCCAGCCACAGAGCCGGTACCTGGCAGCGGGCTGAAATCCAGGCAGGATATTGAACTAGACAACGGTCCTGTGAAGCTGCCTCTGCTGCCATCTACCTCTCTGTGTAGCCATGCAGAGGGGGACCATACTGAGGGAGGTAGTGAGGAAGAGGAGAGACTGGCCGTGATGTATGAAAGACTGAGGATAGAGGTAAGAATGCACACTGTGTCTGGATAAGTCAATGAAAGTACCATGAAGTCAATGAAGTACGCTTAACAAAGCCATGGTATTCTATTGTAACGCAACAAGTGTCATCATTTAAAGCAGCGGTTCCCAAACCTTTTAGGCCACGCACCCCCTTCTACATCCCGACTGGGTTCACGCACCCCCAATCCCCCACACCTTAAAAAAAAAAAAAGCAACAGAGCCTATTTATAGCCGCATAAAAATCGGACCAATGAGAGAACAGTTTGCTCGCGCGTGGCGTTTGTTTACAAGATAAAAAAGACAAAAAATCTTCCTGCACCGTACCTTCGAAAAGGTAACGGACGTACACCAGAAGACATGTGTAGACTCGTCTACTTGCAGAGAGTAGAACTCACTCTTCTTCACGTGACCGACTAATGTAGCCAGGATGTCTTCGGACAAAGCATCGATGCTGTGTTGTTGGACACCGGGATCATGTCCAACTTGTTTGCTTCTCTCTCTCCATCATACATTACACCATCTCTTTGGCAGCTGGCAAGCACACGTCTTCGGCGATTGTGTGAGGTAGCCTCTTTCTTGCTATTTTGTAACTGACCAGTTTCTGTTGGCATGAATGTTGTCTGAGATTATAAGGATAAAAGATGAATTTGTATTTTTCATCCTACAAATATTTCTTTGTCACTAAGAGTATCCGTAATACTGTTGTAGGATGTATGGATCACTTTAATGTGAAAGCCGTTGAGCAGGCACTGACCTCCACAGTCTTTACGACGTTTCATCATAGTTTTGAAAAAGTCAAGTTCCTCCATAAACGGAGCACTTTGTAAAATGTGATGTGGAGCTACAGCTGAGCTTTAGCTCATGTTTCTCCACATGCTGTCACTCTAAACGGTTCCTGTGAACCGGTCCAGTCCGTACAGATGGGGATCAGAGCACATAACATGGCTGTAAGGGGTGCAGACATTAAAGTGAGGCGGTGCAAAGCCTGTTGTTGATATTTAGGTGGAAATGTGTCTTAGATGCTGTGCTGAGAACAGGCATCAGTCTGTTCACGTCTGTTGTGAGATGAAGTCACTCCTCAGCCAATCTGTTGATCTCAACAACAACAAGATAAATACTGAAGTGTGAAGCATTAAGGGAATAATGCTGAAAATGTTCTATAATAAAGTAATTTAATTAAGCATTTTACAACCATTAGATGCATCATGAATCGGCATAAAAAATATTTAATGTTATGAAAAACAGCATTGTTGGTCAGAGCTGATCTGTGAATAGATGAGTGATATTTACAGTATCTTTATAGTGTCACTAAATCCCTGCAGGATGAACCTGTGACTAGGGATGGGTACCAACACCTTTTTATCAATACTAGTATTGTTTATCGGTTCGGTACTAGAGGGGCGCGCCCCACAGTTTGAGAACCACTGCCTTAGGACAGCGCTACGCTGCGTGTCCTTAGGACAGTGCTACGCTGCGTGTCCTTAGGACAGCGCTACGCTGCGTGTCTTTAGGACAGCGCTATGCTGCGTGTCTTTAGGACAGCGCTACGCTGCGTGTCTTTAGGACAGCGCTACGCTGCGTGTCTTTAGGACAGCGCTACGCTGCGTGTCTTTAGGACAGCGCTACGCTGCGTGTCCTCTGTGTCGGAGGGTAAAAAGCTTCTGCTTCTCAGCTGTGACAATGCAGTTTGAGTCACAGGGTAACTTCAGATCGTGATAAAGTATAAGAAGAGACGAATGAATGCCTCTCTATAAAAACACATTATACACCAGTTACAATGTATTCTCCAGCTCTTGGGATTGCTTTAGACTGGAGTTGTACTTGCAATAGTTGTACTTCCCCTTGTATGGGAACTCGTTGTAAAACTGTACCTGAATGTTGTTTTGCAGCTTCCAAGTTTCTTTATGAAGAACCATGATTACACCATGTACTCCAATGATATGGAATTCATCAACGGGCTCATCAATACCAAGACCAGGTACTGCTGCTCATTCAGCTTTGGCAACTGGTGATCCCTACTTACAGACTGGTATGCTCTGATCAGACCCTGTGTGACCCGGCTGTTGTGCTTTGTGTGTTGGTCAGAGGCCGTACGGTGTACCAGCTCACCCTCTCCCTGTGGCGCCTCATGTGTCTGTGTTACTACGCCAAGGCTCGGCTGGAGGTGCTGAAGCTCACTAAGCACGTGGAGGACGGGACCATTAAGGCTCGCTGGAGGATCCGGGGCCTTCCCTTCTACTCTCTGCTGCTGCGCTTCTATCGCAAAGACAAGTCTCACCTGTACAGGTAACACACAGTGCATCCAGCCTGGAGCTGGTGTTGTTACACAGCTGTTACTAGGTTAAATCTAACACGGGCATTTATTTTAATCACAGCTTTAAAAGCCTTTGTGTTAATAAAATGTAATATAGGTTTCTTGTTATTTGTTACATTGGTTTAGAATCTAATTTGATCCAAATGTCATCTTCTATAGGTCATATGATGCATTCTCTACTTTCTACATTGGACAGGATGGACTCATTCACTGTCATAAAGTTGAAAAGGTAAGCAGGTGTGTAATGCTTTGAGCAGCGACTCCCGACATATTGACTGCTTCAGAAAGTTTCAACAATAGTTGGACGAAGCGTCTTTAAATGGTTGAATATATGGGATTCGGAGCATTGTTATAGCAGCACACACTACTATCCTTGTAGAGGTATGGAGGAGTAGAGTCTGCCCTGCTGTGTGCCTGTTCATTCAAAGTGAATGAATACTGAACGCTTTAGTTCAGGCAGACGAGCAGCATCATTATCTTACATGTGTGTCCTACAGCAAGCGGAGAGCACAGTGAAGACGCCAACGTCTCGTCTTTACTCATCACAGCATAATGAACAGAGATTTCATCATTTTCCTTCTCAATATTTTTGTCTTTTATGTTGTGTTACATTTTATTCATGAAATGGACGGATGTCAGCGAATACTTCATAACATTGTTCTTGATAAAGAAAGTTACATTGAACTGTTAACATCTTGTGTTTTTATGACCTAATATTCCTAATGTCCAGGGGAAGAGCACTTTATCGATGAAGCTATTCGTTTGATGAGGTCAAACAGAAGAGGAGCTGGACAGCTGAGCTTCCGGTTTGACTGAGCTCTGTGTTGCAGGTGATGCCGGATCAGCCCCCTGTCCTGCCTACAGTGACCTCTCTGCTGGCGGGGTCTCTGGTGGCCCTGGGGGTTCAGGAGCCTCGCCCTGCTCTCAACCTGCTGCCCCTCCTCCTGTCCTCTCTGCGACAGAGCAGAAACTGACCCAGGATCACCATTAGAGGAACAATGGCCAGTGTGTTTAAGGTCCATGTGACTCCCAACATTCTCAACATAGGAACACATTAAAGTGGAGGGTTAGGCTCTCCATCCTGAAACCTCAGTGTTGCCCCTGATTTAAATACAAAGTCAAGAGTTAGCACTGCTTTGCCTTTTTCACATTTTAATTTAACTTTTATTTGAAGTGATGAATGTGGTTAACCTGAAGATAGAACGTATGTGTGTGTGTGTGTGTGTGTGTGTGTGTGTGTGTGTGTGTGTGTGTGTGCTGTGTGCTGTGATAACACGCACACGTTTAAAACCGACTACTACACAACCACCAGGGCTCTCATTTATAACCGCACGACGTTGTGATCTATCAAAAGCTACTTGACGGGAGAACATGATCACCTGTACGGACCCGTGCGTACGAACGTTTAGACACAGAAGGTGAGGTGGTGAACTGAAGCCAGACTGTAGAAATGAATGTGAGAAGCATTACACGTATAATGCCTCTCACAATCATTTCACTTCATATCACATGTTACTTTGCACTGATATATGTATTCTCTTTATCATAAACGGTCAAGCCAGCAGCTGTTGGTGCTTGTATGGGTGTAGATGACTGTAAGCACAGTTCGATTGTTAAAGATGTAAACAAACTCGAACCTAATTTTTCCTCAGAGCTGTCTGTTATTAAAATAGCTGCAGTGAACACAACTTTATGTATTAATGTATGGTTTATTATTCAGCGTACAGTACACAGAGACTGTAAACAGCTCTGATGTACCAGAGCTCTCTGGAGCAGAGGAGTCACCATGGTGATGTCACACACCATCTTCACCACCTGCACATGAGGATTGTGTAACGGTGTGGAACTAAAGCCAGAGGCGGCTCTTGTACGATCACTCCATATCAACATTATCAGTCCTAATCATAATTCTATAATAAAACAAAAGTAAATAAATAAACCACTGATGTGATTATTTTGGAAGCAATCTGTCTGTAAACATAAATGCTCCGGTGAGACTCGTGATGTTACGCTGCACGATAGGTACTGTGAGCGCTGACTGAAGACTGAAGGGAACAAGTCTTCTTCCTCTCGGTAGTCTCCATGATTCACCGTAAAGACCCACTGATCAGCAGCTCATGTTTATGCATCAGCATCCATAAGGGCGTGTATGAGAGGCTGAACCAGCGGCACACATTCACGGGTTGATTGGGGATTTATAAAAAGAAATTGCCCAGAGGCAGGCGTACGCATGGTTCTATAGATCTAGTGTGGATTCTACGCACTGGTTTATAAATGAGACCCCTGGATTTTTTAAAAACTTATAGAACATTTTTGTCAGAGGCATCAATTTAACAATTGATGATGTAAACCTAAACTTTCTTTATTTTTAACCTGGATACAACACTCACCATTGCAGATGTCGACCATCAAAACATCCTTCATAGAGTCAGAACGCAACGTGTCGTTCTCTGAGAACCACGCCCACCGAATGGGGAAAAACAATCTGCGGCATAATAAGTAAAGGGCTGAAACGCTAACAAAATGCCGTTGGCTGCTAAAAACATCTGATTTCAGCATGCCAAAGTATTACTGCAGCACATATGTCTAATAGTGGTGCAGTTGATAGTTAATGTGATAATGGGACAAGTTAGCAGTTAGCAAGCTAATGTTAGATATGTGTTAGCATATCTAACATTGTAGCTGTTAGATATGTTAGCATATCTAACAGTGTAGCTAAGACACTTTCAAACTAATAAATATACATAGCTTTGTGATGTATCCACATTCCATTATAGCACGAGTGTAACACTGTCAGAATGCTTCAGCTTAAAGGTACACCATGCAGCCTCTTCCTGAATTTCGTTTTAGTCTCTTCTAACCCACACACACATGTATCTGCAGAGACCCTGGCCTCGGCCTGGAGTTTCTCCTGTCTTCATATTTTGCTCTGTTTGGGACATTTCTTGGCATCAGCAAAGAGCCTTTGTGCTGCATAGGTGTGTAACCCCCGGCCAAGAGCAGTGCACAGGGAAGGTTAGCTACCAGGTTCATTCTCCGTGTCCGTCTATCTCCTCTGTTCACTCTGTGTCTGATGCATGAGGAGCTGCAGCTCTGTTTGTGCTGAGCCGCACGCAGAAGAGGTTTGGGCTGCATTTATTGGTGCTTTAGAGCGTAACCGCCGTGAAACAATCAGAAAATAACGCTTGATATATAAATAGATATTTAATAACAATATTATATGTATGTGTGTGTGTGTGTGTGT
>NW_022280087.1:2615711-2626014 GCF_004355925.1 Anarrhichthys ocellatus | reverse complement strand
TATATATATGTGTATATGTATGTATATATATATGTGTATATGTATGTGTGTATGTGTTTATATGTATGTGTGTATGTGTATGTGTATATGTATGTGTATATGTATGTGTATATATATATGTATATATATATGTATATGTGTGTATATGTATGTATATATGTATATGTGTTGTATTTACTGAGTTTTGGTTACCAACGACGACAGAAGCCAGCTCACTGAAGCACCACAGAGGGAGTGGCTTTGAATGGCTTGCTTACAGAGCCTCTGCTGTATTTGTGGGGTTCTGGTGCCAGCGGATATTCAGACACATTGCATTCTGGGCATTGCTGTCAACCAGAGCCTGCTTAAATGTGATTGGTCAATACTACTCTGACTAAAAAATGTAAACCAGAACGCTTCCAATACCAAAACCTTTTCTTGTTGAATTAAGAACCTGTTTCTGTTTATAGAGATTCATCTTTCATTTTCAGAAGTATAGTATATGACATTTGGACAAAATATTTGCTGCACGCACACTGACACCTCACAGCTACATTAGGTAACATTAATAAAAGTAGCTTTGTGTTGTATTTGTTTGAACTGTCCCCTTCTTCAACCTTATCTCTTCCTATCTGAGTTTGGTATTCAGTATAAAAAGGCCTCCAGTTGCTGCTATTTTCTGGTGTCCCGTCCACCAGAGGCCGGCTGGTTGGTGCACAGGACTATGGAGAGCTGCTTCAGCTCTGGCATCTGTTGGGCGCAATGACCCTCAAAAACGTCATTGTTCACGTTGCTTGTGTTACATTTGAAATGTATCCCAAAATATTGATGAGGATTTTTTTACAGTGTAGATTTGACAGTGTACCGGCTGACTCCAATGTTCAGCCGGAGAGAGGCCGCTCCAGGCTGCAGCAGTGAGGATATGGCCGACGGGGACCCTCCAGAACCTGAACACCAGCTGGTGGTGCCTTTGCTCAAACTGCCCTCTGATGCCAACAGAAATGGAATCATTCTACTGGAATGAATGTCCGCCCAGAGAGAGCGAGTCTTGTGTGCATGACGATGCAAGTTTTCCTCCTCACTCAGTCAAAGGTATGCTGGAGACTACCGATCAACTGGAATAGACAACCAAGACCAGCCAATATTTGTCATTGTGACAAAACAGACTAATGGTTTTGGTTTTATTTTGTTTCTGTCCAGTTGGAATAAAGTGTGTTTTACAATGAGTCAATTAAGCCTGTCCTAGTCAGGTTAAAAAATAATTGGTTAACGTATAAGAATATATTCGTCAACGTTTTTTGTGTTTCTAAGAAGCAAAATCGCTGCTCACCCGCAATGCATCCTGGTACATGTAGGCACAACAGGCAGGGCTCTGCAGCAGGAGTGATCAGCTTTCTTGGTTAATGTAACGTGGACTGGGGAATTTATTTCTTCAGTGGACGACATTAACCATCAGAACATATCGGACATCCACATAAAAGGTGGCAATGTTACCTTAAAAAAACACAACTATCTTATATAGTGGAGGGTGGAGTCTCACAGTCCAAGGAAAGAAGCTGATCTGAAGTCTGCTGGTACGACAGCTGATGCTCCTGTATCTCTTTCCAGACGGCAGCAGGTGAACAGGTGGCTGTGGTGTCTTTAACCTTCAGCTCCTATCGGGCTCCTCTTCTCACTGATGCTAATGGTACCAGTGATGTTCTGGGGGTTGTAGTCCCCCGCTGTAGAGCCTCCTGTCCTGGTCGTACACATCCCATACCAGTTACTAATGTTTGTGGTCAGGAAGCTTTCTATTGCTCCTCTGGAAAAGTTAAGATGTGGCACTGTCATTTTGCCTTCTGAAGTTTTCTATAAGAAATACAGCCGTGTATGAGCTTCATTCACCAGGATGGAGATGTGTGATGACTGTCAGGTTGTTTGTGATGCTGATTACCAGGAACTAAAAGCTGTTAACTTGCTCCACCTCAGCTCCATTAATGTAGACAGGAAGTTTGTCTTAGCTTGGATCTTTCTAAAGTCAATCGGCTCCTTGGTTTTACTGACGTTGAGCAGCAGGCTGTTCACTGAGCTCCACGCTGAAGGTTGTTGATTTCCTCTCGATACGAAGTCTCACTGTTTGTGTCCTCTGCAAACTTCACAACAGAGTTCTCTTCATGTTTGAGGTAGCAGTCGTGTGTGTACAGCGTGAACAGGAGGGGGCTGCGCACACAGCCCTGGGGGGCTCCAGTGTTCAACACTAGAGTGGAGGAGGTGTGGCTGCCAATCCAAACTGCCTTAGGTCTGTCTGTGAGGAAGTCTCCGGCTACGTCCACACGTTTTAAAAAGCATTACTTTTGCTGCGTTTATGCCTAGCGTCCACACTACTCCGGTGTTTACAAACCCCTAACACGGAGACGTTTGAAAACCCTTGCTGGACTCAGCAACCAGACCAACAGACTCAACAACCAGACTCAACTGGTTATTGAGTCTGTTGGTCAACAGACTCAACAACCAGACCGACAGACTCAGCAACCAGACCAACAGACTCAACAACCAGACCAACAGACTCAGCAACCAGACCAACAGACTCAGCAACCAGACCAACAGACTCAACAACCAGACCAACAGACTCAGCAACCAGACCAACAGACTCAACAACCAGACCAACAGACTCAGCAACCAGACCAACAGACTCAACAACCAGACCAACAGACTCAGCTCGTCTGCTGAGAAAACCAAACCTCAGCCACCTGTGGTCAGACTAATGTGCTGAATTGTTTTCCCATGAGCAGGATGAAAATGAGGACGTTGATTACAGTTTATATAAAAACTAATAGACTAAGGGCCTTATGTTGCATCTATAGTTTGGTTTATTTTAGTAAGCAGTTAATAGTTGATGTTAAAAACAGCAGCACTATACTGTGACTCGTCACGAACAGTGAAACTAACTCAGTCACTGCAAGTAACTCAATTGCCAATTAATGCATCTTCACGTCTTTGGTGTTAGTTTTAATAAAATGAGTTGAAATCAGTAGCAGGGATGTGTGTATGAGGCTGATGGTATCCTGTACTCGTCTTATCAGACCAAACCCAACCATGGGTTAGTCCATCGCTCAACACTCTGAACCCCATTGGTTCCTACCGAAGATGTAAATCCTCTAAAACGTAAAATAAATATATATGGTGCCATTTTAATAAACAACCAAAAGGGTTGAGTAATTGGCTTTAAACCGCTGCTCACTGTTGTTTTATCAAACATGACTCTAACAGGAGGAATCGTAAGATCAGCGTTTCAATCCATGGCGAGATACTGAACCCTTAAAGTGTCAGGATGTTGCAATCCCAAATATTTAGTTCATGTCAGTGTAAATTATACTGTAATGTTAGCAGGGTCATTATGTAGCCTTTTTTGTTTGACATTTAATGCTCCCAAATTTGCCCTAAGAAAATGTTCTTGTCAGCTGTCAGCTGTCACTCTCCAATTTCACAACAGAAAAATGCAGTGAAGATATATGTCAGATATAGTTTTGTGCCATTTCATAAATGAATAAGGAAGCATCTATATTGAAGCCTTGTGGGTTTTGTTCTTGTATCTTTGTAGACACTAGTCTGGAAATTCATCAATCAGCCGTCCACCAGTTTGACACAGAACAGTAGCTCAGTAGCTGGGAGCCAAGAGACGCTCCAGTTCGTGAGATGGTAAAACAAAAGCTAGTGCTTTATTGTATTGCCAACACAAAGTTGACAGACGACACGCTGGATGTTCAGCTCTGTGGAACATGAACGAACAGAGACTCAGTACACATTGTTGTGAACTATACAGTGTGTTGAATGCCTCAAACTGTCCCTTAGAAAAGACCTGAGCGGTACTCAATGTGACTGTTAGGAAAACGCTTCACATCCTCTCCCTCCTGTACAGAGAGGATTCTCTGTACAGGAGGGAGAGGATGTGAAGTGTACCTAAATGCTGGACATACTTCGACTGGGTGCTCAAGCATTCATTTAGACTTCACTGTAACTGTTTCACACAGCTTGATCATATTTAGTGCTTCTGGAAACCGAGCAATAAAGCATGCTGTGACAGTAGCTTTGGTACATCAGCCACATCTGTATAGAAACATGACTGCTCAGGTTCTATGCCGCTATGTAATGCTGCAGTAACCTCTGTGTGATCTGGTTGTATGAATAAAATAAACTTATGACTAACAATACATTTTTTTACGTTGTTTATCATTTTCTGTGTGTCGTCTGTGGTCCAGAGGAGGATATGGCAGCACAGACCAGATTGACATTTGTGGCTATTAAATGGTCCCAGAAACAGGATGTGTTGGTGGCCCTCTGTCCTTCCCTGTACTACAACTGCCGGGTCTGATGTCCCACTCAAACACTGGGAATATTCAGATATTCACATACAATGCACACATTGGCCTGGAGTGTTGCTGTTGTTTATCTATTGAACAGCCTTCAGTGAACCTTGCTTCAGTAACCACCCAGTCATAGGGCCACCTGCGCTCCCCGCTTTAACCTTCATTACTATATCATCACCATCATCATCATCATTCTCCCTCAAACCTGCATGTCCTTCTGTTCTAACTCTGCTGTCAGCTTCTTATGAGTAATGATGGAGGTGTATACCTTGCCTCCCCCGGCCAGGTGCTAAATATTAGTGCTAATTAGCGAATATTAGCAGAAAGCTAAACTAAGTTGCACACAGGATATCACACACCAGCTAAACAGCATTTGGTTAAAGGAGGTGCAGCCTAGAATCGAAAATAGATAATTATACTATATCTATGGAAAGTATTGCTTTTTTTAAACTGTTGACGGTGTTGTATGTATAGAGAAGCCTTTATTTTCCATTATACAGTAGACTTGATGAATAAAAGCACAGCAGTGTGAATAACACCAGGTTCTTCGTTTTGTCTTTTGGACTCATCCGTTAGACAACTGTAGGCCTATAATAGATATTCTTCTTCATGGCTTTGAACGTTGTGCTCGGACTTGGATACAATTATCAGATTACAGTACACTAAGGCTGAATTTTTTTTTCATGCAAGTTTCCACCATTTGGACCAAGTTAATGTGAATATTCACATTTAGAAACAATGAGATTTGGTGTTCCTGTCTTTCTGAAATGTGGCTTGTAGCCGACAGCTCACTGCTGATTTCTGGCATCTTTTACCATGAGTATCTCTAAATGTTCCGTTTGTGTTTTGTTCGTTTTGTGAGTATAATTTGTTTATTTGTATCAGTAAAGTTAATAAAAATTTTCATTTTTAATCAATTTCTTAATATTGTGAACCCCCCTTCCCGCCATTCTTTCTCCTAACCCCTTAACACAGGGATTCCCAAAGTGTGGTGGGTGCGCGAGCTGCCTCTAGGGGGTGCGCGAGAGGAAAAATGTAATGATGGTCTAATGGTGTAATAATTAATATTAAATATAATTTAAAATAATTTCAGTGGGATTTTTCACAAAATAAAAACATGAATGTGACCGAGCGTCTTGGGTTCGTGCATGAGGGCACTTATCTAATAGTAATAACTGGAGTCGGGAGACCAGACATCTTGTTCAGCCCACGGCTACTCTCTTTATTATTGTTTCCCCCTTCGGCCTGAGGCGGGGGTTACCCCTTCGCTACGGCAACCCTCAAGGGACATATTATCTTCAACACCAGAACGACAAACATGAGTCTGTTACATGAATTATAAAAATTATTATAAAAATGAATTATAAAAATTACCTTTGTAAGATTTAAATTTAAAAACTGACAATTTAATAAATAAATGCACTTCAGCTAGCCTAGCTTGTGCAGCTAACGTCAGCTAACAGCTAACTTCATTCATTCAGTAACATTCATGCAAATATGATAAACTGGCTGAAATCGGGGAAACTGTCAGGCGGGACATCTGCGAGAGCGAGAGCGAGAGACCGAGAGCGAGAGCGAGAGACCGAGAGCGAGAGCGAGAGACCGAGAGCGAGAGCGAGAGACCGAGAGCGAGAGCGAGAGACCGAGAGGCCGAGACCGAGAGACCGAGAGGCCGAGAGCGAGAGACCGAGAGGCCGAGRAATCGGAGGCGAGAGAAACGGAGAGGTGCGTTGGGGAGAGACCGGGAGAAGAAATCGAACGGGAGTCAGAGAAAGATGAGACGGAGGAGACCGAAAAGGAGGAAGGGATAGCACAGACAAATGGGGAGCACATAGGCCCATCGCGGAGTCAAGGTGAAAAAAGAGAAAATATGATGAAAATGATCTGGTTCTGGGCTTCACTTGGATTGGCAATGCAGATTGCCCAAAGCCACAGTGCATGGTGTGCAGTGAGGTTCTGGCTAACAGCTGTCTGAAGCCCTCTTATTTACGTCGCCACCTGAACACCAAGCATGCCAGTGCAAGTCAAAAGCCCCTTACATTTTTATATCGAAATTGGAGGAGTTACAAAACAGCCAAAAACAACTGCAGTCTCATTCATGTGTTGGGTCTACAAAACACGCACTACGGGCTTCATATCTGGTCACAGAATAGCAAGAAAGGGGCTACCGCACACAATCGCCGAAGACGTGTGCTTGCCAGCTGCCAAAGAGATGGTGGAATGTATGATGGAGAGAGAGAAGCAAACAAGTTGGACATGATCCCGGTGTCCAACAACACTGTGTCGCGCAGCATCGATGCTTTGTCCGAAGACATCCTGGCTACATTAGTCGGTCGCGTGAAGAGTGAGTTCTACTCTCTGCAAGTAGATGAGTCTACACATGTGGCCAATATGGCCAATCTTCTGGTGTACGTCAGTTACCTTTTCGAAGGCACGGTGCAGTGTCTTTTTATCTTGGAAACAAACGCCACGGGCGAGCAAACTGTTCTCTCATTGGTCCGATTTTTATGCGGCTATAAATAGGCTCTGTTGCTTTTTTTAAGGTGTGGGGGATTAGGGGTGCGTGAACCCAGTCGGGATGTAGAAGGGGGTAGCCTAAAAAGTTTGGGAACTGCTGCTTTAACACATCACAGGCTCAGTGTCCTTTCTTTCAGCTCCGCACAGCTGCCGCACAGCCGTAGACCCTCTTCTTGTGTTGTCTTATCCATCTCATGACCCCATAGATTAATCTCTGCAGCCCCTGCTATGAACCACTGTCACGTATAACTCTAAACCTGAGATTCCTTGTTAATAAAGCAATTCTGAAACATTTATTCAGAAGTCAATTTATTTCAGTGATGTTAACAAGCACAAAGCAACCCTTGAGTTTGACAAACCTCTACTGACTGCAGCTGTGCCTCACTCACAGATTATGAACACATCACTGAAGTGTCCTGTTGAAATATTACCAGGCTACTGTCGCCCATACAACGCTGAAAACTATGAGCTGCTGTGGTTGTGTTCTGGATTTATTTGCCCATGCTCTGGGCCGATACACTGATGGAGATGGCTGCTATGGATTCACAGTGTCAAAAACAAATCAACTAACTAGGAATGCAATGAACGTTGATATTCTAATTATCATTAATAACAAATACATTGTGTGCAATAGTCCCGCCTCCCCCCCACAGACAGCGAGCCTCCTCTGTGGAGCCTAACGGTCTCAGTCTTCAGTCCAGAAGTCATCATTTACTGAAAAGCAAGATGTGAGCAACACTACCTACCAGACTGACCCTGACATCACTTACCAGTTACTATGTACAATCATTTACAGCTTTTCCTTGGACAGATATATAATGCAACGACATCTGTAGAGCGTGAGAGAAGCACTCAGTGTCTCAGGACCACTGCTGGGGAGAAATCGGAGGTTTTGAGGACAAAGTCATCTTGAGAATTAAGCCATATGAGAATAAAGTCATGATATTTTAAGCAAAAGTTTGCAAAGAACATCACATTTAATGTAATTACAGATCACATTGCATTGTGCATGATTTTGCATCTTCAGTCCATAAACATATGGAACAGCTACTATTAGTTCTTGCAGATGACTTGTGTTGAGACAATGTCACCGTTTACTACGAGGGATGATTAGTATTTGCTCATAATATTTACTTTGTTCTTGAAATATTGTATTGAAGTAAAATGTCAAGCTAATTTACCACTTTGTCCTTCACAATTTTACAACAGTACTCTGCTAATATTATGACATTATGACTTTATTATTCAGTGTGAGGTATCCCGACACTGCACTAACTGATTCCATCATTGTTCTGTCAGAGGTAATGAGATGACGCAGCTCACACTTCTTTCAGCCGTGTGCTGTGGAAGGTCCACAGTCGGCAGGTCTTTCCATCCTAACCAACCACAGCAGGGGATGTCGCACTCACTGAAGTCAGCAGTCCTTTCAGGCCGAGTTCACAATGGGACGATACCACAGAGTTCCATGCTGCAGCTAGTGTGTAGAGATCCTGTTGTGGACCTGCTGGTAGCACAAGGTGGAGGAAGATTACGAGTCCTCTATAGAGAAAGCTTGGTGTGTGTTGGGGAATCGCCGGGTGTTGTAGTTTGGATTGTCTCTCACTCGCTCTCTGATGTCCCTCTTCACCTGGCAGGAGGACAGACAGTGAGACAGCAGGTCACTGAGAGAATGGCCTTCATATTAAAACTCCTGTTTCCTGTTCTTCATGTATATGAAGCTTACATGGGCTTTATTTTTCTGTTCTTCAAAGCAGTCAAAGGGACCAATCCTCCAGTTCTGTGCTGTTGACGGGCCAACTGTTTTCAAGGTTAAGTCCCTCTGTACATGAAGTCACTTCCAGATACAAATGACCACTCTCATCCTTACAGGCCCCATTAGAAGAATGAGGGTTAAATTGTACCAGCATTAAATTGGGATTTGGCAGTCAGGTAGTAAAATGTATGGAATGTAATTACATAAGTAAAGACTGCATACATAGATGTATTAATTAATCACATTATTTGTATGTTTCTATTTCTTGTTCAACCACAGAGAATCTGCCTCTGAGAACTTCTTGTTCTAGGCTTCTCTGTATTTCTCAGGTGGAGGTGTGTTGATGGCGCAGTGAGGATATATAGCTCTGGAGAGAGGTTTCACAGCTGTGGCTTCTTACGGCCATAATGTCTGGTGTCCAGTCCAAATACACTTAATCATGCATTTCCCATAGTGCCCGGTAAACACCCAAGTCTTTCAAACTCCACATCTCCAGTTTGCAACACAGGTGTTCTGTTAGTAATGTGTCGTCTACAAACCCAAGCTGAGATGACATCATTATGACATCATCAGGATTATTTTCTCACTTAAGAGACTTTTCACAGGCGGAGCAGCACTCTCTATTACGTGTACACTGCCCCTGTAATTATAATGACGTATGAGACAGTTTCAAAATTGATTTCTATTGTTTGGGCCCTTTTTTAATTTTCATATTCAGGATCCAGTGTTTTTTAGAAAAGCGATATGCAGCCACAGTGCCATGCCAGCCAATCATACGAGTCCTACTGGTATCCACGATTCACTCTTGGTGCCTTCATTTCAAAATAATCAGCAGAACTTCACCAAAGACCATGCATCAATACTTATCCTGAGATTTAAGCTAGATGACAATGGACATTATAGGTTAAGATGACTAACAACAATGCTGGCATGAATTCACTTCGGGACATTACCTGTTTGGCATATGCTTCCTGCAACTCTGGCCTCTCCAGCTCCCCCTGCAGGCTGTGTGGGTCAGTGGCAGGATGGGCTCCTGCAGCTCGAGCAGCTTGACTCACTGCGTCTGACAGGGACAGGTGTGGCCCTTCACACTGGGTTGTCTAAGGACAGAAACTAGACTTATAGGAACATTATGATATCTCTGCTTGTCCAGGACAGGGTTATCTTCAGGACATATTTAGCCGAGCTTAGCACAAAGACTGGAAGCATTAGGAAATGGTTAACCTGGCTCTGTCTTCCCACAACGCTGTTCTATCGTATTAGCAAGCAAGCTATTGTCAACAAGTCCCCTCATTTCTTCACTTTGGACAGAGCTCAAACATTTGGACAGTTTCTCTCAGACTACAGAGCACGGCTCACCTTCCTCCTCTTGGCGGGCATACCGTGCAGGTAGGCGTCGGACAGCGGTGGCTGAGCTTTGATCTTCCTCTGAGACAGCATGTCATGTCTGATGATGGGAACCCATTCCTGACAAACACATTATTATACATAGTCAAAATCCAACGAGCGGATCATCACGCTAATTTATGAAACTGATGTGCTACATAGCAATACGTTTATTTCTATAGCGCTTTAAACAACAAAGTGCTTAACATAACATATAAAAAGACATTAAAGTTGAACACCTGGTAGTGAGAGTACAAACACAGTCACTGTTGACATGTGCTCACTATAGACTGTATCTAGCACCGTAGACTGTATCTAGCCC
>NW_022280087.1:2597339-2615701 GCF_004355925.1 Anarrhichthys ocellatus | reverse complement strand
TGTATCTAGCACCATAGACTGTATCTAGAACCATAGACTGTATCTAGTACTATAGACTGTATCTAGCAGCATATACTGTATCTAGAACAGGGGTCACCAATTGGCGGACCGCAGTCCGGATCCGGACCCAGACACCGTTATATCCGGACCCAGGACCTAAAATCGATTTTATTTTGACAGAGCGCTTCTATTTTAACCGGCGCAGCTTTTTCAGCCTTTACGGCACTTGTTCAGCAGTGCAGGAAATGCACCGACCAATGCGTTGTAAATCACATCACGTGATGCAGCTCAGCCAATCAAATATGAGTATTCTGACAAGTTTCCTGAATCGAGTGAGATGTACACACACCGGGGGAGAGACGAGGAAAGAGAAGGAAGAGCAGCAGAATATTACGTGAGTCAGAGAAGTTATTTCACATAAACATTCTCCAAAGAGAGAAAAGTGGTCAAAGAGACAAGAGTCTTTAACCAAGAATGAACAGACTCTTATAGGTTAATTCTTCACACGGACAGTTCATAACCAGTGTGTCTCATATGTTTAGAGACCGTGACGATTATTAAAAGCGGTAAATGAAGCGACACTACGAGACAAAGAACAACTCTTTTGAGCAAACGTACGCACTCACATCTGAATGAAGACACAGATAATAAACCTAAGCGCCCAATATGATCAGAATCCTAACACATGAATTCACTGACCAACAATGATGTAAACAGAGAGAATAGAGCTGAAACAAGTGTTAATAACCACAGATAAATATCATGCTCACTGATTTATCTTTCTATAAGCTTTCTGTTATATCAGTTATTCTTTATTCCAGCTCTTATTTTACTTGAAATGAGAAGAACATTTGTTTATGTATTTCTATGTATTATTATTTATAATCCATCCAGTTAAATTTGAAAAGTGAGAATAATAATTTAAAAAATATAATTGATGTGTACTTTCTTTATTTGATTTGACAGTTGTTGACTACACAGAGACATTACTACTACTAGGCTTCTTGAATATATACAGTATATGGCACTAAATAGCGCAAGTTAGATATTATTGTAATGTTCCGGACCCGAGGACATTTTCTCAATCTGGACCTTTTGGAATTTTAATTGAAGACCCCTGATCTAGCACTATAGACTGTATCTAGCCCTATAGACTGTATCTAGCCCCATAGACTGTATCTAGCCCTATAGACTGTATCTAGCCCCATAGACTGTATCTAGCCCCATAGACTGTATCTAGCCCCATAGACTGTATTTAGCCCCATAGACTGCATCTAGCCCTATAGACTGTATCTAGCACTATAGACTGTATCTAGCCCCATAGACTGTATCTAGCCGCATAGACTGTATATAGCACTATAGACTGCATCTAGCAGCATAGACTGTGTCTAGCAGCAGTGTGGGACACCTGCAGCTGGTGTGAAATACACTGTGAAATACCTTGTGCTGGTATGCCTAATTAGCATTGTGTGAACTCGTCTGGCAAGGATTCGGATGCCTCTCAACATGGTGATGACTGAGCTGGCGCCTCGTAGCTAACGTTGCTAACAGCACTAAAAGGCATGAGGTCCAACAAGACTATGACTGGAATTGTACCACTGTAAATAACTGTCTACTTGTGTCATTGTGTTGTTTTTCATTGATCTTTTATTTGGTTATTTCTATGTCCCTGGCTGTGTCCCCTACAGCACCCTGCCACCTTCAGTGTGGATCTAACCTGCCTATGGTAAATAGATATTAAAAATCTCCCTGAAAGCTTAAGAATAAATAAATCCTAAAACCCTTAAAAGCAAAAGATTACCATAACTTCCAAACACATTCAACTTATTGAATGTGTCACACAAGGATGCTCTCAAACTAATATTAAAAACATCCAAAACCCAGGTTCAACCTAATGATACGTCTATAGATATCAGTGTTCACCATATATATTCTATATCAACTGCTCAGACTAATGCATCATGGGTATGGATAAGGCTTCTTAACAGGAGGCTTTGGATCTGTTTGTTTAAAGGTTGTTTACAGGGTCAGGTTAAAGTCCTATTTTTCCAGGTTGGATCAGATAAACAGGTATTTTTTGTGAATGGCAGTTTGAAAACCTAGATTTGTGCTGCTTGATAGCCATGGTTGGCAATAGGCATTAAACCTTGATATCGATATAATCCTGGGAAAACCCTCATTCCTTACAGGTGGAACAGCTGCTGCCCATGGCTCCACCTCAGGGGCCGCCCCCTCCAGTCCTGTCGGGGCCCCAGCAGGAGTGTACCCTGATAAGGCCGTGCTTTCTCCGGGAGATGCTCCCCTCTCTCCACTGTCGCCTGACGAAGCCATGGCCTCCTCTGCTGTGGTGGCTGGAGCCGGAGACAAACTCTCTTCCATCTGACAGAGGGGTTGATCACATGACCCATTCATTCCTATTACATGTTTATATTAGTACTGCAGCAGATACACAAACTGTTGACTCAGACTGTACCGGATGTGGTCAGAGTTGGTGAATGTAACAGAGAAAAATTCGTCACACTTTCAAAGGGTACAATGTTGGGCTGCATGGTCTTGGCCAAGGCAATAATCCGGAATCACTTTTTGTGTGTGTTCATTTGTATTAATGATTTTTCATCTCTCATTATTCTTTTGATTCAAGGATGTTTTTCTGCATCTAAGAACATCTGGACATTTTCCTACTACACTGGTTGTTCACAGTAAAATAAAGTGGTTCATTATTTCCAATATACGTATATAATTACAGACCCTAAAAACTAAAATCATCAGTCACTCATATACACCATAAATCAAGCGTCTCTCCTGCGGAAAGTGATGAATAGATGGTTCTCATGTTGAAAGTACTAAATCTAAATGTTCTGATCCTACCCCAAACGTTAGCACTTCCACAATCTGAATGACTAAAATCATCAGCACAGATACAGCAACATAAAAAGATGCATGCAAGAGTGAAAGTAATGTTGAAACAATTAGTCTGTTAGACTCAACTTAAAAAACATCGCCTGAATAATGTATTGATGGATCCACTATGAACGTAATGGACAGCCTGTCATTGTCTCAGCTTCAGAGTCTGTATGTGTGAAACACTCCTTAACAGCAGTCGTTTTTATCTTTTGACTGAAATGTAATTAGTTAATGCAGACAATTCTTCCAGCAGAAGCTTAAACCTTCTTAAAGGGTAAGTCTGGTGAGATTCTAAAGGTTTCTTCTTTTCAACAAATCTCATGTGCAGAGCCCCACCAACACTGTTCTATCCGTCCTACTAATAAGTATCGCTTGTGTATTCAAAGCCTGATACATCCTGTTCCTCATCCTCCAAAGCATATCCTTCTTCTGCAGTGCGGTGGGTTGGCTCACTAATGACTATTGATTACCTGTGCATAGATGATGTAGTGCTGGATCTGGTCCTCAGTAATCGGGTTGTGTTCCAGAATGACATGCAGCCTCATAGACATCATACTGGTCAGCCAGTTGACCAGACTGGGATTGACTTCTGCAGACATCCTCCTCTACACAAACACACACACAGAAACATGCAGTAACATCCAGCTGTGACTTGTATCCCAGAATGCTGCGGTCATACATGATGAGTACTAACAATGCGGTGGTTGATGACGGCAGTCAGAGATCTCTGCTCTCCTCCGAGGCAGTACAGGTTCAGAGCCAGACACTCAAACAGGCCCTGAGTGCACAGCAGCAGCAGATGGGGGCCAAACGTGTGATCTGCATGAAGACAGAAAACCCTTCACATCTCCTCATCTTCACATCAAAGACATCCTAACATGTTAGGAGCTGTAGGAGGCGGTGTTCAGGCACAAACATATCTAGAGGAGCGACAATATGGAGCCCTTAATGTCAACGATCTTATTACAAGATACGTTTGAGAACAACATAATCATTTTACAGAGAACATGCTGTGTCTGTAGAAGCTGCTCTGACAGAAGCAATTTCTGCAGTAATCAAACTTTGCTCCTCAGATAATGCACATAACTCAAAAGTCTGTTCATGCAGCTCAATCAAATGACCTCCTTTAATATTCTCATGTACGTGTGTATTGATTAAACCATTAGCCGTAGCCAAAGGTATCCCACTTACATGGATTAAACAATCATTTTAAATACAGTTTTAAACTTTGTGAGCTGGGTGTTGGGGAAATTAATTCATCTGTGCATTATGTGAAATTAATATAAGTTTATTACATCAAAAACAGCAGGTTATGACAGAATAATCAAGCGGTATTTTCCCTGTCACATATCTTCTCCTTTGCTTCACAAGGACTGTGAATGGTATCCTTTAATCAGCTCACAGTCAACAATGAACATCCCCTCCTGCAGCTCCTCAGAGAGGTGGGACTCCTCTCCTAGATATCAGCACAGATCAGTCATGAGTTCAGAGCGGTGATGAAGGGCTCTGAACAGCTCACTCTTTAGGACTGATTTCCTACCCTGAGGATCTGTCGCCTTTGGGCTCTATGTCTTCCAGCCGTATTCTAGGTAACTGACAACGGCTCAGTCTTAGAGAAAGTGGAATATTAAACACGTTAACCTGAGTCAGAGAGGCAAAGGATGATGGCTAACCTGTTGATCAGCCACTGACTGACTTACCATTGTGGTGCAGGATATGTGAGGCCATCTGCGTGAACTGCTGTCTGAGGAAAGACAGGTTGCTCTGAACGATGTCCACTCCGTCTCGCACCGTCACCGTGGCCTAGACACAACGCACACACACACACACACACACAGACACAGACAAACACACACACACACTGATGTTCATCACTACGTACCTGCCACACAGCACAGTGCATTAGATGGACTGTAGAGGTCTGTGTGTGTAAGAGGTCGTCCTTACAAAGCTCTCAGCTACGTACTCCTCCAGTCCGTTAATGAGCTCCTCGGCTGCTGTCTGCAGAGAGGACAATGTGTGAAAGTCTTTACTGTGCAACATCAAATCAACAAATCAACAGATCCAAACAGCACTCAACACCGTCAACTTGGAATGTCCCGATCTAGTTTTTTTTTACCCCAAATCCCAATCCTGATGGAGTCATTGAATATTTCTTTTTCAAAATGGTTCTACCTGTCCTACCTGTTCTTTGAGATCAGATCGGGACATCCCTACTGTCCACACATGTGTGGACAGTTAACAAGCAGGTGTCACATGCTGCATCACAGAGACTAAACTGTTGGCCAAAAGCTAATCAAATACACATTCTTTCTTGTGCCCGACCAATGTTACATAATATCATGAACAATGAAGTAACATATCAAGTAGTGTGTGAACAAAGTGTGAGGGATTCTCTGTACAGTACTTACAGCTATGTTAGCGTCAGTGGGCTCTCTGCCCTGAAGGTAGTGTTCAGTGAAGAAGTCAGTGAGCTGCGGCTGGATGCGACTCACAGGCTGGGCGTTCCCATGAAGCAGCAGCACCATGTCCACCATGGAGAAGCTCTGACACACCAGGGACAGCAGATCACCAAAGAACCCTGCCGGGATGAGAGCTGGTTTACCAATAACAATCATGAGAAATGCTGGAATTACTCTTCGGATGGGATGTGTTCAATGTTTTGGCCTGATCCCAGCACACCGGCTGAAACATAAACCAGAGGTCAGTGGTCAGTGTTGACTTTCTGCTGATGTATGACTCACCCACAGCATCTCCAGAGCCAGGAGTGAAAAGGTTGCTGGTCTGGGACAGTCTTTGGATGAACTGGGCGATGCTCTCTCCATGGCCCTGATGGGCCCCCAGAGAGCTCATCATGGTGGACAGCACTCCCTGCACGATGCCGGTGAACAGCTCCGGGCTCAGAGAGTCTCCACCCGAACCGCTGCCGGCCTGAGCGGGGGCGGGACCACTGGACTGAGGGGGGACTGGGGCACTAGCTCCACTCGCAGTTGGCTGGGCAGAGAAAACTAATTTAGCAGGTTCATGTTCACATCAAGTCTTTTTCTGCACATACGGATATTTGATGTTGATAGTAACCAGATGCTTTTCACTGGGACATCAATATTGTGTAGTTCATCATCGTCATTTTGTCCGTTTGATCCCCTTTCATTAGCTACTGTGAATTGAAAGATACTCAACTGATCAGCTTTCTGATCCTCAATTCCAGTCTGTCCTGTTGAGGTAGTTCATTCATTTCAGTGGCAACAAATATCCTATATGTCATTCTTATTGACTTAAACTTAATGACACCTACGGGCAATCCATTACCAGTACAGCAAATTAGATCTGGAAATGTGGATAAAGTCAGCAAGGAGAGAGAGAGGTGTCTGACAACAGAGGTCCTGGCTGGAATGGAACGGGATGCATCATATATGGGGGTGGCTGTGGCTCAGAGGTAGAGCGGGTCGTTCACTGATCAGAAGATTAGCGTCCCAATCCCCGGCTCCTCCAGTCCGCATGTCAGCAAAATACTGAACTCAGAGTTTCTCCTGAAGGCTATTCCTGAGCATTACTTTAGATCCTGATGGGCAGGTGGCACCTTGTATGGCAGCCTCTGTCATCAGTGTCACAATGTGTGTGTGAATGGGTGAATGGCTTGTGTGTCTGTGAGTGAACTGCAGGTCCAGAATAAGCGGTGGAGAACAACTAACTTAATCAGACATTCCATGTTTTTCATTGCCATCATGCTGCTCAGAGTCATCTCAGTGACTGGCGCTAAACAGCTAACGGAGGTTAGGTTGTGTTGACTTGCACGGTGTGTCGATTTCCAAGCTCTACTTAGCAAACATGAGTATTGGGAAGGTACATTGTTACGCTATCATGATGGGTTGAAATGTAATCTTATAAGATCTAAATTTGGTGAGAAACTTGAATAAATCCAGTTGTTGAAGGAGATGTTTTCACAGAGAGAATTATGATCTGTTAATTATAACACGAGCTCATCATTGAAACTACTAATGCCAAGAAGTTTAAAATAAAAATACTAACATTTGAATTGCATGTTTTCTGCAAATAACCACTATAGATGACAACAACAAAGAGAAAAGACAACATTTAGAATGTGTGAGAGGTTACATTGACTTTGGGTTGCTTGGATGTATGCCATGCAGTTACCATACCAGTGCTTCAAAAGCATTTCTATTGACATTCAAGGAAAAAAACAAATATACCATCTGTGCTTCAAAATGTTACTGTGTTATACATTTTAGGCCATATCGCCCAGCCCTAATTTAAGTTAATTTACCATTAGCATCTGATCCACGAGGTACCTGGACTCCTGAAACTTCCCAACAACGTTTCGGGTGATTTTAAAGTGTCAAAGTGGGTAACACCATTTAGAAAACTATGTAATACATAGTAAATATTGCTTTGATATCCCATCAGATAAAGTTTGGTAATCTGTGTAAGTGTAACATCTACATTTTGTCTGCTTACTACACTTGTTAAGTGTTATGCATTATGAGTGTATAATGTGACAGAGGAACCAGGAGAAAGTACGCATGCCACCATATATTGGTTTTCTGGAGCACTAAGTGAACTCACCTGTATGAAGTCTGACATGCCCTGGAAGAAGGCCGGCAACCCCGGCATTGTCACAGTGATGGAGGGAGCTGCTCCAGAGCCAGGACCTCCTGGTCCGCCCAGCAGAGAGCCCAGCAGCTGGGCCAGATTTCCCTCAGGACTGCCCTCTGCTGGCAGGCCTATGGAGGTAGTATTGGTGGTGTGGGTGGATGTCTGTCCGGAGGTGTTGGCATAGGGAGGGGGGGGGGATGTGGTGGATGAATCAGACGAGGAGGAGGTAGAAAAGGAGGACTGAGAGCTGGACAAAGAGGACGTGGACATGGGATCACCTGGAGGAGGTTTAAACAACATAAACAATGGTGATGCAGATCCCTTGGATTTGTTTTTGTCTTTATAAAATGGGGCCAAGATACATGAGTGGGATCAACTTGTCAATGCTCTCTGGTGGACTTCTAAATGACCTCAAACTTGGTGGGACATTTCTGTGGTGCCGTCTCTTGTTACGTATTGGTCGACATCTACACAACAGCAATAAATATGCAATAAGTTATTATCGATTGATATATCGTCCTCGTCAATTTATCTAGCTCTGAAAATAACTACTACTGATTCCAGCAAGCATTGCTGTGAAAGTTATCAAGTTGTGGTACTGCAGAAGTGACATTCCAAAATCAATGTGCACTTACATACTTACAACTACAGTTTAACGTAACAGTCTTTAACTTGATATCAATCGTCATATACGAGACATTAATGAAATTCCACCTCTGCATTTCACCCATCCAGCATTTTAGGAGTCGCAGGCTGCTGTTGGGAGCAGCTTGGGTTTCAGAGTCTCAGTATCTAACCACCAACCTTGTGGTTAAAGGACGACAATAATGACTCAATGTGACAGTGAAGGACTACTTAAGTCAAGTTGTTATATTGTTAGCTACTCTGACTGTGAGCTCCTGAAACGGTACATTCAGAGTGCTTTAACACCTATCCTCTTTGCTCTGGTTAAAAACACATCAGGTGCTTTTGCCTTGTTAGTAACGTTTGTTTTGCCTGGTGTGAAAGTTCAAAACCTGGTGCGGACCGAACAACCGAAACAAGATTTCTTGAAAAGGTAGGCCTCGGTCCGATTCTGGTGAGCTTTGTGAAAGCTAAAGGACCAACCACAGGTATTTTCACAGATTAACAGCTGTTCTCCATTAAACAGTAGACTGTTAGGATCCCTGTCTGCTCCTAGTTTGTGCTCCTCTGTTTTTCCCCCTGTCTGTTTTGTTATTGTGGGCCATGTGCTTATGTTTTGTTCTTGTGTCAGCCTACAGTTTCCACCCCCATGTTCCGCCCACTTCACGCCTCTCTCCTTAGGCTCAGCTGTGGCTCATTCCAGTGATCGCCACTGGCTGATTTAAATACCTCGGCGTTTCACCGGCGCGTCGTCAGTCCGTCCGGTTACCAGTCTGGTCACGTAAGTCTGAACACCCATTTCAGTGAAGATCGTTACCCGTTTGTTTTCTGTTCCTTCAGTTTTGAGTGCGGTCGAGTTTCCCTCCCGTCTCCGGAGGCTACCTGTCCCGGCCTCGGTTGATCTTCCCTTCCGACTCCGGTGGAGATTATAGGAGTGACTTTAATTTGCTGGACAGTTAGTCTTTTTTTGTTTGTTCTTTCTGTGACTCCTCCTGCACAGTTAAAGTCTTGGCTGGAGTAAACCTGCTGTGTGCGTGCGTTTGGGTCCACTAACTACACTACCACATAACAAGACACAGGTGACCAGGTGGTCACTAATCCCCTGCTGTAGAGCACTCCTGGGCCGTGCACATCACATGCCAGTGTGTAATGATGGCAGAACTGTCCAATCAAGGAATTAGCTGTCAGTCTGTATAACTTTATGTTACTCCTCTTGGTTCATTTGTAAAATGTTAGTGTGAACAGGAACTAAAACGCAACAATGTATTTTTTTCTCTTGGTCTGGACCAAAAGAACCGAACTACAGGTGAGAAAGCACCACAACATCCACACATACCGATAAATAGTAGTAATATCAAGAAAGTAATAAAAAGTGGCATAATCAGCTACTATTGCACTTTGTAAAGATATCTATATGAAAGACTTGACACTGACCTGTCTGCCCCGGCATCAGGAGCTGTCCCACCAGACCACTGATCATCTGGGTGAGGGAGGAGGGAGCCAGAGGAGGGCCCTGCTCACAGAGGGGTGAGGGAGGCAGAGATTAGCAAGCAGCTTCACGCTCATTGCACAACAGTAATTCATCTGGATTATTCAATACTCTGCAGCACATAGCTAGAGATCGATAAATGAATTGGCAGGTAGATACAAGTTGAATCTTTGAATTCATTTTTAAAGTAAAATAAATAAGAATTTTGTTTAAACTTTCCAAATGTTTTCCTTGTCCATGTGTTTGTTTTTTCTGCTATCACTGGGTTCTGCTCAGACGTATAGGCCTACAGAACTCTCATTTATACTTTGGTTCACTTAACAGCTTTCCATGATGGTCAATTTAATATTTTTGAACTTTTGGGAAATTTCGATGGACTTTTAAAACTGTTTTCTTATGTTCTATCAACCAAACAATTGATCTATTCGTCAAGACAATAACTTTCAGTTGAATCGATAATGAGAATCTTTAGTCTCTTTTCACTCTGTTGGTGTTACCTGTTCTGGCTGCTGACCAGCTGCGGGTTCTGTGACCTGCAGGTTGATGGTGGTTCCTCGGGGTCCCACAGGCTGAGGGATGTGGGGGGAGAAGGATGGTCTGGTGATGACCACCCTCGCCTGAGCAGGGTGAGGGGGCTGTGGGGAAGCAGCTCCCTCCACGTTGGGAGCTGAGCTAGGGACAGACTGCATCTGTGCTGGGTGGCCGGCTGAGACTGCAGTGGCCATGACGGCAGCTTGGTGGGAGATCTGATGCACAATGGCCTGCATGAACTCAGGGGGCAGGCCTGGCAAGTGGACCTGGGGCAGTCCTGGAAACAAAGAAGTTTGTCCTGAAAAACAGATCTTTGAATGTGTCCACTTAAATTTCTTCTGACCCAAAGTGTCCAAAAGAAGAATCGCTGCAACCGGAAGGAGGAGACAGCTATTACCATAGCAACAACTCACCAGGCTGTCCAGTACCTGCGGTGTTTGGCTGTCCTGGAACCTGAGACCCAGCAGCTGACTCGCCTGTTCCACACAAGAAGAGCTCTGTATAGACTTATGTCCTATCATTTTTTAACAAACATAACTGTCTTTATTATTTATATATTTCCATATTCATTCCATATGAATCGTTATCTGCTAATGCAGATGATCTGAGCTCAGTTCCTTGTTTCACTTGTCTGTCTGTACTTTCATGCACTCCTCATGCTCCATCAGTGTTGTCATCCATTGAAATACATGGGATACTGGCTGTTTCCTCTGTCGGTACATTTATAGTCAGGTTCTGTGATGACATGACACACATACCATCAACGTTCACCTGCATCATGACTACCGGCTCCATGGTCTGGTGGGTGACCCGGATTACTCGGGGTCCTCCCTGTCCTTGTTGATGACTGGTCCCGTTTGACTGAATCTGGCCTGTCGCCTGCTGATCCGATTGGCCAGCGCTGTGAGACGGCTGGCGTTGTCCTTCAGCTGTCTGTCTCCCATTAGATGTCATGGTCATTGTTGTCCCTAAGTTTATCTAGAGGAGAAATACATGATTTACTGCAAGGTCAAGCACAGACATGTAAACGACAGACATCGTGATGTAAAGTTTGAATCTAACCGTTACTGATGTACAAAGCTTTCTAAAGAGGAGTGGACTTGATGATGGGATGTACATCACCACATCCCAGCAGCTCATTAGAGAGTGAGTTCTGGAGAAAAGCATGTCACATTGTGAAAGAGGCTTGAACTGAAATGTTACTAAGACATTTGCACTTTCTCCAGTTGAATGACTTCTTATTTGGGAGTAAATTGTTTGCACAGCTATCTGTGCAGTACTGTAGAGCAGAGTGATATTTGATGTTATTTCCAGATTATTTATGTGATTGTTTGATATGAATTCAGTTCAGTGTGTTTCTATATTTATGTACAACTGGGAATAGAGAAATCTCTCCAGTATGGGATTATAGATGCTGTAGTAGTGAGGAAGATGGCACCGAGCACAGGCTGAGAAGATGGAGATGTGGGATCTTCTGAAATGAGCTCAGAAGGTAGAGCGGATCGTCCCTCAATCACAGAACCAGCGATTTGATCCCCGGCTCCTCTAGTCCATGTCAATGTTTCCTTGGACAAGACACTTAACTCCAAATTGCTGCCGAAGGCTGTGTCATCAGTGTATGAACGGATGTAAATGACGACATGTAGTGTTAAAGCTTTGAGTGGTTGTTACACTAGAAAAGAGAAATACAAGTGCAGTCCATTTACCATGAGTGTCATAAGACTTATAAGTCTAGCTTATAAGACTGTCATGGATATTGACATATTAAGCGCTCTCAATAGCAACAGTAGACTGCCGTCTGGCAAGAGATACAGGAGCATCATCTGTGGTACCAGCAGACTACAGCGCAGCTCCTCTCAGGCTGTGAGACTCATCCACTCCTCCATTCGAAGTAGTTTAGCTTCTTTTGTTTTTACATAAAGTGTGAAGCATAAACCATTTGCTTCCTAACTGTATTCAGAAGTTGTTGGAAATTAGACAAAGCCAGTATGAATAGGTATGTGTAAAACAAGTTATTTAAGATTATAATAAAATATTGGAATTTGAATCCTATGTTATACAACTGTAGAACTGAAGGAAACGCAATAACCAAATACTTTGTGCAAATGTGTGAGCACTAAAATGTTGTGTGTGCTCTTGAGTAGATTCTGTTCTTATTTAAGAACAAATCCATAATAAGAAAACATTGATGAATGTCAGAATCTTTGTGAAAACGGGATCAGTGGGTTTTAAGAGGACGTTTCCTCTTAAGACTGTTTGGTGACTGAATATGGAAAGTATTAGGAAATTACAGCTCTGTATGTGTATAATTATGTTTCTGTGTTTTGTCTTCTTTATTAGTAAGTAGTTTAGAAAATGTGATTAAAGTGAACTTAAAGTAGGTAAAAAGAAATGCACTATGAAGCCATGAACCCAGAGCTACAGTACAGTAGGTAACACTAAAGGTAGGTGCGTTCCAGTGGTGGGCCGTCAGGGCCAGCAAGGCCTTCTCTGCTGGCCTAAACACAATCACAAAGTTATAGCTATTTTGTAATTTAATTATTTCCCCCATCATCTTATTTTCTCATTGCACAGCTACTGTGTTCCTCAGTTGCTCTGCTTCCAGTGCAGCTTGTTTTAAGTAGAGCTTTTATCCA
This sequence comes from Anarrhichthys ocellatus, assembly GCF_004355925.1. NCBI lineage: Eukaryota > Metazoa > Chordata > Actinopteri > Perciformes > Anarhichadidae > Anarrhichthys > Anarrhichthys ocellatus. The sequence goes on along the minus strand of NW_022280087.1, from coordinate 2,602,903 downwards.
ATCAGATCTCACCTCTGTGTCTCTAGGTAAGAAGAGTGGCCCGAGGTGAATCCATGTGCACTTTAAGTGAATGGGGACGATATTGTTGATTGTCATAGTGTTCAACCAATCAGATCTCTAGTTTGACATGTTGGGCGTATTCTTTGACGTGTCAGAGCCTGCTAGCTGGCCTAGAAGTACGTCATCATTACGTGCAGCTCAGTTTTCAGGTGCAGCTCTGCAGTGAGGTGCAGCGTGTGCTGTGATTGGTCAGTGGGCGAGCATGTGACTATTGTGAACTGAAACTTAACGTAGCCAGCAGAGCTTAGTTGGAGTAGTAAGAGTTCAAATTGAAAGATATGGAAGAAATGATGACATTTCTTGCATTTTGCTTGGTGTACATTATTATTTTTTTACCTAGCTTTGTTTTTTTTAACACTCAATGGCGGAAGGAGGAGAAACGGATTTGTGAGTTGGGATTTAACCGTGGGATTAAACTCTTTGTCAACAAAGAAAGAAGGATGGAGTTTGTCTTTAAGTGAACAGCATTTGGTAAGTCAACTGCGTGTTTCTTTATATCTAATATCTGAATGGCCCTCGAGTGTGTAGCAGAATGCGTGTCTGCAGGTCTGCTGAATTGATTTGTTGTCATGAATATATGTGACTGGTTCTTGTGAGTTTGTTGTCATTGTGTTAATTATATTGATTTGGACTATATGCATTGTCCGTTAATTACGAAGCATACCGTCATGAGTTATTGTTTGTTAAGCTAGTTTAGCGTAGCCTCCCAGATCACACGTGCGGTGCCTTAGCTGTCTTTTCTTTTGGATTTTTTTGTTCCGGGTTCAGAGGTCACAAAGCCCGTTGTCTCCTACGTGAGCGCAGTGGCTCCACCGAAAACATTATATTTCCCACAATTTAAGCTTCTGCATTTTCTAAATGCACTAGTATTATTCAAACGTCTTGTTCGGTTCATAAGCCTCGTACCGAACAGTTTAATACGAATACGTGATGTTACACCCCTAGAAACAAAAAACCGTAGCTGTGGCGTCATAATGAGGTTATTAGGTGGTGTTTCAGCTGCAGGCCAGCACTGAAGGCCCAGGTATAAAATGCACAGCCTGCCACTGGTGCCAAACGCGGCATGAATTATTCACACGAGTAGATTACATACAAAGTCTATGCACAGACGCGATGAGACTGGAGTGACACGAATTTGCGGTGGCGCGGCGCGATTTGTGTCAATCGCCAAAACGGCACAAACGCGTGAGTTCAAATTTTTCAACTCCGGCGAAAAAATGGCGTGACGCTGCGGGGCGATAGCCTATCAGCGTTGAGATGTTTCTCCTGTCATCACTGCCGTCCTGCCGTTGTTGAATCAGGAAACAAATACTGTATCCGTCTGTGTTCACCCAGAGCTCTATGATACCTCATATCAATAGAGACCGGACCAAACAATGTGTGTGTGTAAACCATATGGTACAAACAATGAATGGACGCTGCCGTATTTACGTCTGTATGACGTTATGTTGAGTGTTGCTGGAGCTGCTACTATGTTAACATAGAATAGCACCGATCGATCCGAGCTCCATTGAGAAAACAAGTATTTAAAAAGTTATTTGCTTGTCGTCTTGCGGAGAGAACAAACAGAACATGAATTCAGACTTTTTACAAATCGGCGTCATTACGTAGTTATTTCGGCATCCATTTTTGTCCGTTTATTGCAGTTAAATCACAGCCAAATCTGTTTATTTTGTGTTCATACAGCTGTAGTAAACAGCGACGTGTGGCTTGCACAGTGAATACAGCTCGATAAAATCCACAGAGCTCCTCTGGACAATATTATGAACCAGACATGACGGTGTTTAGTTTCCCGGGATATCTGGGACTTCCACAACATGTACTAAGCAGAAATAGAGGGTACTTTTTTCATGGTTGATGGCGGACAGTTGAACGTTTTTTAGGGCGATAAGTCACGCCCCTTCTCTGGCGCGTCTAGCGCAATTCACACGAATGAACACAAATGGTTCCCGGCGAGACCGGCGGTGCGTTTGGTGTGAACGCACCATAACAGCATCACTTTGGCTGATGTCTGGTGTGTGAGGCACCGAACAGATGTCTCTGAAAACCCACAGCCTGCTCACAAGTACATTAGATGAGCCTAAATAAATGACATTCTCACTTTCTACCTGAATTGAAGTTTTTCTGTTATCGCTGTATCTCTTAACACTTCAACATTTCTCCACAGCTGACAGAAATGATTCCACACACAATGTCAGAGTGCTGTGAACCTACTGGAAGGGGCATGTGAGGCAAACCAGCCCGGAGCAGGACCGGCTGGGTGTAGTGGGCCATTGGACGAGCCACATACAGGCGACGTGGAGGAGAGGTCGCCAGGTTACAGTGTAGGTCACCGAGGACAACTAAGCTGTTGCCAAGGAGACGCAGAGCATCTCCGACCACGTTGAGAATGCGCTGATCCTCCTCTCTTTCCTGGGTCTGTGAAAGCAGACAGACTCTTGTATTAAACAGCTTTGGGTGATTTCAGGTCAAATGTTTGACCTGAAACAGAACAGATGACAGAACAAAGAACACACTAGTGACTGTGGCTCAGTGGAGGAGCGGGTCATCCTTCAACCAGAGGATCCCCGGCTCCACTAGTCCATGTCAATGTCACTTAACCCCAAATTGCACCGGTGGCTGTGTGAATGTTAGATAGTCCTGATGAGCAGGTGGTACCTTGCATGGTCCCCTGTCATCAGGGTGTGAATGATGACATGTAGTGTTAAAGTTTGAGTGGTCGGAAGACTAGAAAAGAACAATACAAGTACATCCATTAATATTACTTTATTTATCTATTCTTACAGCTTTGTCGGGTCTAAAAATGTAGTTTGTCCTCAGGGTGAAATTAAAGGAAAGTCAGCATGAATCTACTCTGTAAACTTCATGGCACTCTGCCTTTTAGATTATAGTTACTTTATGGGTACAACTGAACATTTCGGAATAATAACTCCAGCGAAAATGTCAAGAGTTCATCTAAATAATTAACAGGAATTATACCGCAAATTTCATGGCAATGTGGCCAGAAAGATGTCCCCCACAAAGCACTGTCAATGTAATATTAGTAAGGAGAATGATATGTGTTCAATAAATGTTACCTTTGATTTGATAATGTAGTGCTTATCTTCCACTGACAATCATACCCTCGGTGGATATTAAACATATGCAAAGGAACAACAAAGGTTATTTTAGAGTAGAACAGTCGTGTTTTAAACAGCTCCTCATCACTTATGCACACGTGGACAAAATAGTTGGTACCCTTCCATTAAAGAAAGAAAAACCCACAATGGTCCCTGAAATAACTTGAAACTGACAAAAGTAATAATAAATAAAAATGTACTGAAAATGAACTAATAAAAATCAGACATTGCTTTTGAATTGTGGTTCAACATAATCATTTAAAAAAAAAAAACTAATGAAAATGGCCTGGACAAAAATTATGGTACCCGTAACTTAATATTTTGTTGCACAACCTTTTGAGGCAATCACTGCAATCAAGTGACTTCTGTAACTCTCAATGAGACTTCTGCACTTGTCGACAGGTATTGTGGCCCACTCCTCGTGAGCAAACAGCTCCAGCTGTCTCAGGTTTGAAGGGTGCCTCCTCCAGACTGCATGTTTCAGCTCCTTCCCCAGATGTTCAACAGGATTCAGATCAGGGCTCATAGAAGGCCACTTCAGAAGAGTCCAATGTTTTGCTCTGAGCCATTCTTGGGTGTTTTTAGCTGTGTTTTGGGTCATTATCCTGTTGGAGGACCCGTGACCTGCGACTGAGACCAAGCTTTCTGACACTGGGCAGCACATTTGGCTCCAGAATGCCTTGATAGTCTTGAGATTTCATCGTACCCTGCACAGATTCAAGACACTGTGTGCCAGATGCAGCAAAGCAGCCCCAGAACACAACCGAGCCTCCTCCATGTTTCACTGGTCTTTTCTTTGTATGCTTCACTTTTGCATAATTTTTGTCCAGGCCATTTTCATTTTTTTTTTTTTTTTTTTTTTTTAAATGATTCTGTTGAACCACAATTCAAAAGCAATGTCTGATTTTCATTAGTTAATTTTCAGTACATTTTTATTTATTATTACTTTTGTCAGTTTAAAAATTGGTCTGCATATTTATATAGTGCTCTTTCTAGTCTCAGTGACCACTCAATACGCTTTACAACACAAGCCAGCATTCACACACTGGTGGGAGGGGCTTCCATCACAAGCGAACCACATCGTCACACAGCCACCATGAGTCCTTTGGGGTTTAGTATCTTGTCTAAGGACTCTTCGACATGTAGACTGCTCTAATCCCAGAGTCACAGCTGGCCAGGAGATCAAGATCATTTCTTTTTCTAATGAACAAAGAAAGTTGTTCATTAATATTTTGTCAATCAGGCCTACTGACCCACTATTCTTTAAACTAGGTTTGGTAATCTTCAGACACCAGCTAGAGTACGCTCGAATTTAAAAGAGGTGTACCTAAAAACCCAACACTTTCCCAATTAAAGTAGCAGAGCACTAACTCCAAAGATCACTAAATCCAGTGAGACAGTCACCATGTTGGCAACACGGACAGGCTGAAGCCACTCCCCCATAATGATCATCATTACTCGCAGCTTTCAAGCTAGCACCTTGTGGAAAACTCTGGTGACGCGTTACAAGTACATGGGCAGAATACGCACAGACAGGTAGGTACACAGTCCTGTGACAGATACACATACTACCATTTCTTTCTTTCTTTTTGTCAGAGCATTTGATTTATTGATTGCTATTACTAAGTAATGAGAATTTCAATAAATATATATATATATAAAAAACTGTTTTGAAGATTACCAACCCTAGCTTTAACTAGCTGCAGCATCCACTATGACAGACTTCCAATAAAGGGGTGTTTCGGTCTGATGAACGATTTGAGTGAAGGCTGGTCTTGTGTATCCTCGTGTGTCTTCTTAGAGATCCCTTCTCACCCATACTCGGAGCACAAAAGAACACTGGACTTCATGATGGCCAACCAGAATGATTTCTGAGACCAGGGAACAGTGATCAAACAAGGGAATCGGCTGTAACCCCATGTAGTTTATTGATAGAGAAGTATCCCTCTAATCGGAAGATCAGCGGTGCGGTTTGGGCAAGACACTGAACCCCAGATTGCTCTCGAAGGCTGTTCCATCGGTGTGAGTGTGTGTGAATGAGCTCAAGATTAGACCCTAAAGGGCCGCTGGCACCCTGTACAGCTGCCTCTGCCATCAGTGTATGAATGTGTGTGTGAATGGTGACTAGAAAGGTACGAGACAAGTACAAGTCCATCCACCAGAACAGTCAGCATGCAGACAAAACAGACATTCACGAGTGTGCTGTTGATGGACACTATTCTTCCATGAGGAAATGGACCAGCTGTTCACAGTATGTTGATGGTTTGTAACAGCAACAACACAGTCCATACTGTATGCAGCTATTACGCACGCACGCACGCGCGCACGTGCGCGCGCGCACACACACACACACACACACACACACACACACACACACACACACAC
>NW_022280087.1:2428671-2566356 GCF_004355925.1 Anarrhichthys ocellatus | reverse complement strand
ATATATATGTATATGTATATGAATATATATGAATGATAATGTGTGGAGCCGCACCGTTCTTTCTTTAGTGCTGACACAGTGCTGTAGAGATGGCTCTGGCTATGCGAGACTATATCAGCATGTAAGCGGGGCAATTCATTGACAGTGTCTTCATTTCCACCAGAGAGCTCATATTAGAGAGCATTTAATTTGACACTGAAAAATGTCCCACTCACTACATATGTCACAATTCTTAAATAAGGGATTCTGAATGTTTACCAGGAAGGAAGGTTCTACCGTGTCATTATTGGAAATGTGATATTGGAGCTTCTCCCATTCTAGAGACTAAAAGCAGGATGTCTGGGACACTGCTGCTTTGATTTTGATTGAATATGTCTCTTGCAAATGCACCAACTTTATGAAAGTTCAATACTAAATCACTGGAGGTCTCTTTAAGGTAATCCATCACAATTATCATTGCCTAGAGATGATAAAAGGGCAGAATAATCTGAGATTAGCACACAAAAATAACATAACTCTAGCCCCATGAATGACTGTCCAGACAAACAACTAGACGGGATCTCACAACTGCTGAGATTTAAGGTGGATCTCTATTTATTGTAGGTTATCAGAGTGGTAATCAGAGTAGATGACAGAAGTTTGATGCCAAGAGGGGCCTATTTCCTGTTGTCCCGCAGCAATTTGATTGGCTATTTGGCAAGAACTGTTGACGGCATTTGGTCGTAGTTGGCAGAAGTTAGTATTTTATTTAAAGATGACGGTAACTGTCGTCAGCATGAACAGTGTGGAGTATCTTCTAATGAAACACATCTGTGCCCAGCAGCACAGAGGACATGTTAACCACACCGCAGGAACAAAGGCTTCTGCTAGTCGGTCAGAGAATCCCTTCTTTTGCTTCCCATGTGTGTTTTGGGGAGAGACCTGGTCCAGAGCAGGCTCTCAGGATCTCAGGCACCTTTCTGAGAGGATTACCAAACATGAAGCAGCAGGACAACAAGGTGAAGCAAACATCCTGACAGCACATACTAACGGGGGATTGAGCACTAGAACAGCAAAGTGAGGAGGACATGTGTGTGCCCAACACATCATCACCTGTGTTCAACTGTGTGGGAAATGTTATTCAGCACATTATATGAAATACCGGTGTTCTTCATAAATAATGTGTAAGAGGAAGAATGTTGTGTAGTCTTTTAAAATGTTGCTGTAAAGAAGCCCAGTATCAAAGAATATGACAAAGCTTTCCTGACTGCCTCCTAACAGATTCAAATTCAGATTATTTATGGAGATTTGTCATTTGATGTTCTTTGAAGCTGAGATATAGGGAGTTGATTGGTGTGCTTCAATATGTCATATGTTGTGCTTTACTGTACTGAACACACACACACACTCGCACTCAGGACTGAGGACTAACTCCAGCTCCCTGTGTGACTTGGCCTCCTTATCAGTGCCATGCTAATGTAGAGTGCAGTCCTCTGCAGCTGACACATGTGAACTGTGACATGTTGTAGGTGTGGTGTCAGCAGTTTGAAGCTGCCCTGTACAAAGCAGTCAGTCACGTTTGATACCTCAGACAAAAAACAAGCCATGAATCACAGGAAGTCGAGCAGAGACGATGGGTGTGTGCCGAGGTTTTACCATGAAGCTGTTTGAGATGTGCTTATAAGGCCTGAGGGATTGCTGTGTCAGAGTTCTGGGTCCTCTTTTAACCAGCCCCACTTCTCTTCTCCCTCCTCTTCCTCCTCCTCTCAGCTGGTGTGTCAGTGTTTGGAGCATTCCTGCGATCTGAGTTCAGCGAGGAGAATCTGCAGTTCTATCTGGCCTGTGATCAGTACAGACAGTCATCCAACAACTTCAGCCTACAGAGGAGAGCCAAAGATATCTGCGTCACCTACATCCAGACAGGTGCCCCCCGGGAGGTACACGCCTGCTTTTATAATCCATTCAGCTGCATGCACCTCAAGCTACGCAGCTCTGCATGAAACAGGAAGTGTAATTCCAGTCCTGCCACACGTCTATACCGTCTGTTTTTCCCTCGATGCACTTCCCTCCGAACAATGTGCTCTTTGTGTTGCGGCTGCTCCTTGTGTTTTGGGAAGCCTGTGTGGGCGTTTTGAGTTCCACATCACAGCATTGCATCAATAGCTGATTTCATGTAATCATTTACAAACTTTCTAAAGCCTTTACTAGGTGACCTTTAGTTCTGAGATAAAACAGATGGCTCAGCTCCATATAAAAAAGAGTCATTGGCTGAAATAAACCACTAACAAATCTCAGCATCATTTCAAATTTAATATATTGAATATTTTTTCCCTCTTCTTTTATTTTATATTTTATTATTGACATGATTCAACAGCGACACCTGCTGGGCAGGAAAGAAAGTGTTGTTGGAGGCCAGCTGTCCCCTTTAGGACGAGACCTCTTCAATTATTTTAATGTGTTTCTCCTGACCAACAGCGTTGTCAAGGAAACATAGCGCCTACCCTCCAGTCCCCCCTCAGGTAAACACTGCTAACACTTTTCGCGTAGTTAGCGCTGTTAGCCCCGTTAGCTGTGAGATGCCGGCCATGTTGAGAGCCATTTAGAGGCAATCAAAAATGCTCCCAATCTGGGATCTTGCTCTTTTAATGACTCAGGACGGGGACTTGAAAGGGTTTTATTTCAGACTGCAGTAAACCCCTTCAGCCTCGATAATCATTGATGGATGCATCTATATATCTATCGATATAAGTATAAATTACATATACATACCTCTATCTCATAGAGATAAATAAGTACAGACCGACAGTGCTACTATTGTAAGGCAGCGTTTAACTGGGGACTGTGGCTCAGTGGTAGAGTGGGTCGTCCTTCAATCAGAGGTTCGATCCCCGGCTCCACTAGTCTATGTCGACGTGTCCTTGGGCAAGACACTTGACCACAGATCACTCCCGCAGGCTGTTACTACGCTGTGTGAATGTTAGTTAGTCCTGATGAGCAGGTGGCACCTTGCATGGTAGCTCCGTCATCAGTGTGTGAATGTGTGTGAATGATGACATGTAGTGTTGAAGCTTTGAGTGGTCGGAAGACTAGAAAAGAACTATAAAGTACATCCATGGATACGGCTGCAGTAGAGGCTACATCCATTTTCATAGTCATTTTGCTTCCAATAATAATAAAGAGAAGTCTAAAATGTAATGACCCACAACAGTCCGTTGATCAGACGGGTTGGACACAAGCCAACAGTTGAGCTGATAGAAACGATACCAAAGACACTCTGGATGGTCCTGTAAGTGAGTGTAGTCCATACTTACTGTGTGTGTCGTCCTGTAGGTGAACCTGGACAGTAAGACCAGGGATCTGACCATCCAGCTGCTGCAGGCTCCCTCTCACACCTCTCTGTCCCACGCACAGAAACGCATCTACTCGCTCCTGGACACAGACTGTTATCCCCGCTTCCTCCAGTCCGACGTCTACCTCTCCTTACTGCGAGACGCTGACTAGACGCCGCATGGAGGCTTCCAGGACCCCTAAACATTGTAGACCTAAATATGTCTTCAAAGGATAGAGCTGCTGTGACGTTGGTGTAACAAAAAATGTAAGTCAGTTAAATGAGTATATTCTTCCTTTTGGAGAGCGAGATGTCCAGATACATATTAATTTCATGCTTCTGTGTTCCCCCTGCTCTGTCGTTACGCTATGGTAAGCTAACCGAACCCTGACTCCACTTCTGTACATATCGCACATGAGTTTGATAAATAAATAAAGAGATGAAAAATAAGCTAATTTCCCAAAATGTTAAATAATTCCTTTATTGGGCTTCTTGTTGGCCCTGAGAATGTGGAGAAACATAAATGAGTTTTGTTTTGTTCCCTCACATTAAGCGACCCGCGAAACTATGCAGCTCTCATTTGAATCATTAAACATTAAACATCCTCCCTGTAAGCAGCTAATATCCTCATGGTCCAACAAGCCCCGTCTGAGTTTCCTCTGCTGACGGAAAGAAAAACAAGCTCAGTAAGAATGAGCTCTCAGCTGGAAAAGGTCAAAGTACTACGAGAGTTACTTAAATGGCAAAGAAGAGAAACCTGAGCAAATTGACTCTGACAGGTAAAGTGACTACGCAGCTAGTTGAGTTCACTCTGCTCCTAAATGCTCCACTGTTCAAAGACAAACGCTGTACGCACACAGTAGCCTCAGAAAACATTTGAGTAGGAAATGCTACTCGTCACAGAGGACCCGACTGTTGGTCCTGTTAAAGTTGAAACACCCTCATTTAATGACGAAGAACATTTGTAAGAAACAGAATAGCGTACGAGTTTGAGAGTTTTAAGGAGAAATGAATAAAGTCCAGTTTTTCTTAGCTGATGTGTGTGTTGATTCTGCAGTCATGCAGAGATGGAGCTCACATTCAGCAGTGAGTCAGAGGTGCCGTTAGAGTGTCTGCTCATGCAGAGGTTGCTGGGATACTGAGTGATGGGACGTGCCGAATGTGTCAAGGGGCAGAGCAAACATTAACGCAGCACGGCAGTCTGGTTGGTCCGACACCGATCCACTGGTACAATCCACCTCCTCTTTTATATGGACTTCATTCTGGTGTCAATCATCTCTTTGATTCACTGTTTTATCAGACACAAATGTATTCTGCACTATACTCAATGTATGAATAGAGATCTTTTAAAGAATCTGGTGGATTACCTGAACTTCCTCTAGCTCCTCCTGAGGGATCCCAGGATATTTACAGGCCAGGTGATCGTTATTAGTATTACTACTATAAATAAGGGATCAAGCCAGTGTGACTCGCTATTTTCTGGAGCTTTTAACCGGTTTTCACAAGTGGATGGAGTTTACTCTGTTGTCATCACATGACCTACGTCTGGAAGCTAGAAAGTGGACCTTGAGTGAGAATTATTTAGTCACAATACAGTTGTTCTGGTCTCGGGTATCATGTTGGCATTAGTAAAGCCAGTCCTGCCCTGTACAGAGCTAACGAGATTGATTAGCATGTAATCATACACACATGGAGATGATCTGATGTGTTCACACAACAGCATGCTGAGGATGTGTATTTGAGGTGAAAGCAGCGAGTCACTGCTTATTAATTAGCAGCAGTAATCTGCATCGCTGTCAAAGGAGAGCAGAGCTGAACACAAAATGCTGCTTAGATCATTCTCAAGACCAGTTAGCATAAGAATTCCCAGTATGCACTGCTCCCATGCTGTGGCCCTGATGACGCTAGCCTTTTCACAACCTTGTGTAAATAGAGAAACTCTTTTTTCTTTATTGTGTAGCGAGGTGAGTACAAAACAAGTGCAGACACGTACATAAACACATATACGAGCTGAGGAATATACAAAGTAAGACAGAGACGAGAACAAAGGACGTAAGTACACTGAGGACAATAACGGGTTTAGACTGAGGAGTATAAAAGTGATCACTGGTCACTCAGTGGAGTGGCCAGGCCCAGTGCCAGCACCACACACAGGAGGACAAGGGTTGTGTGATGAGATTGATTGTTTGTCATGTGTGTGCATGTGAGCGTTTGATCATGCTGTATAGATAATGTTACTAACAATAATAATGAGGAAATCATAATAACAGTAATGATTGAAAGCAAACAGAAACAAAAGAATAATATTAATAATAGACAGAAATAAACAGCAATAATGGTAATTACTTATTATAATAATGATAATAGTAATAATTATAAGTAATAGTGATAAAAGTAATATCAGTAACAGAGGAAAGTAAGCACCATGAAAAAATAAAAAACACATTAATAGAGGAACTTGAGCCTCCTATCTTGGTTATAAATGTTTTTTTCAGTCTTGTTGAAGACGTGATCCTGATTGTTCTCTGTGAAAACCACCAAAACAATGCAGGAATCCAAAGGCCAGTGGGGATGAGTACTATCAGAACATACGGTTGGACTTGTGTCTACTATCAAAGTCGTACTTGTTGCCATGTTGTAGATATCAGTACATCTGCTGTAACTCACCAATCCATCAGCTGATAGACTGTCACAGAATATTGGCCTCCATATGGATTGTAAGCACATTATATAAGCATAATTCACAGCTGATGTGGATCCTGGTGCGTTTCCTGCTTTGGTTCAGTTTGTGTGTAGCAACATGGGTGAAAAGCCCAGAATCGACCCTCCTCTAAGCTAACTGGACAGCAGAGTCTGACTCATCTCAAAGAAATGACTCATCTGATGAACAGCTGTTCTTCATGCTTAGAAAGTCAAGATAGAGTCTCAGTCTTCACGTCTCCACTAAGCTAAAGGAGGACAGTGTTCTGGTGAGGATGTGTAGTCGTCTCATGTACTCTCTCTTCAGACTCAGTTGGTGGTTGTAGGACTCCTTGCTGCAGCACTCTAGATGAGCACTAAGACTCACCCCTTCTACAACAGATCAGAGTTTGGGCCCTGAAGTGACTTTTGAAAGTTTCTGCTTCAGCACATATTTGTGTTCTGAAAGTGTTTAATGGTTCCAGAATACAATACAGTTACATGCTGTAAACAGTTAAATATAAGAACGAGCTCCCGATCACCAGGGCCGGGTGCTCCTGTGTTCCTGCTTCTGCTTCACCCACTGGGCGGTGTAGCAGTTCTCTCCTACAGTCCAGGACCAGCCTCGCCTGCCTCCGTCACTGTCCTTCTCCAACATATGTCTCTGGCTGACCAGCATGCCTGGTGCTGGACGCTGTGGACTGTCCAAAACCCTGATCTCCTCCTGAGCACCACAGGCCTTGGCATGTGAATCCAGGAGCCTCTCTGTGCTGTCTACGGAGGTCTGCCTGTGGATGCTATCCTTCTTGGATGCACACAGAGGTGGAAGTGAGAGAGGCTGGGATCTGGGTTCAGGGGCAAGACAGTACAGGGTCAGCAGAAGGAAGGGGAAGACTGTTGCCTTAAAGTTGACATAACAATTCACTGCATAATGACCCTATGTGCAGACATGTGTGACTAAAACGCACGGCAGAGAGCAACTCGACAGCCACCACTTCCTTCTACTGAACGTTTCAATGTGCCTTCAAAAGGACTAAAACATTTAGTATCAAGTCCAGCTGAGATCATTTACATCCCCTACATCACAACAAACATAATGTCAGTGTGTGTGGGCTAATGTACTGTTAAGAGCTTTTATTATTAAAAGGACTTTGTGGAAATATCAGAAATGCTGCTTTTCTTCTCAGCCAGCTGGAGTGTGTGTGTGTGTGTGTGTGTGTGCGTGCGCGTGCGTGCGAATGTAGCCTACAAGTCATGGGCAGACAGCGTGTTGTTAGTGGTATTGAAGAGCAGGGACCACACCAGGATCTAAACAGACCAGTGACATTTGTGGTGAATGTTTGTTTGGTAGCTCACAGGACAAGGCGTGTGTTCATGTAAAGAACTTAGATGAGTTTAGGACCGATGTCTACACCGACTGTCTGTTGTCTTCCACTGAGACACAACAGGTAAAAAACACATCTGTAGGGTCGGTCCACTGCTGAGCGGATCTCAAGCGGTCTGATCCTGGCATGAGCGGTGTATCATTTCTTGGCTGATTGGCATGAAAACGTGAACATGTTTATCCAGGTTGGACATAAGGGAACATGCTCAGAATCAGGTGTCTATAGGGGCGAAAGACTAATCGAACCAGTAGCTGGTTCTTTCATGCTTGTTATGTCCAAGTGTCTAGTGAAGTGGTGTAAATACCTGCTTCCTGCTGTGTGAATACTGGCCGACCTCTGTGTGTCTGTGTATCCCAGTGCGTGTGACTGATCCCCCACTGGTCTCAGACCTGAGGAGGCACAAGGTCCTAACACATGAGCAGAGCTCCCTGAATGTGCTGCTCCGGCACTACTCACTCATTCAGGGGCTCCATATTCTCAGGGTAGAAGCCGCCAAGAGCAACATTCAGCATCTTTACACTTTTTAAATCAATTCAAAATAGATTAAATCAATAATTCACCCCTAAAATGAATGAGTCTTGTAAATTACACTTAAGAAAAAAGTTAAAACCTAACAGCTTAATGTACTGTAACGGACTTGTATAGAACCTTTCTAGTCCTCTGAGCACTCAAAGTAGTGCACAGCGCTTACATTCAACCATCAGAACACACATTCACACACTGATTGCAGAGGCTGCTGTTCAAGGTGCCACCTGCCCATCACATCTACGGATGTGACTGTGACCCTGTTTTATTCTATGACATTACTCTCTCTACAGCGAGGAAAAATATTGGACGCATAAAGTGGCCTGAATGTATTTGATACCGTCTTTCAACCAAGTCCCACTCTTCGTCAGTGGCTGAGGTGTTACACCACGCCCACTCGTCATCACGCAACTGAAGTGTCGACACCTGATGAGACCGTGACATGCAGTGGAAAGTCTGACAAAGCGATCCTTGAGTTAAGAGGATTTTGTTATCCAAAGACAACCCACAGGTAATAATTAAAAACTTCTTACACACTATGAAGCCTTATTAAGAAAACAAAGAATCCACACATCGTCCATCATGTACACGCTTTATTAATAATGTTTTCGTCTGCACACATTCATGTCTGAAGAAGAATTGTTGTTAATAAAGTGTGTGCAGGACTCTTTGGTATCGTCACACTGATACATACAATTTAATTTGGATCTATTCTATACCTAATAATTACAATACTTCTGTGATTGGTTGAAATCTGGACATGGAAATGGAGCATTTTGACCATGTAATATTGATGACCAGTACAACACAGTAACCAAGCATTAGTTTGACTGATCCTCACTTTACCTTACCTGGTATTAAGGGTCTGTCCAGCAGCCCAGCAGCTCTGCTGTCCATGTGCCGACTGTACAGGCTGCTTCTGGCAACTAGACCCAGTCTGCACCAGAGAGATGGTGACCACCAGCAAGGAGGATGAAAGCATCCCAAAACATCCAGAGTGGGGTGAAAAAGAGAGAGGACAGGAGTACAAGAGGGGATGGACATGCAATTCAAAAGACAGTTTCGGACAGACAAGGGCAAGAAAATAAAGGGGGCAAAAAAAGGACATAATTACAAAACTGAGTAAAACCAAAATATGACAAAACATGAATGAGTAAACACATGGTGTATGAATAAAACCAAACTCATAAGAAATAAAAAGCCCAAGAATGAAAAGAAGGAGAGTAGAAAGAGCAGCCTCATCTCATATAATAATAATTAAAGCTGCGAGCAGCAATGAACGGGCCCTCGTATCGTCCCGCACGTCGGGGGTGCCGGCGGGACTCCAGCCAGCACGGCCAAGAACGTCCGCGAGCGTCGGACAGCGCGTCCGCGAGTTCGACAGTTTTGCTGATGCTAGAAATGATGCTTAGTAAATCGTGCACCGCGTCCTGTATCCGCTGTGTGGCGTTACAGAACACGCGCAAACATGCATTATGTTGCTCTATATCAAGTGTAAACCACATCTTGTAAAAGTCATGTGAATCGGATGCTGTTTGTCATAAAGCGCAGATTTTCTTTTGCCAGCAGGGGGCGCTGTGAGTATTAGTGGAAATTAGCTTGTAGACATCCTCAGGCCATGAGTGTTATCAAGCATGGGAAGTTTGGGACCGTTTGCAACAAGTCCAGCTGAGTTACATCACCTTTTTAGAGGGGGAATCATGTAAAGTAGCCTCCCGCTACGGCTAAGCCATTCCGTCAAATGTAAAATTTTGATAACTTTTAATCACAACGGTGTTGATTGTACTGATCAAATTTGAAGTGGATCTGACAAAGTCCCTAGGAGGAGTTCGTTAAAGTATAGCGACTAATCTATCGAAAAATGATTCAAAAGTCAAAATGACCGACTTCCGGTATAGTTTACAGCTTGGTCCCAAGATACTTTTATTTAAGTCTCTATGAGTTACATGTGCCTACCAAATTTCATACATGTAGGTGAAACGTAGCGATGGGGCAGCCCTTTTGAAAATTTGTCATAAAATATGTCTTCCCATTATCTATGACCTATGTGCAAAGTTCCATGAGTTTTTGAGCATCGCAAGCCACTGAACCATCAGCTTCCTTTTTCATGGTGAATGGTGCGTTGCCACGACAACAGCGTTCAACGAAAACTCACAATATTCATGATGAATCATCTTCAATATCTTAAGGCTATTCTTACCAAATGTGAGAGTCATCAGGTCAACTGGATAGGAGGAATAAATAAAAGTATAAAATGTGAGATTTCCTTTTGCCAGTAGGTGGCACTATGACTATGTGAAGATTTTAGCATTCAAATGTTCTCGAGCTTTAAGTAGCAGCATGCATAAGAAGTTTTGTGCAGATTGGATAATATACCTTGGAGTTAAAACAACTTCCTATTTCATGCCGAATGAGGCAAAATCGCCGCCCCACCGTGTCAAGGTTCTTCCATGAAAACTCACGACTTTGATAACTTTTCATCACAAAGGTCTTAAGAGCATCCTGAACAAATTTGAAGTCGATCGCATAAATTCTGTAGGAGTTCGAGTACAAAGGCTGAAAAATGTCAAAAGTGACAAAAAAAAGCACAAAATTGCAGGTGTACTGTAGCGCCCCCTAGTGGTTGAATGGAAAGAAAATGGCAGGGTGTGGTGTGCACATATGCTGCAAATCTGGTGATTTTAGGACAAATGGTTTAGAAGTTATGTGTATTGATATATAAGCCATGCCCCTAAGAAGTTTATTGGTCCATATCTTGTAAACGCAAAGGGATATCAAAAAGCTTTTGAAAACTTTTGATGACCTACATCCAATAAGGACCCAAAGCAAATTTGGTGTCAATCGGACCAAGCGTGTAGGAGGTGTTTGCAAAAATGTGTCTTTCATAAAATTCAAAATTGCGGAAAATTTCGGTTGGTGGAGTGTAGGGGTCTGAAAGGCTTTTTTGTAGATCTAGCGGAATTGGACATGTGTGTTCAATTTCAAGTCAATCGGACATACTGGCCGAGGGGCGTCACCGGTCCAAATGGTAGGGGGCGCTAGAGAGCCATTTCTTTACACACAAATGTGCAACCTATGTCAGATGGCTATTTTCACCAGACCTGAGAAGTCTGCCCAATTTGGAAAAGTATGGCAAATACTCAAAAAATGTGCCCAAAGTGTAAAAACAAAAATCTGAAAAAAAAGAAGAACAAACAAAAACTTACAATTTCAATAGGGCCTTTGCTGGACCGACGTTGGTTGCTCGGGCCCTAATAAAGTGTGTGACAGAAGGCAATCTCACATGTGGAGTTCTGTGGCAGATACTTTAATGGGTTCTAGAAAAGAGCAAGCAGAGACAGAGCCATGGTGTTCTCCTCTGCCCAGTGGATCACCACTATGTTTTAACAACAGACTCCTCTTCTTTATGAGTGTGTCTACATGCGCACTAGTGTCCTGGTTATGACAGCAGGATGCTGTTGCAACACCTTAACCAGGATTCTGGACATTGTGTCTTTTTACAGAACGTAGTAGCTGAGATGGTGAAAACTCATACTGGGATATGAAAACCCAGGATATTCAGAAAATGACCAAAAACAGAATAAGATACTAGTGCACATGTTAACACACTTCATGTCACAGAAACTTCTAAAGCAACACAGCCATTCCTTTAAAGAGAAGAGTGCCAGTCAGAGGCAGGTCAATGGAAGCCCAGATGAGATCTATTAAGGGAACTATCGTATGAAGTATGAGCAGACGATGACAGTGAGAGGAGGAGACGGTGTACATCAAATAAGTAACAGAAGATAAATGGAGTGGAATGGAGAACAAAAGATGAAGGGAAAGAGAGAGACAGAGACAGTGTTTAGAAAGTTTTCAATCAACTGAAAGACACCAATTTATGAATGGAGCAGAAGCTAAATGGCACCAATAGTGATAGAATATTAAATGTGAATAATTTGGGACATCATTTAAATCTGGAAGAGGACTTAACGACCGTTAAACTGCATTCAGTCACTAGGTATTAGTCTCTTGAACCTCTGACCACGTGCAGCGACACAGACCTCACTGTGACCCGTTTTCTTCCAATGAAATAGCCTAAAACACACTATCCACAGTGAGATCTGTGGGTTATCCAGAGACTCCGTTTCTGGACGGAGGGCTCAAGGGATCGGTAATGTCAAACTAGAGACTGAGGACGTTTAATGGACGCAATTTACGCTTATACAATATAATGAATGAATTAATACATGTATTTCTGATTTATGACTAAACATGTCACACACCACTGAGCTCAATTAATCTTCAGGTTCTGAGCTTTCAGATAATGTATACCACTAGCAGGTACACAGAATATATGCCATATTCTGTGTACCTGCTGTCTCTGAAGTTATAACATAAAATGTTTTGCTTCTCTGTAGGGTTATTTCCATAACCACACAGTTATAATAACAATCTGAGCCTGTCAGTGGCAAAAAGTAAAACTTTAAGCAGAAGGCCAATTTCAAAAAGTGTCACTTAGATTAGCAACTTCAATTTAATTGCATTTTATTGTCTTGGGACTTGTTTTTTGACTTTAAAATCATTGTTTCGTTATTATTGTGTACACCGTAGCACTGAAAGAAGAGTATACTGTACGGAGAGAATGACTATAAATTCTACCTAGAACCTGTAACTTTAAAATCTTAATCCACTGAACACGCAGGGGTTTTAACAGATGCTACAGAGACAATTGACCCTTCGCTAAGTCCCGCCCTCCAACACAGACTGGCCAATCATAGCACAGCTCCATCCAGCTCTGACCAGTGTCCAACAACTATCCGTCTCTGTTCCACAGACTCTCATCAGTGTTTTCAGATGTTCCTCATGTTCATGCTTTAGTGGATTTGGAGCTGGTCATGGTAAACGTTGAGTAATAGTGATACTCGTTTCAAGACGTTACATTTCTATGTAGAATCCTGTGGAGCTAACGTTAGTAGAGTAAGTTAGCACATCATTAACTGGCGTTAGCATGTCTGTGCTACGGAAGGTATACTGAATGTCTACACATGCTGACTGACAGACTGAGCCCAACACATTCAAATGTCTGAAATGTGGATTTACATCCTGCATGCAATGCAACATGCAATGTTTTTTTGTTAAAAATGTTTAAAAAAACATTTTAAAAGCTGTAAATGTTTGTTATTTCTTACCTGCTGCGTCTTGCTCTGCAGCGCTCGATGAGAGGCGACTGTGGGCTCTGGTCCCTGTGGCCCCCAGGGGCAGAAGCTGGGGAGGTGTGAGGGGGCGCCCTGCTGGGGGAGGATCCCACGCTGAGCGAGGGGGAGCACTGGGAGGATCCCGACCGCTGGGGGGAGTGAGGAGGAGCAAACGGCCAAGGACAAGCCCGCTGCTCCTGAAGCACCACTGAACAGGAACAAAGAACGATATCTAGAGATTTCACAGGCAAACCTGAAAGAACGCTTTGTCTAAACTTGAGAAAAGTACCAAATGTTACTCATAACAACTGATAAGATTAGTTTGAGATGGCCACCTGGAGTACTCATGAATAAAACACAGGGGCTGTTCTGTGCACAGAAGTCATTGCCGACTTACAGAAGAGTACTACAGCAATTTAGTAGTGCACTGCTGCTGGAGGAGGACACCAGATCCCACACTTCCTATTATCTCGACCATATCTTTTGTTAGACCCTCTGTGCCTGTTAAATGCTCACCTTGATGATGTAATGGGGGTAAAGCTCCCGAGAGACACAGAAGACAGTAAACGGATGTTTTAAATTGGTGGGGTGCCCTTTAAAACCAATTCAAAGATAATAATTTAAAGTTAAAATGGCAGTAAATACACCTGCCAGTCAGCAGTTATAACTAATCTACATTATAAATATATATATATATTTTTATGGTGAGATATTTCACCCCTGCCCATCATGCTTCATACAAACTTAGGGAGTTATTGAAGTTCATCACCATGTCTTCTTAACTATTCAAATATTGTGCCCCATTCGGACTTAAACAAGTAATGCTGTTTTTAGTGTGTTTGGTTTTGAGACACAAACATGTCTGGCTGTAAATGCTAATCTAAATGTTTCTGTCATATTTAATAGAACTGTATTTGAGATAGACGGTTGGTTAGTTAGACCTGGGCTGACCCTTGTACTTACATTTTGTAACGCAGGGCATTAAACGTGATGAACTCTTTGATCTATATGGCATAATAGGAGCACAGGCAGAGCAACTTGGCCTAAATATAATACAGTTTGACTTCCATCTCATGGTAGAAGGCTTAATATAAACTCCCCTCATCAAATACAAACATGACAGTTGAAAATCAGTTTTCATACACCACACCACAGTCACAATGTGTCTGTCTATGGCTGTTCACCTTCTCTCTCCATTAAAGAGTAGGGTTTGATCTCTCCGTCCGGCTTTCTGAGGGGAACTTTTCTCAACTGCGCCGCTGTGGAGGAGAACACAGTCAGAACATGATGGGATCTCCCTTGCTCACACACCGTCCTTCAGAAGCTACATGATAACAGCGTTAGAAAATGATCCAGTGGTGAAGCCTGTGAAAGCTTGAAGAGAGGATCCGCCCCAAAACACAATTCACATACTGGTCTTGAGATCTTCAGCAACTTGAACCAGATCTGGGAACAGGAGCAACATTTCTGTCAACAAAGACTGGACTTATTGAGAGACTTAACAATCGTCTCTTCTGCCATGTGAAATAGTTGCTCTTGCTCACAGTTACTGGAGTAGTTTAAGATGTTTTTGAGGTGGATTTGAAGCTTCTTTACTGAGGGGGCTTCGACACAAATGGTTACAATGATTGGTAGCCTCCATCTGACACCAGCCATATTGTTAGAACCAATGTTTCTTACATGTACAATTTGTTTCACACATGCATTTTGATTCCTTTCATGCTATCTGGTTCTTATTGGTGTTGAAGAATAACTAACAGTTGGTACAAAACATGTCCATGAGCACCACGCAGTGCAAGACACACTCACCAGCACACAACAACAACACCATTAACCTAAGGCAGTATGCAGGTGAGAGTTATCATTATGAAATAATAATGTATTACTAGTACAATCCATCAACTTCAATCATCATGGTGTAAATGGATTAAAGGAAAAACACATTTATATCAAGCCATTGAGTCTGAAAGTTTGAATGTAATCTCCTTTACTAGAGAAGTAATGTAAAAGTTGAGTTTGCACATCATCAAGCTAACTCCTTTAACTATCGCCAAATGTCAGTTTCTATTAAAAAGAACCGCCGTGCTACCAGGTAGAGCAGGTAACTCGCTGCCTGAGGAGCAAACAGAGGTACGGTGAAACCAGATCTTCTGGGTTTAGTTTCAAATGACAGAAAACTGTCACACTGACATTTTGTAATAACGCAGAATATTAGAAAGATGCAACCCGATAATATAACAGTGAACACCATACATCTTGATAAGTATAAGTAATATTATTATGTCTTCACTACTTCTCCTTTCAGCCTTCTTCAGCGAACAGCATCCTTTCTCTCCTCTGGAGGGATAAAAGTGACCAGTTCAACAGAAGAGGCCAGAAGTCTACAAAGGGCTAACAGTAGCAGGACAGGGAGTGTCAGACAGCGAAGGCGTCTTTAGTTGGCAGAGACTACAGCTAAGAAGTCTGACAGATAAACTTAGAAGAGAGTGAGGGTGGATAATATTATGGAAACCAGAAACCAACTGTTAAGTTGTTAAACTTAGTTAAATCATGAGGGCTTTAGAATTCTAACAAGAAACAGCAGAGGTGACGTCAGGACTTCAGCTCTCTTCAGCTAGCCGCTAAACACAGTGAAGCCTTTTCTATTCAGTCTACAGTCTGTCCTATTTTGTGCTTCAGAAAGAAGCTTCACAACTAGAAAACAGTGCGTGTGTCTGTGTACCACTGGCCTTGTTTTGTAGGCTGTACTTTCTGTGCATGAATGGCAACCCTTCCTGTTTTGTGCAATAAAGCAATCCAATCTTTTTGGAGGCTACCTATCTTCTTAGCATGTTCTTATACTTTACAGAGATCACATTCATGTGGCTAAATGATGGCAGAGTGTCACACAAAGCATCAACTGACACACATTTAGAGACATTGGAGGGTCAGGAACCAGGCGGGTATTGTCTTGTCAGTCAGGGGGTCTGTGGGGGTCTCTGGTTGTGGCTCTCTGGGTTCAATATATGGCAAAATACATGACATATATTGGACCTGTATAGGTAGATATATACAGGTGATAGAGGAACTGACATTGGCTGAGAAACTAAGTGAGACCAAGAGCTTCATACATAGAGTATGGACTTAATTATGGGACAAAGGAAGGAGGACGTGATGATGGGGACGTATGAGAAAAGAAAAGTCCTTACAAACAGCCGTACAGCCCCTGATCCGTCAGAAGAGAGGAGGGCGAGCCTGGGAGAGTTTGATGAAACAAAAGATTTTGGAACTGGAATAAAAGCAGAGCAGCAGTCCTGGGTCGAGAGCCAGAATCTCTAATGAGGGGGACCCTTGTCTTCCACATGGACATGTGCAACAAAAGATGAACTGATTGTGATGCCAAAAGCAAGAATTCACTGTAAAGCTGTAGCATGCAACATATGTGATGTAACTGAACTTGACCACAAGTATTTACAAATGCATGTGGTTGTTATGGCATTGAGCAGCTTCTTTTTCCAGACACATGTAAACTGATTTTGGGTTGACATAGAATGTCCAAGGAAGCCAGTCAAATACAGGTTCAGCTGGTCGGGACGTCAGGTTTGAACCCACGCACACTTACCTGACCTCAACGCTCATATTACCACAGAGAAGAAAAACTATCACATAACACCTTTCACAACAACAAAAACAAAGCCATGGCATCAGAGTAGTGGAAAAGTTACCTGATCTGTTGAGGAAGAAGCCTTGAAACACCACAAAGTTATTGGCCTGGACAGAATAAAAAGAAAGACAAGATAAGTTAAGGTGCTCATGATAAAGGCGGCTGTGAGTAATGTTGTTTTACAATGATGCAGGGCATTACACCGACGGTGTGTCTGTCTGTAACCCTGTGTTTACATGATCTGAGCTGGTTATACGGGCGTGGATAGCAGCGAGCTTCCTGTGGCTATGAGCATAGAGGTTGAGTCTTTAGGAGCAAGATATGTAGCTTACTAGCTTTTGGATCTTTCAACCACATCTCATGCTTGATAAGGTGCCGTCAAGTGGAAACAAGTGGCTGGAACTCTAGGCCAACATGTAGAAGGAGGGACTGATGAATAAGACCAGAACGAACACGCCTCACTCAATATAGACCACCAGAAGCACTTCAGACAGCTCGGCCCTGATGCTGATCCGAGTCCTAAATATTGCTGAGTCTGATCCTTATATGTTCTTACATGTTGATCTGAAACATTAGCTGTAGCTACTAAACCTGACACAGCTTTCTTTCACAAGCTATTTGATTCATAAACTGGAGCTCATCATTCAAAACTGTCAAGTTGATCATCTTAAATGTTGACAACGTTTACCTTGTAGAATGACATGAAGCTAATGGGTAACGACCACCAAGGGACCCTGTTTGTATGGTAGTAAAGTGAAGAGTTTTAATGGAGGGGCTCGGTATGGTTTAACAATGATGCGGGCTACCTCGGCAGGCTTCAAACTCATGTTGCGAGCGGTACCGGGCTGGAAATGTAATAGTAGATGAGGCAATGCTCCAACTTTTATAAAAAATCCGCTCTGCGGTCCAACCACGATCTCTCCGCCCACCCTCGACTACGCTCACATGCTCGGACAAACTGCTTTTTTTAGATGTGGGCAAAACAAAGATATTGCAGATATCGCTTGACTGGAGAAGTTTCTATGCTATATGGTACTGGGCTATTTATGCGGATACCTTCAAGGGACAAACTTTTTCTGATCCCGTGAATTGCGTCATGAATCACTCATATGATGTTAGTCAATCTAAAGGATCATGTTGGAAGTCAAGCAAATCGTAGTTTGTCGTAAAACTTTTGACATATAAGACTGAAAATACGTAATTGAAAAACAACACACCCAAGAGAGGCGTAAGTGACTTCTCTCTCTGAAGCTACGATGCCGGTGTGTTTTGTACTGGGATGTATGTACTCACACACAAACACGGTCTTAAAGATAAGATTACTCATAAGAGGCTTGATAAAACATGTTCAGGTAAGATAACGTCACATTTGTGTATGGGACAGAGATGTAGTAAACTGAAACTTTCTTGACGTGGAAAATTACCATTCAAATTGACAAACATCATTATGTGTAATTCATGTCCCAATTCAGACGGGATAACTAATACTGTCTGGAATACACTGCTGGAATAAGAGAACAAGGTTCTTCATAGATCTAGCCTCTTCATTTTGCTCTCAAAGTGCACCACATTGATGCATTTAACTTTCAAATGTACAAAATGCCCTCGGACCCTCCACCAACCATAGTCTCATAAAATCCTGTGGGAAACCGTGCTTTTTTAAAGTTGTACATTGTGATAACTCACACGTTATGTTATGAACTCAGACAGGACAGCGTTCGGTTTTCGGACGTATCTGGGACTTCCACAACAAGAACAAAGCAGCAACAATGGTTATTTCAGCCATGGTTGGTATCTATATGGAGGTTAGCCCCCCCGTCTCTCTGGTGCAGCTAGCACGAGTGACGTGAATAAAGACAAATGTGAGATCAAACTCACATGAGTAACACAAGGTTTAGTGTTAACGCAGCACTAGTCTTCTATGGTACTGTGGACGGTTATCACTCTTACAGCATCGGCTAAACAATGTAAAACCATCTGTTTCAACTTCTTCTTGTCCCATTGGAAAGGCTCACACATGTTCTCCAAGCAGACGTGGATGGATTTTTCTCTGTTTGGGCCTCATCACAGATTTAATGGAGAGGACTATGCTGAAATCATATCCTTTAGGGTTCCAAGTGATTCCCAAAGAAAATCCCTAAAGTCCATATGATTATTAACAATTCATATTTCATTGTCATTGTCATTGTCAAGGATGTTTTATGGTTGGTCGTCTGGGTTTGGTATTTGTGTTATGTACCATTCTTTTTGATGGATACATTAAGTGTTTAACTTCAACTTAAGTGTATACATTGAAAATAAAATCATTAAAAGACAGTAAGCTCATGTAAGCACAGGGTTAAAGATGTGAAGCTATCTTTTAGCACCTTGGATTGCTAATACTACCGCTTTGTCTTATGTTACACACCCAGAGAAAGTACAGACTGTACCTGAGGAACACTTGGTGTCAGGCAGTAATGCTTTGCCAGGAAAGACAGGAATTTGGGCGAGGGCCTGTCGTAAGCCATCAGAACTGGCTCTAAATTCTTGTGCTGCAGAAGGGAAAGAGAAAACATGCTGTCACTGATAAACAGCACAAAGCTATGAACTGTGATCATCATCTGTACTGCAGGTGGCAGATAACTGGTTTTACAATATTCAGATGTTGTTTCTCTCAACAAAGTTGTTAAAGACTAACTAAACCCCAGAGTTTTAGCTAAAGTACCTCAAACCTTGAAATTCAAAATGCAAAAACGTATCAACATGGGTAGAGATGGGGGGCTAAGACACAACCACTCCTGTCTATTGTCAGCTCATTTTCCGTAACCACTGTAGCATTACAGTCAAACCTCATGAAGTGCTGGCCTTGGTCTACTTTACTTTAACATGTAGCTGGACTTTACTGTGTTTAGCTTACCATTCATTAAAGCGGTTACCTTTTGAATTAGCTGATGCTAATCACGAGTGTTTATGCTAATCTCTAGCATGCTGACTACTGTTGTGATTATGGTTAGGTAACTTCTGGAAAGGGCATGTTATCGTGAGAAATACAGTACACACTCATAAACATTTGTGAATTTGAGTTTACATGCAAGGCTGGGATAAGTGTATTCATTGTATTCATAAATACCCATATACAGTTTGAGGTTTAATGAGTCTTTAAAGTTATTTCGGGCATCCCGGGTTTCTGAAGTCCCAATCCTTTTCTGCATCAACAATGTAGGTGACAGAGAACTTTCAAAGTAATGATGGACATGAGCATGGGTTTGAAAGATCAGTACTAAAGATCAAGATCAGTACTAAATATCAGTACTAAAGATCAAGATCAGTACTAAAGATCAGTACTAAAGATCAAGATCAGTACTAAAGATCAGTACTAAAGATCAGTACTAAAGATCAAGATCAGTACTAAAGATCAAGATCAGTACTAAAGAACAGTACTTTCACATATCTGCACAGCTAGCTGCGTAAAGTGGGTATTACTGTTTTGACATAGCACTTGAGGGGCCCTACATACTACCGTTACATTATTATTAATCCAGGAGACTCCTGTCTGTATATATTGAGGAACACTAGAGACAGAGCTGGACAGAGATATTAGCCAGGTCAATATATCTATACAGTTTACAAACTCTGAAACATAGACATCGGTATGAGCATCAAAAATCCAGAAATGGTCCAGCTATAATTGTGGATATCATTAAAGAAAGCTTTCACAGATGCATATTTACAATGGGGAAAATATTTATGGAAGCAGCCAACCTTTGCAGCTCTATCAGGCATAAGGTCAGTGCTGTCACAATAACACTCTTCATATCTGTATTCTATCACAACACATCAAGGCGAGCAATCAAGCCCAGACCCTGTTCATGTTTTGAACTAAGGAACCTGAAGGTGACTGTAAAAACATCTTCCACTGCACTGAGCCTGCTTTCTAGTAATTTGCCCCAGAGAGAGGAATGTTTCACCTGCAACATGAAATCAAACAGCTCCAGCCCGTAGCCATGTCGCTGAAAGTTCTCTGCTATGTAGAAATCCAGAACACACAGTGGCTCTGCCTCTATGTGCACACCCTGTCGGTCCTGTGGAGGAAATACAACCAGTTAACCTGAACAGCCGATGAAGCAAATTCATATCGACATATAATCAGTGAAGGATGTGGAATTATAGCTGGACTGAGAAGTCAGAAATTAAGAGAATTAAAGAAAATAAGTGACATACCAGCAGAAATAACTTCTTGTAACCGACCTTGAGGAATCCCACGACCACACCACATCCTCTGTATGTGGGGAGAGGAGGGGCAGAGAGTTCGGTTGGGATGGAGGAAGTAGAGCAGCAATGAGTAAGACCCTACAGGCCATGCATTGTGACCTCAGTGTGACTCAGTGATAGTGAGCTGAACAGGTCCAGCTGAAGAGACAAACAGTGAAAATGTGTGTGTGTGTGTGTGTAATGAGTGAAAGCTGAGGGAAGGTGTGCGATGTACCCGTTGCTCTCTCCGTCCTTCAGCAGGTAGAGCTGATGCCTCTGGAACTGCAGCTTGGAAGCACTGGTTATAGATGCTGGGAGCTGTTGGGCCTGTGGACAGCACACATGAACACTGGTAAACAGCTATCAACAGTAAAGGGCTGGCTTTTTTAGTACTAGTGCTGATATGACCTCGGAGTTTTGGTACCACAACAATACTTTTAACAATACCTCACTTTGCAAAAGATCAACCTTGTAATGACCATCAGTAAATCCCTACCCACCCTGTGTTACCTTGAATTCCTAAAATAAGCTTAGTTCTCCACAGTGAACCAAGAATCAAAAAAAGGAAAAGTCTTGGTGAATTGAAGTAAAGGCGGGTCGTGTAACAACAGAGAAATGATGTCAAAGCATCCGTTTTCAAACTGTCACACAACTGATGCAGTATAATCTCATTTAATCCTCATTTATCCAGCCGTATGCTCACTACTTCCCCAACACATGCATCTTCATTAAAATTTGTTTTGATATAGCTTTCTGTTGTTAAACTTGACTTTTCTACAGATGCTCATTCTGTGGGTGAAGTATGAAGACACTTTGTGCTGGAGCGAAGCGAGTTAAAATAGAAATTTAAAAAAAGAACTAGGGTATGATGTCGGACGATATTTAGAAGACATGCCGTATATGTCAAATTCATTTGTAATTAAAAAATGTCTTATCAAATTTAAAACTATTATTCAGCAGCCCAAACACCAAAGAGAGGCCACTGAGTGAAGGAGTGAGAGATGACGGGGTCTCCCTTATAGACCCGCCGTCTATCCTGGGAGGATTTGTGTAAATGTTTTACATTACTTGTAGGGTGGAAGATTCACAGAGTGTTGTAGAGACGTGGCAGTCAGAGCATTATGTTACAGTTACAGACACAAATGAGGAAGAGGAGAGAAAAGAAGAGAAGAGGGACCGTGAAACGAGTCTCAACCGGGATCTCGTAGCAGAACGACGAAAATAATACATGTTCCAGACATGACAGCAGAGTGCTGCTCAGTACTTTGAATCCATTTAGAACAGCCTCCAGAGCAGCAGCTGTATCGTCTGTAGCTGTCTCCAGTTATAATATAGATACAGATACTAATTAACAAAGTTAATTAGCCTTAAACATGGAAAGGTTTAAGGTTAACCTCTACAGAGGAGTGCATTGAGCAGTACCCACCTCCAGCTGCTAAACGGTATGCAGTGCTACGTAAAGAGGAGGTTCCACAATGTTGCCCACTATGCCAGCAAGCAGGAAGGCAACAGAACTACACTAACCACTACTTCCAGCACCAACATTCAGAAACTATCTACTGTGAGTCTTGACACCAGAGATTATGGTAATAGGTGGCCTCAGCTGTGAAAAACTTCTCCAGAGCTACTGGCAACCGAAACTCAGGGACCAGAGAAAGTGGATCAACATCCTATATGCATATAAACATATACATATATACTGCATATATAGTTCTGTTTTGCTTTACTTTAAGTAGTGCTGTAACTATTGGTTGATTAACTGGTTAGTCAATACATTAATTCGTCAATATTTTGATAACTGACAAATGTAAATCAACTTTTATTTTCACACATATACACAGCACATGGCAGTTAAACTAACCCATCCTAGTATTAGGAGCAGAGGCAGCTACTGTACAGCCAGCGGAGGTGCTCATTGCAGCTTTGTAGAGAACCACTCATTGCTCGTTACTCCAGGGAAGTGAAGAAGAGTTGGTTGTAACTTTAGTATATCCAGCAGCAAAAGTGAAGTGCAGTCAATGAGCTGCTGGGACTCAGTCCACAGAGCCCTGAAACCCTGCTGCTGCTGCTGCTGCTGCACTGTTTGCTTGTTTATTCAAAGCTTATTAATATTTAACCAGTCACCAAGTAAAAAGTAGAAATTAGATCCAATGAACGCTTCTTGAGATATGCTAAAGACACAAGCACCTAGACAGAGACTCCTTGCTGTGTAGTTAATGCTGCTACAGCGCCATCTATTGGCCAAATAGCACCACATTTGTTAAGATCACTCATATAGCACAAAGCGTTCAGAAGATATAACAATACATAAACACATATACACATACACATACATATATATATATATATATGGGTCATTTACTAAGTTAGTTATTTTTATATCCAAATGTGCTCAGGAATTCACATTAATAAATAAAAACATCAAATAAAAAAAGCAGAATTTCAAGGACCAGTTACGTTCGATTATCACCATACCAACCACGGCGATCAGGTAGAGATGAATGTGTTTTTCCGATGGTAGCTAGCTAGTGTTCCATTGCATGCAATGACATCACATAGCCCCAAGGGGGATGATGGTTACTTTCAACTTAACGCTAGCTGTCATACAACACAGAAATGGTACTGGAAGGTAGTGCTGGGAGGTATGACCAAAAATGTGTATCACGGTATTTTTTAAGATTCTGGCGGTTTCACGGTATATCACGGTATTTTTTTTCTTCCCTTGACTGTGTTTTTATATAGGTTTATAGTGGCTTACTCTACTGTCAGAAGTACATAGAATAAAAAAACATGTTAATGTCATCATGTATAAAGGCTTTGCTTACTATAGGGTGTGCTCGTTTGTTCCTATAATGTTGGGATAGCAGTTTGGCTGAAGTATTGTTGCCTCGGTAAGACTTACCTTGCATAGCTGGATCGTTATTGCGTTCGTAATGTCGCTCCACCGCTTGCTTTTCTTGTCATATGCAGTGCCTCGAGCAAATGCCTCTTCAAGCGATGTCTGACCCTTTGGCTTCACTGTTTCACTCGCGCTAACGTTACTGGTTGACGGCCTCGAATCCGACAGCCGTCATCACACTCTTGGTATTCCAACTCATGTTTTATGCTGAGGTGATGGAGTAAGTTGCTCGTGTTACCACCAGCGGTAACAACAGTGGCTCGACAGACTTTGCAAATAGTCTTTTGGTCTATGTCAGATTTTTTAAAACCAAAACACTTCCAAACAGCAGACACAGTTCCTCTCTTGGGCACAGACTCTATTGGTGCATTTCCGGTCTCTCTTTGTTCATCCTGCATCGCTCCTTTCTGTTCTTTAATGTAATGTTACTGTAGCGACGGAGCCTCTCCCAGCTGTTAACAGGCTGTTGTGCTACCGGGCTAGCTAGCTAGCTAGCGAGCTGCACCCAGCATGCCGTTCGGCGGTGTAATTTTATAAATGTACAATTATTAGTGTTACAAATTGTTTATGTGTCACAAACTGTTGTGTCGTGGTGTTTTGCCCTGTTATAACTTTATAACACAACAATTAATAACCCACAACTAACGCTCGTTAGTTGTGGGTTATTAATTGTTGTGTTATAAAGTTATAACCATGATTAGAGGTCCCTCTCAATACACTCTAGTGAAGTAGCTCCGACCAAAGCGCTCTTGGCGGCGTACCATATATTTTGCTGCCTGTTGAAGAGTGACAGCAGTTCTTTCGGCTATGGCGGTGTGTGAAAAATGAATTTCATACGGGAAAATAAAACCGGTATACCGCCCAGCACTACTGGAATGGTTTAGGAATGTTATGTCAGATGAAATTTTGCTGATGTCATGACGACTTAAATCCCGTTATATCATCCCCACTGAACATTTCTGGGGTGAAGTTGATTGCAGCATCCACTCGACAGTCTGGACAGTTGCACAAAGCAATGAGGTCTGCATGCTCAGTTTTATGACAGGATTGCTAGTGGTGTTAAGTCACTACCACAGTGTGAACATGCTGGTTCTAAGTGATACGGAATATATGTTTCTGAGATCACAGAGTGTATATCTATACAAATAGTTTCTCTCCACATATGTTACACATGTCTACACATACAACTAAACAACAAATAAAATCATAAACATATTACTACACGATCAGAGACTTACCTTTGCTGAGGCTCTCCCAAGTTCATCAATAACTGTGGCTATGTGGGCTTGAAGCTGTGGCCTACAATCACAACAGAGTAATAGAATATGAGTGAAAAGCAGTGGTTGAATGACAAACAGCAAAGGGAAGCTCTTTCCTAGGTTTGAAACCACTTCCTGTGGATGCTCCGCCTCTTCCTCACAGTACTACTACAAGCAGGATTCTAGACGGTCGATGGGCATGAAGTGTCCATGGTTCACGTTTACCATGTTTTG
The DNA here is from genome assembly GCF_004355925.1 of Anarrhichthys ocellatus. NCBI lineage: Eukaryota > Metazoa > Chordata > Actinopteri > Perciformes > Anarhichadidae > Anarrhichthys > Anarrhichthys ocellatus. The sequence goes on along the minus strand of NW_022280087.1, from coordinate 2,541,018 downwards.
TTAACTTAGATTGGAACACACAGCCTGCTGTCATTTTCTCAATATTGTCCTGTTATATTTGTATTATTACAGTTGTAACGTAAAAATCAAATATTTCATCAAAACAACAGCAGCATTTAACTTTGTCGGCTTAAATGCACAGTTTAAACGGAGTTTGGAATGACATTCTCTCTATATAAGAGATCCAGAGATGGTCCTGTTGTTGGTAACTGTATCTACAAATAACACGCTAACTTAACGTTACAATAAAGAGAAAAATAATTCACATCTTCTGACTTACATTCCTGCTGATTTACGACCAGCAACAAGGGTCTGGTCCAAGATGGAGACCCTCTCGGAGAATAACTGGTTAATGTCAAAAGGAAACTCCATGATACCTCTTAGACAGATTCTAATATCTCGGTTAGCAGGGAATCAATGCCAGTAATATGCAGCAGAGCTCAAGCGCTGAGCTAGCTAGCCATCTAGCTAACGGAGCTGTTGGTTGTCCCTCAAAGCTGATTCGTCAGCGCAAAAACAACAGTTAGCGAGCTGCTAGCAGTCCAAGGATAACACCATTTCAACCACGCGTTGCCAAAGTTTGAGGGACACTTAATAGCGCTCCGTGTGAGCTGCAATAACAGGCACCTGCTATCTACTACGTTGTCATTGCAGCTCCATTGTGTCGTGTGAGTCCCTCCCTAGCAACATAAAACCGTAATGTGTCTAAAAGTCACAGCGGCGTCTAACTGCTGTAACTACTAACGCCTCGTTAAGTAACATGACTGAACATTTCCCAGAGTAAGACATAAAGTTGAACACGTATAAGATAATATCTGTAATACCGTATGTATTACTCCATAATATAATTTTTCCACAATTTTTAGGGAACATTTTGTTCCGGTTTTACGGTAAAATTGATGAAGCTAGACGGAGGCTTGATTTGAACAGCTTCACAGCAGCATCCCTGCTATTCCTGTACTAGGCCACTACAATAGACTACATCTAGTGCATTTGGAATCGTGGTTATTAGTGAAAACATTAAACTTTACATTTTGCCATTTTGTCATTAGATGCTGTTTTGCATGCAAACAAAGAACAAATAATTTTATGGTCCACAATATTTGCATGATTAGATGACAATTTGCTAGTAGGCCTACTGCCATTCTTTGATCAAAATCCTCTATCACGTTACAGACAGCTTTAAAGGTGTCTGTCTCATGACATAAGCTTGTAGCTAATAGGCTATTATTAGCCTATTTAAAAAAAATGGCACATACTGCTTTTGTATTAGCCTATATTAATTTCATAATTCATCAGATGTATTTATATTTATTTAGATTAAATGGTTCAGGGACCAGAATAGATTTGGAATTTTGGATACATTTAATGTATTGTAAATCCATATAAATCCATTTAGTATGCAATCAATATAATGTGTTTATTGTGCAAATGTCAAAAAGCAGCATGCACCACCATTCTAAATAACTAAATAGCTAGGCAGTACAAGCTACTGTCATAAAGGTCCACTTAATCATTTGGACCAGACCGTTGACTGACAGTGGTCTGTAAAGTCATTTTTAAACACATTTTTAAACACCATGATGGTAACACTAGCTTATCTAATCTTACAAGTGAAAGCAGAAAAGTAAAAACTCTTTAATGAGCTTGACTGCTACCTTTGTGAAACTATTTTTTAATTTTGGTGGACACAGTTAGAGTTATGTGGATTCATCTCTACGGTTTCTGATTTCATTACATAAATAATAGTTCTAATAATTTGATCTTCTTTATGTAAATTGATGGACAATTCTAACAATAATCTTTCAATATAATTTGGTCCCAAACAACACTGCAGAGTACAGCCAATAGCCTAAAAGCATACTATAGACTGAGTAATACAAAAATAACTAACATCTTAGGCAACATAGTGTTATTACACGGCTGCTTTGTTGCATCGCACTACAACATACAGATGTTTCTGTTTCGATCCCTCAGTGTAAACCCTCTTACTGTTAGTTTCATGTTTTTTTTTAAAATCTAAAATGTTACAATTGAGTGACAGATCCACTAGCAGCCAGTGTTACCACACAGTGGTGCTGCAAGCAAAAACATTCTGAAGCCTGACACCATTTATATCACTGGTTTAGTCCTTAGCTGTGTTTTCACAACAATACAATTATATACCATGATATACAAATATGTTTACCAGTAGAAGAAGTGGTACTGGTGTCAGTAGTATCAGTAAGAAGATAGCAACACATACTAAAAAACCTGAATCATTGAGAGGAGAAACACAATGAAAACAGATTTCTCCCATCAAAGTTTTTGCATTTGGGGCCCGTGGTGCATGGCCCCACCAGAGGGTGCTGTTGTACAGAAGAAGTTATAGGCTTTTCTCTATTTCAGACACAATAATGGCAACCTCAACCTTGTCTACATTATAACATTTTTGCAATTTTTCATCATATTCTTCTCTTGAGCTGCTTGCCCGTTTCCACTTGGTGGGGCATGACAGAACTGGACCTACTGCACTTGTACGACAAACCATATGCACATGTACGCGCACGTTCAACGTGAACATTTAGATTGTGAGTGTAGCCTGATGGCCTGGGCCCCTAGAAGCATCCCGTTAGTTGTTTTTAATGGTGCAAGGGTGTACACGTCTTATAGCTAGCTAAAAAGAGATTTATATTGTACTTATATTAATGTTACATTAACAGTAGCGATGACCCGATTATTTAACGACAATACAATTTATCACTTTACTCCCTGGAGCAAAAATTGGAAACAAAACATTTGGGACCACGTCGACCGGATGACTTAATCATATCTCAAGAAGGAAAAGATGAAAAAGAGATAATTCAACCACAGTGGTTCTGAAGGAAAACTTGGCTAACTGTTAAAATATATAAAAAGCCCTGTTTTGATTTCCATGTCTTCTTTTCGGAGGGAAACTGTCTGGACAGCAAGTGGATTTAAAGACTTGAAAAACACGAGAGTTGTGCATCGCATGTGGATAATTCCATCAAGTTAGGCTTACTGGGAACAACGAGCTTTGCCTGTCAGCTTGACAGTGTGTACAGACGTGGCATTGAACAATACAACCGTCAGACTGAAGAAAACCGGTGTGTTCTAGGCAGAATTATAACGTGTATAAAACCTTGTGGAAAGGGTGAGATTGCCTTGCATGGATATGACGAGTCTGCCGGCTCGTTAAACCCTGGCTTTTTGAGATGAATATTTGAGACTAAGTATGAGGGAGACTCCAGACTAAGGAACCATTATAATGCTCAACCCTTTTTTAAGGGCACTTCAGCCATTATTCAAAACTAACTTTTGAATTGCATGTACAATATGTACAAGGTTGAGGTTGCTCAACAGATGCCAGAGCTACTGAGGTAGTCTACAAGTACGTCAACATTAACGTGCAGCTCAGTATTAACGTGCGGTGTGATTGGTTAGTGGGCCAGCATGTCTGTTGTGACGTTGAAGCAGCTAGCAGAAGTTAGTATTAGTAGTAAGAGTTCAAGTTGAAAGTTATGTAAGAAGTTATAACATTGACATGATATTTTTAGCATTTTGCTTGGTGTTGATTCTCTTTTCTTTTTTACCTAGCTTTGTTTTTTTAACACTCAGTGGCTGTAGGAGGAGAAACGGATTTCCCAAGAAGGACATTTCCAGAAAAGCTGGACATCATAAGAAAGGGTCGGCCAACCCCACAGCTAGCAGCCCTGACCCAGTCAGGAAAAAGATTTGTACGAACGGTATTCCTGGCTGACAGCGTCAGAAAAATGTTGCACATTTTACGGCTGGGAATGCGTTTTATTTGCGACTGAGCATATATGACAGCAAAAGGCTGACAAAGGGAACATAAGCAGGGAAGAAATAAAATAGTGAAATAGTCACGTTTCTAGTGCAGTGTGTGACAGTAAAAGACTTTGCTGTTGTCTCGATGCAGCTTTTTTAATTTTAGGTCTGAATCCATAACTCCAAGGTTTCATAGTTTTAGTCTTGCTTTTCAGGGACATATAGTCAAAGCTGCATTCATTCATTTTTATTGAAAAGCTGTAAACACAACTTTGGCTTATTATAACCTGATGAAGTGTTAGCAAACAGTGGCATATTTACAACATCAGCATTTAGAGTCATGTTTTTGGCCACCAGATGAATATATTGAATAGACTGCATGCTCTATTATGCTCACTAGCAACGGGGTCAAATCTGAAATCTTAGGAATACTGAGGTCAAGCAATTTAATTTAAAATGCTTTCAATTATTTGGTTTTCCAGATAAACATCTGCCTGCTGCTTATAATGAGTTCATAAGAACAGAATACGTGAGCCTTGAAACCAAATCTATGTTCTAGTCGAGGCTAAAAAACCCTGTTAAAGTGAGGTCTGTGAGACAGAGTGTCACCTTTCACCTCATACATAGGCACTTGACCCATTGCTATTATAATAAATATTGATCAGTACAACATTAAGATGTGCACAGTGAATATCAGTCTTTCATATTTGAATCAAACTATTATTTCAGTGTTACTCTTATGTAATTGAGAGTTTAGCACTGTGTTTCAAGGTCTCTATTAAACTCCTTGATCAAATAAGTCAATGTTCAATGAGTAGCAGCTGTAGCATTTTTGGAAGTAGTAATAGTGGAATTTTGAGGGGAAAGTAGTGTCCCATGACAGTCTTCCTTTTCCAGAGGATTTTCTACCTAAACTCCAGATTTCTTTCTCCAAAGTGCTCTGCTTAAAAGTGGCCAAATTCAAACACAGTGAATTGAATATACTGACTACAGAATCTATTTACAGCTTCAATCCAAATTTCTTAGTGGTGACCTTATATGGGTCACACTGTTATGTGATAAACCCCTCCTCCATGATTGTGGAAAATGTTGCAACAAGCCTAACCTAACAGGAACAAACATTCTGCATACGCAACGGCGCAGCGGTTTACAAGGTGACAGGAAACCACAGGTTTCACATAGAGTTTCATCCACCTCTACAAAACTCCAGACCTCTCCACCCCTCCAATCCCTCCTCCCTCCTGATCCTCCCTGAGCCTCCACGAGGCTCGCCCAGACAGGTAGAAAGTTCAATGGGAATCCTGCATTGCCTCATTATCCAGCCACTGTTGCATAACTCTGGTGTTTTCTTTTTTTTCTGAAATCCTCGCATCACATTCTCAAATGCATGTGCTAACTGGTCCCCATGTGACTAAAGTCATCTCTTATCCTCTGGAATGGTTTCTATTTGAATTCCCTCATTGGGTAGAGGTTAGCAGGTTCACCGCTTCTGTTTGGATCAGATGACTTCCTCATTTCAGCGAAAAAGGATGGTAGATAAAGATAGATAGACACACCATACCATATGTTTTTCAAAGTTTGGACTCAGTCCCTTAGTTTAAATGGATGGACATCTTAATGCTACACTGATATTCTAGACTATAGTATGCTTTTAACTTTGTGCCAACAGTTTGTGTTTGTCCCCTTTGCTGTTTGAACAGAGCCATCCTGTGCACAAAGTGAGCTCCATAAAGGGTTCTCCCAGTTTGTTGTGAAAGAACTGGACTGGCCTGCACAGCGTCGTATTTAGCATACTTCTAAGGAATAAGAGCAAGCAACTTACTCCTACTCACAGCCAAGCTCACTTATTATTCATCATGTCTTATGAAATCTGACATAATCACTCCAAAACATGTCTCAGAAGGTGTGCGTTCACCGCTGCAATTAAGAGCATGTTTAGTCTTGGGTCATTTGAAAAGTATGTTATTCTTAAGTTTGTGTGTATGACTATAGGTGGGTGGTTTTTCACTTTATCTTTCTCAAGTAAAGTCCAAAAATGTTACTGCTCATGGTGTCACAATCACATGTTCAACTATCACATGAGGCTGTAATGTTAAATGTAAATGTAATGAGGCCCAAAACTATTACTGACAAATGGAATTTTAAAGACCAACATTCTATTGTGAAATGACTCTCACTTGACAGGTGTTAAGAATGGAATCAAGCCGAGAAGGGAAGACATGGTGTTTCCCCTTGCTCTCCTCAAACAACCTCCTGTATCTTCACAGAATCATCAACCTGAAACCTTCCTCCACATTATCACTTTTCTTGTGGTTGACATTACTGAATGAGTGATGTGCTGCTTGCTTCCCCTAAAATGGAAGGAAAGCTGCAGGCAGGTCAGCCATTTTGGCCACCTGGGATACATTTGGTAGACTGACAATAGGCCAGATATTAGTTATTACCTGTATCTGAGGAGCAATAGGTGACGCCTGCTCAAAGCATGTTTGAAAACCCCCCAGAAAGTATTCGGTTAAAGGGAGGAACTTACGCAACATGTTCACTGCACAGCATCACAAACAGGAAAACCAAATGGCCAGACTAGCTCCAGAGTATGACCTAGTTCATGCATGAGGTGAAAGACTCACTGAAGGTTTATTACATACATAATGTAGGGGAAGAGCCAGCATAAATGAATGTCAATCCACAAGAACTTGAAATTGGATAGGCTGAAGCAAAAGAGAAAGTAAGAAAAGGTTTGGCCTCAAAATGAACATGAAGGCACACCATCGACACCATTGTGATGTCGGAACAGTTTTTCTAAAATTACAATCAATTGATGGTGATCAGGTGATTGCTCTGGTCCTCTGTCCACAGGAGTTTGAACATGGTGGACAGTCAAACAGGGGCGACTGAGGTCAGTGGTTAAGCGGGTTGTCCTTTAATAAGATGATCGGCGGTTCGATCCTCGGCTCCGTTAGTGTGGACAGGACACTACACCCTAAATTGCTCCGTAGGCTGTGCCTTCAGTGTATGGGTGTAAAGACTAGAAAACCATCTATTTACCATTTACAATATGGACAGTGATTGACTAGACCACCAGTCCAATTAAAAAGCACCACTCAGGAGCACCCAAGTGACTGACAACAGTCAGAAGAGCCCACTCTGCCACACACAGTCACATAAAGGCAACCATCCTGGTGTTCATTTCATTTCCATGTATGGTAAGTTTCTGCAGCTGGAGGTCACCATGCCAAGGCTTTTGCCCACCATTGGCTGCCAAATGATTTCGGCCCTTCTTGTGAGCGTGACCTCACTTAATGGCAAACCCATGGTTCAGGTGACCAGGCACCTGCAAGCACCCTACCCAAGTTTTTGAGTTTGCCCTATCCTGATTTTTTTTTGATTTGATTTTTCTGGTTTAATATGGAGCCAAATCCAGGTCAAAAGTTTTGATCATTTGAAAAAAAATGTGAACCTGAAAGTTCAAGTTGTGGTCTTGAACATTGAAAAATACAGCAATGTATTCCAAATAAAAATAAGTGAATGAAATTTTTTTTGGGGTTGAATATAATTTTGATTCAGTTCTGGAATTTTTTTTGAATACATTTTTCATTTTCATACAATACGGTGTATAGAAAGTGTTGAATCATAATTCTCGCGGTGCCTACGTTGCCTGAAGGCAACGTGGTTGAGGAAGTCCTCAGCCTTCTTCGTTATGCTGTCACTCATGATTACCTCTCAGTTGATGCCCCGCCCCCCACGACAGATCAGGGCCAAAAGTCTGAACTGAAAAAAAACGATCTGAAAGTGAAAAAATGATCTGAAACCGAAAAAACGAAGATTTGAATCTGAAAATATAAAATCTGAAACTGAAAAATATAAGACCTCAAATATCAAAATATATATGAAAGTGAAAAATGAAAAAAAGAAATGTTCAAAAAAATTCCAGAACTGAATCAAAATGATATTCAACCCCCAAAAAACTTTTCATTCACTTATTTATATTTTGAATACATTGCTGTATTTTTCAATGTTTAAGACCACAACTTGAACTTTCAGGTTCACATTTTTTATTCAAATGATCAAAACTATTGACCTGGATTTGGCGCCATAGTTTAAGAGGTACTAGAGGTCAAATGAAAAGAGCCAAATAACCCTTCAACTGTAAGGTCAAAGAATTACTGATGTAATCAAGTTGTAATTATGTGTGAGCAGCAGTATATTCTTTGTGTAGCCCACTTCTTACCAGCAGAGAGTTTTTGCACCAAACCTTTGAGGTGAGCTGAATATCTACCAGGGATATATGGATGTATAATGCTCTCATTTTGTAATGAGGAAGCTGAGCAGTGGGCCAATCTACGAAAAAACACAGTGTATTCCTTTGCAGGTTTGGGGACAGTATCAAGTTTTTTTTATATAAAGGGAATTTGCTTCTTGTGACAGATATAGAAACAAAAAAACCCGTCAAGAGCAGGGGGATGTACTGCAATGAGAAGAGTTTTCTTCTCAATAATTATTTTCAAATTGTAATGCAATATGAGATGCAGAAACTTAGTAAAAGTATACTTCTGTAGACCACAAGAGGAGGGGCAAAAATGCTCTTTTGCACATCCTTCCTGTCATGTTTTTATTTAGCATACGCTGCTGAAATCACCTTCACTGGAAAAGCAAGTTTAGTCATTCTCACTGAATGAGATTTTGTTGTCAAAGCTATAATGTTCCTCTTCATTTACTTCATACATTACTATTTATCAAGTTAAATAAATACTCAGTCCATCTGTTCTTGTTTAATTGCTACCATAAATATTTACAATTACCATATTATAATCAAGTTTAAATACAGTATTGTGAGTGCCCAGATTGCACTACCACTGTTTAATCAATGCTAGGAAGAGTTTTGTACAGTTCTATGTGAAACTACTTATCCATCAGGTTGAACTGTGAAATAATCCAGTTATTGAAGTATAAAAAGAGATGAATTCATTATTATTGTAGATTCAAAATACATCAGTCTAACTAACTCATTTTGAGTTAGGCCCTGATCACACCAAGGTGCGTCGCTAGAAACAGCAAAACCATTGTCTTCCTAGTGTGAGAAGGAAGGGGGAATGCATCTCATGTTGTGATAGTTGTATACAGTGTGTGAGGGAGCAAGTGAGGGATCGAGCGTGCACATTATCCATTTCCCGTTAATCACATATTATGGGTTTTGCGCGCAACCTCACTCCACAAGTGCACCACACTGTTTGGCCTGACCTGCTTTGTCCAGGCCATTTTAAAGCGGCTGCGCTTACGCATCCCGGTGTCAGCCCCTATTTTTTAATTAGTTGAAAACAGAAGAAATTGTGCATTCTTTCCTTCACAAGATGTATTTCGTTATCCCTGACAATCTTCCAAGTTACATCCACACAACAAACAATGATCTTGTTATATTTACTCTGTTCCAATGTATGGAAAGTAAGCTTTCAAGCTGCCTCCGAGCCTCCCGAGTAGGCTGCCCCTCTATCTCCTTCCTCTCCACACTCAAGCCATGGTAGATGGATAGAAAAGGCTAAATGCCCTGAGCTATCTTCCAGGCTCACAACCTAACTAACTGACTGAACATAACAAAGCCCTGTTGGTGAATGAGGTTCCAGTGGTAAAAATTTCCTATTCTGAAAGCATGGGTGTGTTGAGTGGTTTGAAACATATCTTCTCAAGCAACTCTTTCAGAAATCTGACATACCATCATTGTAAAACACCAGTTTTGCTCAATCTACTTAGTAAAATTGAGGTGACTATACTTGCAAATTAATTTGTTAATGTAAAAAAAATTACAAAAAGTTGCTTTCATTTTTTCAAGTAGATCAAGCAAGTGTATTCTTTGTATTGTGAATGTGATAAAGCATCAGCTCGATCAGCTTGTTAGCTAGCTAGTAGCATCTGACTGGCATGTGACAGCTAACTTTCAGTATCTGTGCAGTGCACTCAGCAGACTCTATTCTGCCTGTACTCAAGACTCAATACTTTATTGCCATATCAACATGATTGATTGGAATTTAGTGAGCTCACTTAAACACAGACAGAGACAGACATACAAGCCACTCAAGCATAAAGCACATATTACATGAAACAAAGTCCAAACCAGAACTATAGCATGCTGTAATACTAATTTAACCCAGAGTGGCTGTGTAACAAATTAATTTGTGGTAATTAGATTAAAACAAAAATGATTGAGCATGGCCTTAACTCTGATATCCCCAACAACTACAGACCCATCTCCAATCTCCCCTTTCTGTCTAAAATACTGGAACGCACTGTTGCCCACCAACTGAAAACCCACCTCAACTCAAACCAACTGTATGAACCATTTCAATCTGGATTCAGATCTCATCACAGCACAGAAACTGCCCTGATCAAAGTCACCAACGACCTCCTCCTCTCCTCTGATGAACACTCCCTCAACATCCTGATACTACTTGACCTCGTGCAGCCTTTGACATCATCAACCACTCCATCCTCCTTTTCTGTCTAGAGTCCTCCCTCCACATTACTGGCACAGCCCTCTCCTGGTTCAAATCATACCTCTCCGACCGTGAACAGTTCATTAGTATCAACAAATTCAAGTCTGACACAGCCCCAGTCTCTCAAGGTGTCCCCCAAGGTTCAGTACTCGATCCCCTCCTCTTCATCCTCTACCTGCTCCCCCTTGGCGACATCATACGCCACCATGGTCTCCATTTCCACTGCTATGTTGACAACACCCAGCTCTACATCTCCACCAAATCCATCACCCCACCACCCACTCCACCATCACCAACTGCCTCAAAGACATAAAGACCTGGATGCAAGCCAACTTCCTCAAACTCAACAGCGACAAATCTGGAATCCCGATCATCGGCCCGAAATCACTGAACAAATCACCAAACAAATCCCACCACAACTTCTCCCTCTGCATCGATGGCACAACTGTTCCTGCTTCCACACATGTCCGTAACCTTGGGATCATTTTTGATCAAACCCTCTCCTTTGAACGCCACGTCAATCACATCACAAAAAATGATTTAATCTCAAAATGAAATAACAGCCGCTAAAACAAAGGGGAAGAGAAAACAAAGGACAACAGTAAAATGATTACATATATTTGACTACTGCACTTACTTTAGTTGTGTACACATAGTTTTCATATGTAATGTGGTATTACTAGACATGTTGGGTAAATACATTTGGAGTTTTATCCTCCATATAAGGTCAAATATCGTATCCGTTGTTAACTGTTTACAACCTGTCTGATCGTCTGCTTAAGATATATTTTAAACAGCACTAATCATCTTATCTAATAAACCATCAGTGATGTCATTTAGCACCTTAAGGTGATACTCCACCCAAAATATATTTCGAGTATGACAGTTTACGCCACATGAAATGCGGTTGTAAAAAATGTAAAGAATGAAAAGTCTGATCGTCATGACGGAGTCACATGGTTGATTCGAGAGCTGTGATACGACCACAAGCCCTCCTTAACTTGACAACTGCTGCTATTTTGCACAAGCTTCACTTGGTACACTGTTTTATATATAAATTAAATTAAAGCTGTAAATGTTCCTTCTACATTATCTCTAGCAAGAAGGTTGGTTTTCAGGCTTCTTGTGGGATAGAAAAAGGGTTCTCTATAAAACGTGGTGGCAGATAAGCCTGGGGCCACAGAGCTACTGATTACTCTTTGGTGGTGATCCAGATCTGGGATTTCTGCCAAGCGTTTATCATTTGTTATCCATGAAATAAAAAGAGTTACAGAATTGGTTCCATATCTTTAGGGGGTGTATTTGCACGGTCAAGAAGTCAATCTAAACTGAAGTAATAGTGTAGAATGGGTGTTTGTTAGTTTAGCTTCCACTACAGCAGACAGCTGCTCTAAAGGGTGGTTTTGAAATGCTGTAGTATAAATGTTTATAAAATCTGAGTCAATCTGAATTACGTATATCTCTCCCACACTGTCTCCAATAGACACCAAACATCCACACTCATTGTTACGCATCAGAGTCGTTACTGCTACTACATATATAGTATATGTACAGATGCTCTGTGATGTTGTACTAGGCACCATGTTAAACTAAATGACTATGAAAATAACTTTGTTTCAGGTAATCAGACAGTTTAAGTCATACATCGCATCGAAAACGGCAATTCCAATTTTATGTTCCTAAAGGTATATATCATCATCATCAATCATTTAATTCATCTATTTATCATGAAAATATGTTTTATCAGTGTTTGTTTTTACATTCTAAAATATTTCTATTTTGACCCACACATGAAAAGCTGAACTGCGTAGACCCTGCGTTACCATTGGTCTATTAATATATTGTAAATAAAGGAAGTGACACAATGCATGGTAGATATTATCAATGCCACGTCAGTTGCAGTTCATTTGTATTCTGGTAGTGTGAGTCATTTTTGGCAATGTTGGCAAAGAGAGCAGATGTTTTGATGAATAAGTGAATGATGTTTCTGTGGCTTGCTACCCCTCACTTTAACACAATTTCCATATGTGTGACCTACATAGAGATGACCAGTACACCACAACATACATAAACACTCGATTGGGTAAAATGTGCATTTTTTGTTTAAAATTTCAGAGAAAGTGACAAAGTAGAAAGTGTGGTTTCTGTAGGTGCAGTTGGTATGCAGATGTATGGCAGACTGAGTGTAAGGGTGTTTGAGACCATGTCAGGGTGTCACAATGTGTATCCTTGTGTGTGTGTGAATCTCTGGGTGTGTGTGCACTGAGGTGTGAAAGGGGGTTGTGTGTATATGCTCATGGGATAACACAGTCATAAAGATGCTGTGTGTGTAGGAGTGTGTGGTGTGTAAGATCCTCCCCGTCTCTGGGTCTCTCTTCCTCATCAAATCTCCATTCACTCACACTGAGTGACATCACTGGAGTTTCCAGGAGGTAACTGGTTTTAAAAGAGACACTCGCTGAGCGACAGTAGAAGAAGAACGACAGCTCTCAATACAGCTTCGAAGAGCTCAGCTTTACTTGAAGTGATAAAGGGAATTCATTCAAAACAATGGAAGGTGAATGCAAGGTACTACTGGACGCCACTGTCCCCACAGAAGCCAGGAGAGAAACAATACGAGCCAAACCGAGCTCAAAGCAAACCACGGCCCTGCTGGTGTTCACACTCTGCCTTGCGGCTGCTGCTGCTGCTGTCCTCTTCTTCAACAGGCATGCCAAGGTGGGAACACAAGTCTTACATTAGTCTGTGAATTATCGGAGGGACTCACCTGAACATCCTGTAACAGTCTCTTTATCTTTCTCTTCTTGAACAGAGCCCAGGACACGATGAAGACCAATCTGGTGAGAATCTTTCCTTTAATTGACTTAATTTGACCCTTGTTGAGACACTTATTGCTTAGTAAGTGAAAAGTAGAGCTGTTGTGGTATTCCACATATTATAAACTTCTTTCTTATCTTCTTTCCAGATCTTCAACGCACATTGAGGCAGATTTCAAATGTGAGAGCGGCCATTCATTTAGAAGGTAAATATAAGCAATCGATTCAGTATAAAAGAATACCTGGGGCTGTTTGATACATATAACAAGAGCCATGTGAGAAAATTGATCGCAGAGGTATTTTCAATTATTTGGGGCTTTTAGTCTTAACTTTTGGTTTTCTCAGTCCAGTAGGTCTGAAACCAAAGGTTTTTGAGGGGGTTAGAGTTAGTAATCCTTCAGGAAGTTCTAAGGCTGCTCGATTGAGCTCCAGGGCTTCTTTGGGAAGTTCTTGGGGTTACCTCTTATTTATTTATTCCTGAGTCATGTCAAAGACAAACTTCCACTTCATTATGAAGGATAGTAACATTCTTTTCAATCCTCCCTGTCCTTGTTTTCTCCATAATCATCTCTCGATCCCCTTCAACAGGACAATACAACTCTACTATGAAGACCTCGGCGGAATGGAAGAATGCGGTGGACCAGTCCCACTCTCAAGGAGGGCTGAAACTCAACAACAACCAAATTGTGATTCCTCAAAATGGCCTCTACTTCGTTTACAGCCAAGTGTCGTTCCGGGTCAAGTGCAGCAGCAGCGATACTGATGATGCCACCTTGCAGCCCATTGTCCACGTGAGTCACACTGTGAAGCGCTGGTCCAGTTCAATAGGGACTGTGGAACGGACCATCCTGCACTCCATCCGCAGTGTCTGCCAAACGAAAGCCAGCAGCAATCCAGATGAGGAGGGGAGCTGGTTCTCCTCTGTGTACATGGGAGCTGTGTTCAACCTGAGGATGGGGGACAGACTAAGGACGGTGATGGAAGAGAAGATGCTGCCGGGCCTGGAGGAGGAGTCGGGGAAGACATTCTTTGGTGTGTTTGCGTTGTCAGGACAGCTGACTGACATCTAGAGGGCTCCACTGTGAGGCCTATAGCCAGTCTCTGCAACTTTCAGAAGAGACTTCACACCCAAACCTTTAGCAAGTCATTTAAAGTGTTCAAGTAAACCAAGCTCAGTTAACTGTAGCAATGGACAAGGAGATCACTGTAATGTATTACCATAGATATCTCTATGGGTCTATAATGTTATGTACTATGTACTCGCCTTAGTGTCGATACCTTTTGATATACTCTATATTTCTACAGATGTATTACAACTACTGCGTATTTATTGTGTTACTACAGGCTGACAGAAGATTTTAAAGGATGTATTTATTCAACATAACATTGATATTTATTTTATTTATGTATTTATTTATATTTTCAGTATTTGGGCTGGATTTTATACATAATTTATTTTATTTATTGATTATTATTGATTATTGATCAGCTGTTTGTCACTGTATTTTTTATTGATATTTTCAAATAATGCCATGGTGCCTGTGGTGCTGTATAAATGTTTGAATAAAAATGTTTTTGAAAAGGAAAGTATGAATGCAAGGTTTGTGGTTTGTGTTAGAACTACAATGTTGAACTAAGAAATGTAAAAAACAAAAACAAACCAACAATTAGTTGAATGCAGGGGTTGTCGACTGTTGGAAGAAAATATCAAATGCCGGTTGGGAGGAAGTTGCAGCATTATGGTTAAATTGTAAACCGCAGGGCAATAGAACCACAGTGTTCTATGGCCTCTGTGCACTGTGAAAGAGGCTGTAACACGTTTCCTTAAAACATAAAATAAATCTAGTAAATAAAGCACAGAGAAGCTCAGATAAAATCAGAGAGAGAGAGAGAGCTACTTCATTCTCTGCTCAGGTAGACATTACTACACTATATCTTTACACAGACAATAGTTGTTTGGTCGTATATTGATGCTCAGAATATCAAATTCAGCACCTTTAAACACTTGGTAGCGCAGACAGGTTGCTCTTCTGCAGCTTTTGTCAACATGTACAATGGTTTCTAACAATATCCCAGTTCCACAGCCTAGAAAAAGGTACCACAGAATACATAAAACCCTCTTAAACCTCCCCTTGAGCATAATCAGTGTCTCTGCTGATGTCCACCCCAATGCTCAGTGTGTTCTGAAAACATTTTTGTCAACATTTTGTATGGCCAAATACACTTCTGTTTGTTGCCAGTTGCCTTGGTATTACATAAGATACCATGACTTGCCGTTGCTGGCTCTGTATTTAACTTTACAGTGTAGCGAGAGAGTTTCCAGGGGAGTAAAAGTTCCTCAACAGCTACACTGAGTGGAAGTGAGGAGGGGAAGTCCCTGGTAATCATGGTAATCCCCCTACTTCCTCCTCCAGCAGCCTACAGAGCGACACCTGACACCAGCGGTGGAAAGGTGGACAGCGGGGTTGGTTAGCACAGTGGGGACACCGCCTTTTTAGCAAGTTTCGGTGATTCACCATGTTCAAACTCAGCAGACCCTCTTCACTTTCAAACTAAAAGTGGGAACCTTCTGACTATTCTCACTATACTCATATTTTATTCACAGTTTTGAAATCTACAGTGTGCAAGTATGTTTGGCTCTTTTTTATGTTCCTTCTACGATACTGTTTTTAGATATGCCACATACAAAAAAAATGATTAAATTATTTTCTGGCCCATCAGTTGATGCTAGAGTTAGCTGTATGACTTTTTGTTGGTAGTGAGCTCACGAATCCAAAGTGTGTCTGCTTCACCTGGGGCACCTGGGACACTGTTGTTTACAGTTCCTTGTTACAAAGAGCAGTTAAAAACAAGACAAAGGCTTGTCCTAACAGAAAAGGACCCACTGTGATGTCACTGAGTGAATCAAGTTGTAGCCAGTCAGAAACCATTGTTTGCTAAATCTCATATCTCAGTAATTTATGAAAATATAATAATATTCTATCTATTTTTTCTCAAAGAAATCTGTGAACAAGAGACATTGTAATTATAAGGTGTTCAAATTTAGATTGTAATATTTCTAATTTTATATTTTATCAGAGAAAGATGTCTGAAACATTTCTACCCACTGTCCCAACTTTCCCTTCCCACTGTGCCCCTTCCAACTGTCCCAACCGTCCCCCTAGCCAGTGTGGTGAGAGGTAGACGGGAGGTTGTTTAAAGTTACGTTGACAGCCAATAGTTAGAGCACAACAACGCCACCTTAGGAATTGCGCCTAAGGATTCACTTTTCCCACACAGTATCAGGATTCAGAGGACACTTCAGGTTCATTGTACAGATTGGCATGAGACGTGGTTCCAATCCAAAAATAATCTTTATTACTGTATATCACAATACTAATTCACCGTTACGGTTTACACAAAAAAATACTAAAAGAGCCGTTATACATTTATTTAAAAGAGGACTGCGGCTTACCAGTGGCGAGGTGGACCAGTGCAGGTGAGGATCCCAACAGAGGAGGCACCCCGATCACACGTGTACACAACACTCACACAACCACACGTGAGGGTTCCTAACCAGGGGCACACCAAACTACACAGCACACGAAGGGAGACACCAACACCCGGAGGCACCAACCCCACCACCTTGGCTTGGCAGGTCCTACAGGGACAAAGGACACAATTACAAAAAGGCTCTGGTTCTCAGAAAAGAAAATCAAACAAAAGAAAATCAAACAAAAGGAAAAAAATAAAAGACAAAACAACAAAAATAGCTCAGGTTAACTGATCAGCCAGGGGAGGGGGGGGTGATCAGTAACCCAATTTATATAAACTAAAGGCCAGAGTGGGCCTTAACATCCCTGGTCAGAATACACATGGCTCAAGGATGGCTCAAGGTAAAAAGAGGTTGTTCTCATTAAAAACAAGGGTGCTGCTGACAGCAAACAGCACAAGATAGGGGCACAGTGCTGACAATAGCAGCGTCAGACCCTGTAGGCCACACAGCGCAGGTCCGGGTAGACGAACCCAGTAGGCCAAAGCCGTTAGTTGAACACGCCTGTAGGCAAAACACCGGTAAACAAAACAGCAGCGTCCTTGAACGTAAGCCGAGTTAGATGTAGCCGCTTTCTGGCGGCGTTCCGCTCGAACCCAACCAAAAGTCCCCTGTGATACGGGATGACATAGAATTAATAGAATAATTATTAACACCAAAGTATATAAACTAACAGAATAAAATCACCTTACCGATCAGGCAATATGCGTCGGCTCCAGAAGGGGGGAGGAGGGTAGCTATATAAGCAAGACGCGGTTACTAACAGAACACCAGAGTACAATCAAATCAAGACCTAATTGAGACTCACCGACAGATTCGCAGGTGAGTCACCTGTACAGGACGAGGGGAGCCCCAGAGATAGTCTCCAAAATAATGAAAGCCAATATAACACAGAACAGTGTGACCGGGAGAAACAATGCTGCTGCATTCTTGCATACCTGCACAGCGGCAGATGTCCGGCAGACCGGAAGTGGGACAGGCGTTTGACGTCAGAAGGGAGCCAAGGCAATCCCCGTCGCATTTATATGATGCTCGCCCACCGTGATTGGCTAGTGTTGGCCTTGTAATTAAAAGGGACACCGAGGCCCTGCGAATGGTAAAAGCTCCCTTCTGCTACACCAGTGTCCAAACTGTCCCTACCACTGTCCCAACCAACCCTACCAATCGGCCCTACCCACTATGACTTTACCAACTGTCCCAATGATCCCCATATAGTCTCCCAACCAACCCTATCCACTGTCCCAGCTGTCCCTACCCACTGTCCCTACCAAACCTACCAACCAACCCTACCCACTGTGACCCTAGCATCTGTCCCAACTGTCCATACACACTGTCCCAACCAGTATGAAGGCAAATCACTGCCAAAATCCGAGACCGCAAATGAGATACACGCGCGCGTGTATAGAGGTCCCGTGCGTGCAACTCAAACAGCTGCCAGGTATATTACTTTGGTGAGCGCTTTTACATCACTCCGCGGAGAAAACCATGCTTTGAGGGTGAGGAGCGTCCCCTAGCGCGCGACTAATATCACTGCTCTTCTGCTTGTGAAACTTTAACCTGCTCATGTTACCGGCACCAGACCTAGGGGAAATCTGGACCGGCAGCAAAGGTTACACAGGCTAGGAAGCACTGTGTAGCCAATAGATCTAACTGTGGATTAATACACAGAGAGGACCAACGTTAGCGTCATGCTCAGGCCAGAGCTAGTTTTATTCTGAACTGCATTGCAGATCATAACATTTCACAATTTACACAACATGGTGTGAACAAATTCAAATTAATTCAAATATATTTCACATCCAGTTCTACTAACATTTAACAACTACGGTGTAACACTGAAGTTCACGGACAGAACTAGCTTGGTAGCATTACAACGTTCGTCAGAACAATTAGTGACAAAATATAGCTAACTACATTTATCACACATCTCCAATCATGTTAAAGCATTACTGAATATTTAACTGCATTTACATTTCATCATAACCCAAGTTAAGGACAGAAAAACAAGTTTTGCATACATGTGGATTAATACAGAGAGAGGACCAACGTTAGCATCATGCTCAGGGCAGAGCTAGTTTTATTCTGAGCTGCGCATGAGCGGAGCCTGTAGCTACGTTTTCTCTAATGCAGAGGTCTTCAACAGGGGGTCCGCGGAGGTACTACAGGGGGTCTGCGAAATTTTTGGTTGATTAGACAATTTAAAAATAAAAATAGAAATTAAATTTATTTTTCCTCTAAACATGAATCTGTCCATTATTTTAATAGTTCAGTATTGTATGAAAGATAACAGGTATCTTTATGCATGGCAGTGGCACTAACATTTATGTTTAAAATAAAAACATCAATTTGAATAGCTTGTATGCATGATTATCATGCAATTAACAGACGATGTTGATGTTGGCATTGGTATCAGCTGACAAGGTGTGTTTATAAATGGCAGCGGCAGGGCCACCCTACTCACTGTACCTTGCACATGTTTAAAATAAAAACATGACTATATGAACCTGTGTATTATTTGAATAGCTTAGTATTGAATGCACAATAAAGAGGTATATACGGTAGGCCCATTTAATATAAAACACAATGTTATACAATATATATAGTCGGGGGTCCCTGCTCCATCTCTCTATCAGTTTGGGGGTCCTTGGCCTGAAAAACGTTGAAGACCCCTGCTCTAATGGATCCACAGCAGCACCAAAGCGCCATCTACTGACGTGATCGTGTATTACCTCAATATAAAGTTTGAAAGAGTGTTAGACCTGAGCCAGTCCTAACTATAAACCTGAGCCAGCTTTAACTATAAGCCTGAGCCAGCCCCAACTATAAACCTGAGCCAGTCCTAACTATAAACCTGAGCCAGCTCTAACTATAAGCCTGAGCCAGCCCTAACTATAAACCTGAGCCAGCCCCAACTATAAACCTGAGCCAGCCCTAACTATAAACCTGAGTCAGCCCTAACTATAAACCTGAGCCAGCCCTAACTATAAACCTGAGCCAGTCCTAACTATACACCTGAGCCAGCTCTAACTATAAACCTGAGCCAGTCCTAACTATAAGCGTTATCAAAGAGGAAAGCCTTCAGCCTACTCTTAAATGTGGTGAGTGTGTCTGCCCCCCGGACTGAAGCTGGTTCCACAGAAGAGGATCTTGATAACTGAATGCTCTCCCATCCTACTTTTTAAGACTCTAGAATAACAAGTAACCCTGAATTTAGGGAGTGCAGCTCTCTAGTTGGATAATATGGTACTATAAACTCCCTAGGATATGATGGTGTCTGACCAATCAGGGCTTTGTAGGTGAGGAGAAGGATTTTAAAATATATTCTAGATGTTACAGGGAGTCAGTGCACAGAAGCTAATACAGGAGTAACATGATCTCTTTTTTTAGTTTTTGTTAATACATGTGCTGCAGCATTCTGGATCAGCTGGAGAGATTTAAGCGACCGATTAGAGCAGCCTGATAATAAGGAATTGCAGTAATCTAGTCTAGAGGTAACAAATGCATGAACTAATTTTTCTGCATCGCTTTGAGACAGGATGTGCATAATTTTTGCAATGTAACATGAGTGAAAAGAGGTCACAAACAGATCACGCAGGTTCCTCTATGTATGCATCAAGTCTGTGGCCAAGACAGCTGACTAACTAATCGATATCCACATTAAATGTTTCTCTTTGAATTTCCTTCTCCCATCACTAAAATTGAATTTTCTGCACTAGTCAGCTTACATTTTTTGGTGCTTGCTGCTGCGCTGTAGATCGTGTTTGTAGCACACACTATTTATACAGCCAACGCTGCCATTTTAAATTCTGCAAAACAATCTCTTTGTACTGACACAAAATCGCACCAAGACCAAAGAAGTTACACTGCTGTCATGAGATCTATGTCCGCTTTTTGAAGCTGCAAACTTGTCATTTTGAATACAGTAAGAATATTATTCCAGATATTAACCACAGATGCAGTTTCCAGTTTCTCTAATTGTGTGTTGAGTGTGCTGGCTTCTCTTCCGGTGTCTCTTTTCTCATTTTCATCTGCAGCTATGCTCTCTAATGCCTCTCTTATTTTACTGTAGTTTTGCCAAATAGCTTTAGTGGCGGCAGCTCGGCAGCTCCACCAAGTGTTTGATAGTGACTTTAATGTTAAGTCTATATAGATATCAGAGATCCTAAAAACTCACCTCCACCCATGTGTAGATGCAGATCAGAATGTGTACACAGATTGCAGTAAATCAAAATACTGTCCCACCTCTGGACTGCTGGCCTCTATGCTGTTTACACCTGCTAAGTTTAGAGAACACAAGGCACAACATTGATTAATGGGTTTCTTTGCTTCAAGTGTGCCTGCAGTCCACTGTACCGCCCCGACATATTGCTGGCATTATCAAATGATTGGCCTCTATAATTCGAAAAGTCCAGCCCAAGATTGTCCACCATGGCAACCACACAATCTCAATTTACCAAACTTTGTCCTGTATGGCTTTAAATTGGCTCAAACGCCAGAAAACATACTAGTTGTACCTTGTTTGCTAACGGATGTTAACAGATCGACATGAGATAGGTAATAACAGAAAAATATTTTGCATGACAAAGCTCCTCTGCAATTACTTGCCTGTTTTTTTCTCCCATTAAGTCAATGAACTCTTCACATGTTGACGATAAGTAAGACAAGCTGTTTTAATGGGTCTATTAACTCTAAAATCCCCAAATAGTTTTCGTTATACAGCAAATTCCAGGAGCTCATTATTTCCTGTGAATGCCAGTCAGCCATTCTCATGGCTAGCTGTCCGTTGGGCAGTTGAGTGTTCAACATGTCGTTTGTTAATGAAGAAAAGCGGCCACCTGGACCACTGTCTCTTGCCCATACAGGGTGTTCCGCTCATCGGTTGGGAAACGAAGATGCCCCTCTTTCAATAACAACCGTTTGTATTTGTCACTGGATATATTTCCCTACAGCAAAGGATCGGTAACAGTCTCACACCAGGAGTAGTCTTCACCCCCTCTCTGATTATGTACTACGCTCCGGTCAAGTTCATCTTCAGCTGCCAGCACTGTATCTTTTCCCTCAACAGGCGATGTGAGAGGGCTGGTAGTGCTGCTCGCATGATGCACTGTGGAATGCAGGCTTCCTGCGTGACTCGAGCTCTGCGTGCTTGGGCTAGCAGTGCAGGCCTTAGCATGATTACAATTAGAATCTACGTTTACGCTTTGCCGACCCGCTAGGCGCTCGTCATGTTCACTGACCTACAGCCTACGTCACTGGGCCTGCGACATTATGACATTGGTGATTTAACTCTTTCATAATCAGACAGCATTTTCAAAATCACATTTATCATTCCAATTTTTTTAAAACAAAAATACTTTACATAAAAAAATTAATTTTTTAGGCCAAGGGCTCCCCATTGGCTCAGGGCCCTGGGTACGAGCCCACTTTGCCTATGGTAATCTGCAGTAATCTGTCTATGGTCCAGGGGAGGAAAATTCTACAGACACCTGTCTCTGTTCTGGGATCAAATTATTTTCATCAGTGTTCAAGTAGTCTGTGAGCAATGTAAGGTTATTTGATGTCGATACAAAAGTGTCCCAACCGACCCAGCTCCCCTGGTGGGAAATCAGGGCTTTAGATTTAGATTTATTTATTTTGCACAATTCAAACAATAACATTTAAAATAATCAAACATAACAGAGATAAATGAATATCACAGTGCAGGAAGAGACAGAAAGCCAACTGGGCTTATTTGAAGCCTCCACCTATATAATATTAAAATTTTACAAAATTACAAAGATAAAATTAAACATGCATAAGACATTACATTACAACAAAGAAAGAAAGAACAGAAAAAGAAAAAAATAATGTAATTGTGTGGAGTGTGTGTGAGCATGTGTGTGCATGTGAGAGTAAGCGTGGGCTTGTGCTTGTTCAGGGATGTTGGTTTATACACCTGCAGTAACTCATAAGCAATGGTAATGCTACAAGTCCCTATGAGTGAAACAACTCTAAATGTAATATAACAGCTAAAACAAGAAAGACATGAATACTAATACATAAAAAAAAACTGTTACAAAACAGCAATTAGATTTTCTTTTAGGCATCTTTTAAAACATTTTATAGAGGGACATTTTTTTGTTAGGTCGGAAAAGTCATTCCATAATTTGGTTCTCCTAAATCTTATTGAAAATTGACCTCTGCTAGTCAGTAATTTAGGAGGATGAAGATGTGAAGATTGACGAGTTGAGTAAGAGTGAACCTGTGAATTGGATTTATAGTATGTCTTGAAATGATGAGGAATATTCCTTCACCTGAAAGTATCTTATAAATGAAAACACAAGTTTGTGAAATATTGATGTCATAAATAGTAAGAATCTGCAATTTCTTAAATAGAGGAGCAGAAGAGAAGTGTGACTCTGATCGGGTTGCGATCCTAACAAAACGTTTCTGGAGGACCAACACTTTTTGCAGAGTAGTAGGAAAAGTACTCGCCCAAACTACATTACAATATGAAACATATGGATAAATGATACTGTAATAAAGAATAAGGAGACAGTTTGCAGAAACAAGATGCAGATTGTAGAGTTAGGCTCAGACCTTGGGGTGAAGTTACACTTTAATGACTGTACTCAATGCGTTGCAAACAATGCAGCTTGTGTCAGTGCAGCACCTTCCCAACCACAACCTGGAGAGCACCCAGTGTGGTTGAAACTGATCTGATCTTTCCTTTATTTGACTAG
Organism: Anarrhichthys ocellatus; assembly: GCF_004355925.1. NCBI lineage: Eukaryota > Metazoa > Chordata > Actinopteri > Perciformes > Anarhichadidae > Anarrhichthys > Anarrhichthys ocellatus. The sequence continues at coordinate 2,517,674 of NW_022280087.1, read as the reverse complement.
TTTGATGATGTAATGCTCCACTGGCGCTAGTTTCTATTTCTGTAGTGTGTTGTTACCTTAACAAGACTAACAGTCTACAACAGGGGCGTTTCTAGGAATTGAGTGGTCTGGGGCTAAGCCCACACTATCTGGAGCTGAGGCAAGGCTCTCGAGTGGTAACTGCTGTTCTGCCTGGAACACTACTGCTGAAAATGTATTTAATTTGACTGCATTGTATGACTACTGCAAGTATAACACTTCACTTGAAATTTAATTTCTAATGGTAATGTTAAGAATTTGCCTTGGACAAAATGGACACCGCATTAACCAATAGAACTGTCTATGTCTATCCGTTGCCATACAGGGAGATGCAGAAATGATTCAATTCAATTTTAAAGCTCAGGGAGAGAGGAGGATCCTCGATCAGGATGGACAGAATGCAGAAGATGTCATGTGTACAGAATACAATTACAACAAAGTCAATCCAAATGACAGAAATTATACATAGAATATTAGCTGAATAATAATAGAAAAATACATGAACTGTATAATGACAGACACCCAGAGCAAAACTGGTACAAAACTGGTATTTAGTTGATTAGTAGTTCAATGTATTATGATTTTTGTAACACTCTCAGTGTCATTAAGTTACCGTATCACCTTTTCTCTTCCATTCTATATTTTATGAGTTGTATCTTATTGCAGAGCGAGCCTATTGTATTGTCTAACACATTATGTTATGTACTGTGCTACATATCACTAATACAACCAATACAAATGAAAATACAATTGTAAAATAAAAATGAAAAAGACAAATAAAACTGAACAGACTCTTTCTTCTTTCAGGCCATCACTCTGATGAACATTTGAATCTGTTTTTCTTTAACATACACATCTGTCACAGTCAATATAAATCCAATGTGCTGTATATACAGTACAGGGCTTGGCGTTATGCTCTAGTACTGCTCTAGTACTGCTGATTTTCCATTGTTTTTTGGATTATAGCTGAAAATAAGCACTGTGGCAAACACATTTTTGTTCAGCACAAATGAACCCCACTTTAATGATTTTTGGAGCATGAATGCAATCACCAGAAGTAAAAAAACGAACGATAGGCTATTAACAAACTACACCACATCCGCATGAGTGAGTATACACAACGAGGCTGTGAAGGAGGACCAGTTGTCATCATGACATTTAGTCTTATTTTGCTTTTCTTTAAGAAACTTAAAAACCTTAAAATCAAACCAAAAACCCATTCAAAAAAACCTAAGAGGGAACCGGATGTGTAAAAACGTTGACTCATTTCTGGGTTTTAGGACTCATTTCCACAGAACTCTATAGACATCTTTACATGTAACGGATTGTACATGGACCCAATTGCAGCACACACGATTCCAGGAACCGTTGGCTTTTATTATAAACTCAACAGGTACAGACTGACACATCAAAGTCTCTGGCAGAGTAGCAGAAATGTAATATCCAATATTATTGTCATCAGACATATCCATCTCGACCTCCTTCTCCTCAGCATCAGTGGGTGAGTTGTCCCCGCCAGAAGACGGCTCCTCTTCATCCTCCCCAACATCTGAAGTTACAGATGGAAGAGGGTGAGCAGAGTCTAGCTGGGTAGCCCCAGTGGGCACAGAGGCCTTGGAGGGCTGGTCAGGATGGAACTCCTGATGACAGGGGCATCCAGAATGTGTCGAGCTGGGACCCAGGATCTTTCTTCTGGACTGTAGCCCTCCCAGTTGACCAGGTATTGCAGGCCTCTCCCAGCGAACCGTGTAGGTAAGACCTCCATCGATGAATCGAGGTGGCGGTGGAGGCTGAGCAGCAGGAACCAGTGGACTCTCTCGAACCAGCTTCACCTTGGAGACGTGGAATGACGGGTGGACCCGCATGGAACGGGGCAGCTTGAGCCTCACTGCTGCAGGATTGATGACCTTCTGGATCTCGAATGGGCCAATGAACCTGGGTTCCAACTTCTTAGACTCTACCCGCAAGGGTAGGTCCCGGGGTGACAACCACACTTTCTGGCCAACCTGGTAGATCGGGGCTTTGGTGCAGCGCTGGTTGGCTGAGCGGAGGAGCACTGCTCTGGCTTCGGCCCAGGTACGGCGGCGGACGAAGGCACTGATGACACTACACTGATGACAGGGGCTACCATGCAAGGTGCCTCCTGCCCATCAGGACTGGCTAACATTCATACCCATTCATACAGCAATTTGGGGTTAAATGTCTTGACCCTGCACTGCCACTGAGCCACAGGCCTTCTACATTGCACACAGATGATCCACTCCCCTCCCTGCAGGACATATATGACACCCGCCTCACCCGCAAAGTGACCACGATTGTGCGCGACTCCAGCCACCCCTAACACAGTCTCTTCAGCCTCCTGCCCTCTGGGAGAAGATACCGGAGCCTCCGTGCTCGCACCACCAGACTCTCAAACAGCTTCGTCCACCAGGCTGTTAGGAAGCTGAACTCTCTCCCTCCTCTCTTGTAAGACTCTATGTCCGACTGCTGCTAAATTATATGTTGTCTAAATGTTTTTTTTTTATCTATTTGCACTGTATTCACTTTATATGTTTATATGTTTATATGTTGGACTGGAGAGAAATGTTTTTTCAACTCCTCGGTATGTTCGGTACATATTGTGGAACTGACAATAAAGCTAACTTTGAACTTTGAACTTTGATAGTTTGGGAAAAACTAGTTTTATTTTCATTCTTGCATTTCAAATGATCTCTGATATCAGATATTACAGCATATATAAATATATTTTGAATACTGTACCACATGAAATACAGCTTGTATATGCAAAGTCACGTCATCATTATTTACAGTCAGTGTGCATATTGTCATGTGTATCAACATCATCACATCTTCACTGCTTTACAGACTCGACAGTTAAAACACATCTTAACAAACAAACAGCAGATCTGTACACATGGTCTCTTTAAAAGAATGTAGCTGGAGCAGTGCACAGTGCACATGGTTCATACATCTGCTGTAGTTAGTCACTTCAGAAGTGTTTACTACAACCCACACTAATGAAAGAAGTTGTGCTACCACACTGACAACATGAGAGTCAAGACAAAATCTATACTTTAGGTAGAGATCACATCATATATTTGTTATGAGAGTTTAAGACAATGTGCTTTTGAGAATAAATTGCATACAAAGAAACATTCAAATCAAAAGCTGAACCCTCAATTTAAATACCGAGCAGTCCCAGAGAGACGCTGCAGAGGGACACACATTACATACTGTAGGACTTGCAATTTTCCTGTGCTGCCTTGCAAAATTGATTATGAAAATGTATTCTTGACCTTTGAAACAGAAGTTTGGCCAAAATCATAACCCCAGGTCTCCTTGACAACTGTCACAAACTCCATTCACTGAGGTCAATGATGGATTGCAGTTGAAAGCCACAGAAGAAGTTTGCGAGTGAATGCGACTTTGACACAAAAGACTACCGTTCCTTTCCTGTTTCCTGCTGATAGTCATATTAGTTTCTTGAAAGCATTGTTACCAACTAAATCATTTTGAGTCTGAATCTAACCAAACTGTAGCTACTGTTTGTAATGGTGATTTGTAAAAGTTTTGGAAGGTATAAACAACATGTTTTGGTTAGGTAGCATTACCTTCTTCACAGTTAGAATCTTTGTGATTTCTGTCCTGGTTGCATTGGTGACTTCTGCAGTTACAGTGTTTAATACTACGGCAAATGCTTATTGAGCAGCTGCTGCCAGGAGTCCAACAGAAGAGGCGTGTGTGTACAGTGCAGCCAGATAAGGTCTTGTTGTTTCAATAAAGATGTTGGTCACACAATAAAAGTCATCCCATGTTTTACCATGACAACTTAAAGCTCAGAGAAACGCATTAAGAAACCAAAAGCCCCATTCTGTTAACTGTTATTCTCAAGTTATGTATAAAGAAGTCCAGCGCCTGCTGTAATTTCACTGTGAAAACCTTTTTATTGAAACTGTATCAGGGAGTCTTCCTGTCTGTATTTGGAAGTGAGATCAGAAAAGCAGAAGAGTGAACACAGCAGAAAGAGAACAAACTGAACTTGTGAATGGAAGCAATATGATGACCTCTCCTACTAACTAACCCTGAAGGATTTGATCAGACACTTTTGGTAAGAGAGCAAGTCTGTCATGGAACCCAAAATGTGGGTCACGTGCACTATTAGGGGCCGTGTCCATTAAAGAGTGTTTTCCTGAGGCCAGTGGGAGTGCCATGTATTTACGCTCTGCTACAATCACCAGCTGTGTCACAAGGTGCTGAATGTCTATTCTGAGCTGAGCGCTTCATATTTGGCGTTTCTTTCTGGTCGCTGACGGTTTAAAAATGTTAAACTTTGGGTGAGCGTCATCAAAAGTGTATGAGTATGTTGTGGTCTTACTGTGTACGTTATGCTATTGTTTTTACTGTGGACTTTATGTTGTCCTCATGTCTGGAGCACTGGACAAAAGGAATATCCCCGTGTGGATAATAAAGTGGATCTGAATCTGAACAAAACGATAGACTCACCAAGATGTTTCCTCGCCGGCCGACATTTTTACTTTAAATATATTCCGCATCAGAAGCAACCAAAGTGTCTCATTGAAAAAAGGCTAAAGCATCCTCAAACAATCCCAGATTGGCGGTTTCTACAGAGCGTCTGGCATGTGGAGGCGGGCCCTGAAGCCTTGATCAGACAGAGGGCATTTTAGGAGCCTGGGGTGGCGTTTATCATTGTTTTCAATGAGCGTAAAATTGGCGTTGCTAAGTGCCAACCCTAGTTACCATGATGTAAACAGAAAACTGCAGGAGGCAAATCAGTGAGATTTCAGGGGTGAGGTGTTTTCATTTCCTTTTCATTTAAGCTGTACTGTTAACTATTAGGTAGCCTACAGTTCATGGTTTGGGTTAAGCTAACGTCAGCACTCATTCCTTCGTGCACATTGCTGATCAAGGGTCTGATCAGACCCTTAGTCCATATGGTGCTGATTCTATTTGAATTTCTATTGAATTTACTATTTACATTTGAATGAAGTCAGTATGACCTGTGGAGGACCACAAGAATCAACAGGTCCCCCTCTTAGGAAACGTTAACATGCTCCCGTTAGGCCAGATTTACATCTCTTTTTCACTGGCTGATAGTTGTCCCCTTGGCTCACGTCAGTGCCAAAAGAATGACCAGACGTGCCAGCATGATCTCTTACCAAATAAAGACAAAACTCAGGGGGCTGTGTTTGGCGCATGAAATAAAAGTCAGAGAGGTTTTGATACTGTGGGTTGAAACAGCGCTGCTTTGTTTCACCTCAGTCCCTAAATGTGCTGTCACAGACAGATGAAAGTGAAATAAAAAACAGAATTTAAAATGCACTGTGTACCTTCTTTTCAATTCATATCTCTTTAAACAGTCACATTTTTCTTACTCACTTATTCATTACGACATGTAAAAAATTCAGCTCTTGAAGAACAACTTCAAAAAGTTGAATAGATACCAATAAAACTAACTGCATTAGCTTTAGGTTTGACATTTAAGCCTTGTCAGTTGAAAGCGGTCCATTGTATTTATGTCTGTCTTTCTTGTACACCCACACGCAACTGCAGTCTAACATTAAACACTTAGAGGTGTTTGAACTGATGCTTGTAGCCTACTTCAGGGTGGCAGTCACAACACTTGATACAGTAACTACCTGACCGATGACAGCAGTGTACTTTTCTATTCAGCCCTAAATCTACAGGACTACGTTCATCTACAGTGAGGAGTTTAGCATGAACACACAACTATGTACAATGACTCAGTAGTCTCTTTGAACAGAGACTCATAACAATATAAAAACCATCAAACATTCAACAAGAGGAGCTAAAATGACAAATTACTTTATGGATACAATCAGTTACTTTGTCACAAAACTGACATCATCATGAAGTCTGTCCTGTCGTCCAGCCTCTTAATACAGTACATAGCACTATCTAGACACATTAGGAGGCAATATTGTAAGGTACAGATATGATAAATGCTTGGCCATAGCATCTTGGTCTCCAGCGGACTCTTTGCTAAGCCCCACACCCCATTAGCTACTCTTGCTATGTCCGTCTTTCAATTCTGGCACTGCAGTTCTCAATGATAACGTTAGCAGATTTACCATCAAAATTCTTGGGACTGTGATTTCACACATAAGTTAACAAAGCAGTCCATCTATTTTATGAGCTAAAATGACAACCGTGGCTGGCAGATTTTGTCAGCTGTAGCTTGCTTTTTTACTCTAATATTTTAAATTGTTTCTGGCTGTTTCATTTCAAAATGAGAGCCCTGTTTAAAGGAGTCTTAAATATGCACTTTTACATGGTATCATGCTAAAAGACTGAGGCTAATGCTACACAAACACACTTTAGCTCTAGTGCTTTTGGAGGGTGGCGTATTGCTCTTGATAGAGTCCAATAAATAAATATATAACTTAAACTAAAGAGCTTGTCTTTCTTTAATCTTAAGGCAAGAACATTTAGTTTTAGAAGTTGACATAAATCCCGATGGTTAACCTGCTACCATTGTAATGAGCAGTGTTACAATGGGAAACGGCTAGCACCTGTAGCTAAGGAGGCCAGGGCTAAGCTGATAGCGGTCGTTTCTCAGACTCTGGATGGCACATGATAAATCAGTGGCAGATTAAATACAAAATTGTATCATTAACAAAACAATAACATGTTGATCTGCTCAAAAACTGGTTATCCTCCAGCATCAGCTGATTGGTGGAAGGGGTCTTGGAGTCAGCTGCTCCAACAGATACTGATTTATTTTTCAAACTATGTTCATACTTCATTTTCTCCATCTCCATGTAGCTGTGAACATCATTACTGTCCTCGTCCCCCCCAATGTTCACCACCACCTCACTTGTACAGCAGCTGCAGATGGCTGGTGTGGCAGTTATTTCGGCTGATCTTGCTGTCCGGCAGGTAGAGGCTGGACGAGTTGCCGAAGGACGGAGGGATGGGGTGGATGTCAGAGATGGGGGTGGGGTAGCCCGGAGGAGGGGCCAGGGACCGCGGGTCACTCTGGGGAATGGCATTGGATGAGGAGCTGTGGTTCTGATTGGTGACAGTGGACGCTCTTCTCCTTGATCGCAGGGCCTGTCGCTCAGACAGCTGGTTTCTTAGCTCAGACACACGCTCTTCTTTCTGAGGGGACAAATAGTGACAACAACTCACCAATCTTCTCCAGGGACAAGTCCTCTGATCCTGAAGACTGGTTTATGGTAGGCTTATGGTGTCATTTGTTTGATTGTTGAAAGCAGTTGTGTGAAAAGACATGTTTCAGACTGACTCCCTAAACATGGCTTAACGGGTCGGTTTACCCAAATTCACATCCATCTAGTGGTATCAATCCCTGACAATAGTTAGGATTTCATTTCCCAGGTTTTGAGATATGTTGTCAAGATATCTGTCTCCACACAATGCATTCAAAGTAAATGATATTAAATATGTGCTACTGGTAGTTTTTGAATGTAGTAGTTTGATCAAAGAAACCAGAAAAGTCACAGAGATGCCTTGTCATCATGTGATATGTGAAGTATGAATAGATATGACAACTGAGCCAATTCTGTCCGCTGAGGAAGGCTTTGAGGCCTTTTTTTGTTTGTTTTATCATATATTGAAAAATTCATATTTACAAAGTCAAGATCGAAATCTTAATTCTATGTTATCTTCTGGACATATATTTGAATCCTAATACGATGTGAGTGAAAAGAGAAAGGACCTGGCTGACCTCCTGGATGATCTTCTGGAGCTCCTTGTTCTCTCTCTCCAGCTGTCTGGACTTCTCCTCGTCATTGTTATTGGTGGACGAGCCGGTCTTCATGGTCTCCTGGGCATCGGACTGCCACTCACCCCGTGTGATCAGACGCCGCATCTACAAATCATGCACATGTTATCCTTTCTATACATGCAAGACTTGTTATGAATGCTCACCAGTCACTGACGGAGTTCATCGGGGGTCAGTTTTTGGACTGACCCCTTTAGAGCTTAAATAATGATATATAAATGTGCTTAGCATATTTCTGAGACCTGAATACATGTTATCATTATTGGTTACTGGGCCCAGGTCTTTGTCATCATTTAGAATAACCACAATAGGAATATGTGGGGTGACAAAATACTTAACTTTTCACCTTGAGTCTAAGTTTGAACAACCTTATTTTAACCCTGCTTGCGCAATTTCATGGACCCTTCACTGTGGACGGTTGTACTTGAATGTAATGAACTTTTTTTATCCTATTCATATTTTATACTATTCTTATTATATTTGATAGTTTTTTCAGATTTTTCTATTGTCTAATTGTATATTTTAAGACAATGTATCTATGGTGTAAAGGACTAAATGTTTTGTACACATTTATACTTTCTGACTCACACTCTTGTTGATGCTTAGCTCTTCTACTTATTCATCTGAGCTGGTTTAATATACGTATATTTATAATATCATTTTTCGTTCACATTTTTATTCCGCAATTGTGTTATCTTTAATGATTGTACTCTACATCCAGATGCTTTGGAACCAAATAAATATACGTTTTATGTTTCTAATGTCAAATTATCAGCTCACAAAATACACTGCTTCTCCATCATTGTCCATTAAGTGTCTTTTTCAAGATATACTTATAAGATATACCATTTAAATCTGAATAAATACTCACCCATTAATGAAACAATTTACTCTCTTTGAAGATTAAGAAATATTTACATTCCAGAAGCAGGAACTAGTGCATTATGGGGCATTTTTGACATGATTTACAGAATAAATCAATATTAAAACTGCTTTTGATTTGTGTTCTGATTAAATGTCTGTTTTTTCACAAAGCCATATTCTCAATCTCTAATGTTGATATATAACATTGTTTGGATGACTACTATGAGATACTATAAATGCCTTATAATCTGGATAAATAGCCATACATTCCTGTTGCTGAATAGTTATACAATTATGGACAATAGTTGGCTTCCATTTTGGAAAATAAGAGCTGCTACCCACTCCCTTACAGAGAGAAAACTGCTGAGTGAGTCATTGTTTGAGCTGCTGCCATCAGTCTAAAAACCCTGGACACATTTAAGCAGAAGATTTATCAGCATGTCCTGTATTCAGTCACTGATTTCTGTTTATCTACACAGCTCTCCTGAACCCAGCCAGTATTTCATCCAAACTATCCTGGACTACACTATACGCTCCATGTTTCCATATACTCTACATAATAAAAGTCTGAATTTAGTGCGTCACATTGCATTCAATTCAAAACACAACAGCATGTTTCTCAAAATGTTTAGTTCTGATGTAATGGCCATTTGGACTATATGTGTGTTCAACTACTTGGTAAGTAGAGGATGTCAAAGTTAAACCTAAGTTACTGCAAAGCATCTTTACAAAGGACGGTTTGAATCATGAGTTAAGTGATCTAAGAGATTGTGCATTTAACACATACATTAATAACCACCTTCTCATCTCACTCTGAAAAAAAAAAATCCGTCCAAAACAAAAATACAACACCAATTTAGTTCCCTGATTAAAACATTGTTTGTTCAATGAGACCTCACTGATGCTCTTGTGGCTGAATGGGTGCAAATCCCTGGTGGAAAAAAAACAACCAGAAGAATGGAGGCTGTTATAGTAATTAATGCATTAATGCATAATCAGACTGGTCACAAGAAGGGTCAGAGCAAATGAATACACACAACCACACAAGCATGGTGAAAGCATAGCAGACTGTTGGAGACTTGAGCAGGTATTGATGCTGACACATGCTAGGCTGAGCCAATCTACAAGTCTTTATGTGATATATTGTTCTAGCCCAGATGACTTAGATCCCTGATGAAAGGCAATCCATTACATCTGAACTTTCTGCTGTAATCTACAGGGAGGATATGATGAGGAGGACAGTGCTCTGCTTTTACCTTGGGGACAAACAGAACCACTAGAGTGATGTAGACCGAGAAGACTATGGCCAAGGAGGCGAAGGCGAAGGAGGCGTCCTGCTGAGAGGACAGGATCATGGTGACTGGAGCTGTTATCATACACAGCACCTGAGGAAAACGGTGGATAGAAACAACACCTTTAGTTATTTTATGATAGAAAATGACACCGCATACTTGTCAGGTCACCGTGAGCCTGCAAGTCAAAAAAGCACAGCATTCTGCAACCACACGGACCAAATCAATTTTATTCTTAAAATAAATCAATATTGAAACACTGACACTGATGTGCTGCCATGATAAGAGTAAATACTTGCATATATTTACCTGCTTGCTATATCTTTGGAAAGTTGTGATGGTCATCTTTTGGTGTTTTACTGTCGTAGTGTAGAGATCAATTTGATTCATTGATTATTGAAGATATTAATTGGTAGAGTCATCGATGTTGAAAATGATTGTTAGCTGCAGCCCTAGTTTAGATAACATAAAGTGCCTGTTTATTTAGATTGTAAAGCCCTTTAAGGGCACATTTGTGATTTGTAGTAGTGGGCCGTCAGGGCCTGCAAGGCCTTCTCTGCTGGCCTACAGAGCTACAAAGCTATAGTTATTTTATAATTTAATAATTTTTCATAAATACACTACATGTATTATAATTATTTCCCCCATTATCTTATTTTCTCATTGCACAGCTACTGTCTTCCTCAGTTGCTCTGCTTCCAGTGCAGCTTGTTTTAAGTAGAGCTTTTATCCAATCAGATTTCACCTCTGTGTCTCTAGGTAAGAAGAGAAGCCCGAGGCCTGCAGACTCACAAGTGAATCCATGTGCACTTTAAGTGAATGGGGACGATATTGTTGATTGTCATAGTGTTCAACCAATCAGATCTTTAGTTTGACATGTTGGGCGTATTCTTTGACGTGTCAGAGCCTGCTAGCTGGCCTACAAGTACGTCAGCATTAACGTGCGGCTTGATTGGTCAGTGGTTTAGTCTGACTGTTGTGAAACTAGCAAGCAGAACTTTGTAGTAGTAAGAGTTAAAGTTTAAAGTTTAAAGGTTTTTACGTGACATAACATTTTTAGCGTTTTGGCATGTTTGGTGGTGATGATCCCAATATCTGCTGCCTCTGTTGAGCGGACATTTTTCAGCCCTCAAACGCATTAAAACGTATTAAAGAAGTACAATTGGGGAGGCTCGACTGTCTTCACTGGCATCCATGAATCCGGAAGGAAGGTGGTGACAACCGTGGTGTTAAACTCTTTGTAATCAAAGAAAGGAGGATGGACTTTGTCTTTAAGTGAACAGCAGCTTTGGTAAGTGAAGTGCTTTTGTTTTTACATCTGCAGTAGCGTTAACTACTGTGTTCATTTTTCTATTGTGTCGTTTTTATTATATGGTTGATATTGTTCCCTCTGATGTGAATAATCATGAATAATCGTGTTATTTGGGTTTGATGTTATTCTACCTGCTTTGTTGTCATATAAATATATGCGACTGGTTTTTGCGAGTTTGTTCTTGCCATTGTGTTAATTACATTGATTTTGACTATATGCATTGCCGTTAATGACGAAACATCCCGTCATGCTGCCGTCATAATGAGGTTAATAGGAGGTGGTTCAACTGTAGTAGGACAGCACTGAAGGCCCAGGTATGAAATGCACGGCCCACCTCTGGTGATTTGTGATACCGGGTTATACAAATCAAATTGAATGGTCTGTCCACTGGGCTTTCTTGACCTGTTGGACATCATGTCACTGTACTCCCAGATCTCAGCAATTACTTTAGTGAGCACAATATTATCATAACTGATAAAGATGATGGCCAAAACAACTCAAATAAGACGCATGTTCTAATAAACCCAAAATATGTTTTAAAACCTTTCTGGTGAATGATCTTTGTTGAATTGTTAATGCTTTAGATGGCTAAGCTGAATAATGTTGCCATCTAGTGTTTCTTCTTGTGTAGGCATTCATAATATATTTTTTTTATCGTTGAATTTCTTCTAGTTTTTGTTATTATTGGGTTATGTTGAACTTTGAATAAATGTTATCCTAATTGCAAAAGCCAAACATATTTTCTCAATTTATGATAGTGTTGTTCCTCCAACATAACAGCTACTTATAGAAAACAGACAACTGAATATAACTGAAGACTCCAAAACACAGTTTTCACCATCCATCTGCAATAAGGATGGCATTGTAATTTGTTGAATTTCATTTGTTACTTGTTTAATTGCTGATTATATAATTGTGGTATGTGCGGTCGATCTGACAAAGCTAGTTTCAGTATTGTCATACCAACAAAGTTTAATCCAAAAGGCAGCAGGAAGAGAAGCACAACATCCAATGAAACATGAGAGGTGAAGGTGAGGCTGGAAATCAATACATATTGATAAACATCAGTCATCTCTGTGCAAAAGCTGAAAAATCCCATCTAGACTGGCAAATGGAAGCAGCAGGCCGACACCAGCACCAGCCATGTTTTCTCTGCTGTGTCATTACTCACACACAGCGACGCATAAACACAATCCTGTCCTCTGCTCACACACAGTTCATCCAATTCATTTCAACCACCTCACTGGCACAAATAGCATTGTTGTGCACTTGGGGGATTCGTTGAGGAGAGAACCACTGTCATTGTTGGAGACGAAGCGTTTCCACACAGTCTGCAGCCTTTACAGAGACAACTTTGGAGGACATCCATCCATTTTTTGCCACTTATACTGATGCAGATCCTGGTGGCAGTAGGCTAAGCAGGGACAGTTCTACTAGTAATTCTGTATTCAACTTGTGATATAGAAAGACTTTATTTTTACCTCTATCCTAACATGTGCCCAAGTGAAATGTCAAGTCAGGAAGTCTGGATTCTGTCAAGACAAGTTTAGTCAAGTCTTGAGTCATTTAAGACCAGCCCACGTCAAGTCACAAGTCAGTAGAAACAGTCCAATGAAGGGCGCCCAGGATCAAGCCTTATCAGATGCCACACATCTGACTTAAGTTCCGGGTCAATCAATCAATCACCCAGATACAGACCTGTATCTTTGTTACTCTGCACAGTATTTATTGGAACTACTTTCACTGAGAGAAATAGAATTATTGACTATTTCTGGTTCCAAAATGAACAGGCAGATATTTAAAAGAAATCTGAAGTATTTAGAAGATTCCATAAATAGATCCTACAGCTAACCATTATTAATTTGATTTAGAGAGAGAGGGGATGACAGGCCACTCATTGATGAAATCAGACCAAAGCAGGAAGAAGAGAGGAAACACATGATTCTTTCCCTGTACCAATTTCAATTTCACCCACACATTTAAGTCTTCAACTGGGTTCAGTGCATAATGGATAATGCTCAGAGATAAATGAAAATACAACAACATGAATGAAAATTACAAAATCAGCCGTACTGGAGATGTTGTTCATTATAATGGCACTTTAAGGGTGTGTGTGTGTGCCTGGCTGGAAAGAGAATGGCATTTCAAAACAGTAGCTGCCTCATTTGTCTATTAAATTGCCATGCAGAGAGGGATACTTTGCGTTTTGTCGAGTGATATTTGGTTGCAGTGAAACGACTTCTTGTTCTAGGACACACATTAAAAAGCTGAACAATTTATCTGGCGGTGTGACAGAGCGAACAGGCCCAGCCAATTATAGACACAGAGAGCAGTGATGTCTTTGAAGAACACTTGAGGGAAGAATGTCAGAGTTATTCACACTGAGCAGTTGAAAATCCTTTAGAAACCTGGTCACAGTCATATCTTTTCTGCCTACACTTTCAGACGGACTGAACGCAAAGGAATTTTAGAAGCAGCGCTACTGCATATTGAAGCCCAAATGATTAATCAAATAGCCAATATTATGTGCTATTCGCTTATAACAAATATATCGTGTTGGCCAATAAATATGTTTGCGTTGATTTAGAACCTTTGCCTTCCTTTCATAGCAGTGACAAGTTCATTTTCAAACTGTAAAATGTCGTGCTCACTACATATCCTGAGCACAACACTTTAATAACCAAATTTAAGAAATCTCTATTAAAAATGTTGATATGTTAAAAATCGAAATCAAAGAAAGACAAGACAAAGAAAAGCAGCAAATCTCCACTACCAAGAAGCTAAAACAAGGTCACATTTGGCATTGAAAGTGATATTGCCTCAAACAATTATTTGATTATCAAAATAGTTGCTGACTAATTTTCTGTCCATTGACTTTAACAATAAATCAAGTAATCATTGTATCCCTTTTTACAAACCAACAGAAACTAGTGCATGTATGTGTCAACATACAAGTGTCTAATGTGGAACATGCATCTGTGACAAATTCTGACATGGCCTTTGTGTTTTCTGGGCATGCTGCCGAGCCTCATGCATGCGGTGGTGTCGTCACTTGGTAGACTCACCGTGGACTGCAGAGCCCACCAGCTGGCTTCACCCTAATTTAAGTCCACAAATTGGGCTGGAGGTGAGCCTCAGCACAAAGACGGCTGAGCTTTTTTAGCAGTGTGAAACGAAGGAGGAGAGGTCGAAGAAAAAGTCAAAGTGCCTGATGACGGAGGCTGTGCTTATGAAGGATTCGAAGTGATAGACCAAGTCTGCAGACTAACACAGGGCCTGCAGAGAGGCACGCTACTGACAAACACATTAGTCCAGCTGCCACACACTTTTTCTATATAAATATTAACCGTGGTTAACCCATCACTCGACATCCTGACCCTTACAAACTTCATTACATTCGCCCATTCCCTCTTCAAGATCAAGTCTTCCACCATACGGGTCTACAAAAGCAGAATTAACGGAATTATCGTCTATCACCTCAAACACAGCAAGACCAACCAATCTGGTCGACCTCAGCCCATCTACCTCTTCCAACTAGACTCATACCTAAGTCCATATGAATCCATCCGCGACTAAATAAGCTCAAGATCAGCCAGTCGGCAAAGGAGCCATGCGATCCTGGTTTTACCACCGCCTCCGCTATATTTCATCCAGATCCGGAATATCCCCGAGTTTTACTCAGTCCATTAATTTTGCATCGGAGCCGCCTCCTCCGCTTCAAGTCAAGAATCCCTGATTACATCATTTGGCCATTGGTATTTCACTGCATACCTCTCCTACATCCGTTCCAACCTGAACGACAGAAATGCCAACCGGCACCTGTCTTCATGAAGCTGTCTCTTGGGGACTCTGCATGACCAGAGATTCTGAAGAGACGGCCCCCTCCTCAAGAGTCTCCACTCCCCCCGTTCCAACCAGTCAATGGATGTCAGCGGTCCTCACTGCTCCCATTCAACCTTCTTTCCACGACTCCCTCTACCTCCTTGTTTCTTCTTCCCTACATCCTTTTGTCCCTTACCTTTCATCCCTCGACTTCCATCCCTTATCCAGCATCCCTTCATCCCTCAACCTCCATCCCTAACCCTACATCCCTTCATCTCTCGACCCCCATACCTTTGTAACGGGTGTGGTAAGGACCCAGAAGCAGTACGACAAACACGCTGGATAGTTGAAATCGAAGCTTTATTCTAAACTGAACACACAACAGGTAATGGTCTTGGATATGCACAGGTGTAGAATCCCACACGGTGGAACGCCAAGCTGTCAAGGGAGAAGGCAGACAGAATACAGAGGAAGCAGAGGCAGAATCTCGTGGTCGGGGACAGAAGGCCGAATTGTTTACCGGGGCAGAGGCAAGGCGGAGAAGTCCAAACAGGCAGGGTGGGCAACGGGACATCAGTTCGGAGGATAAAAACTGGAAGGTCAGGCATAAATGCGGAGAACGATCTGGCAGTGAGTGTGTGTGAGACTGGGGTCTAAATAGTAGGTGCAGCAGAGTGAGCAGGTGAGAGTGATGAGGTGGGTGTGACTAGCAGGTGCACTGAATGAGCTGATTAGGTGTGTGAGAGATAGAGTGACAGGATAGAAATGGCAGAGCTATGACAACCTTAGCCTATTTCCCTCCATCTCACGACCCCTTTACGCTTCCTAAATCTAACCCTCTCATTCCATCATGCAATAAACCATTTGAAACCCATATCGTTATTAGAGTGGTCCTTGTTAGTGAATTAAAAGAGTGTGGTCTAACATATGCATATGACTATTTTCAACCTCTTCATTATTAAAATTAGCATTGTGATCCATATTAATTCATATTTAACTGGCCAGGCTCCCTCAGCCCACATCACTTCCGGTTTGACTTTTTTTTAATGCCGAAATAAAGACGTCTTACAAAAACGACTCCAGATGTCACATATCTATGTATATATTTTTCAAACAATCTGGTGGCTACATCATTTTTGTTTACTGGGGGCTCTAACCTGCAAGTTGCTCTTTAGGTCATAGTCTTTGGCAAATACACACAAATACACGCACACACACACTAACTGTACTCACTGCAACATTATAGATGGCCATGCCCACAGCTCGGTGGTCATTGATCTTCTCTGTGGAGATGGACTTGGTCTCATAGGCCAGGAAGATGCCAAGCAGCAGCAGTAAACCTTTATAACCATAGACCACACCTGCAGAGAGGAAACAAGATAACAGCTGAGAGAAATTATGGAACTGTTTGTACTGCTGCTCATTTTACACAGTACTTTAAGAGGGTGTAGAGTTAGTTCTCACAGTACAAAGTTTTACATCTTAAAAGCCAATACCGGTTATTTTACATTTTCCAAATGATATGTTACACTGATTGCTACTCACCTAGCCATGTGTTCATCTTTTCTGAGCTGCAGTGCTCCAGTAAAGGCTGGATCAAAACATCCAGGTCTCCTTTGGGGGCTTCCCTGGTGAATTTCTGCTTACATACAATCAACATGAACCCGTAGGTAAAGAACAGCAATACACTACAACTTTAACAGTAAACATGCATGACAAAATCAATTTAAATTTAGGTTAAATACATTTGGTCATGCCAAAATGAAAATGTGTCGAATTAATTAATTGAGTAATAGATAAGTCAAATGACAGCAAATTTATTTTATTCATTCATTTATTATATAAAAATTAGTGCTGGGCAACAATTTTTTATCGCATGATTGTTATGCGCAAAATTCAATAATGAATTCAAAAGTAGTGTATTGCGCACTTTTATTTAAAAAGTACTGCTATATGAACAAAAGTGCAATAACATTTGGTTTGCAAACATTTTAAACAAATAAGGTGCTTTTTAATAGCAGAATTCCCTTTACACAGTATCAGTTATAACAGTTATGATTCTGATAATAGATATTCAGCCGGTGTTCACAACTTCATCTTCATGTGTGTAATAGATGCAATTTGAAATATACACCTTGAAAACTGCAAACCTATCTAAGTCATGTTTTTTTAAATTTTTTTTATGTTTGTTAAATTCTCAGTAGCGATAAATAAATGATATGCTTATTATACATATTCCAAACAAAAAAAACTTTAAAAACTCAAAAAATAATTCAAATGAATCATTTCTTTTTTGCTTTTTTTGGTATTTTGGTCAGACACATATGCAACGCTGATTACCGTAATATGTGTGGTATTTGTTATAAATGTAAGTTGGTACATAGAGGGTGATAAGAAGCTGTACAAGGAGGGACTTAGGACCCAGGGGAATGTAGGTGAAGGAAACGGGAAGAGACGGAAGAGATGCCACACAAACAGCTGTTCACCGCTCGCTGCCCGGTTCTTGTGTTAAAAATGTCCGCTTAATAATAAAAAAAAAAACTGCATTAACACACGATAAAATAATTGTCGGCATTAATTAATTAGTGTGTTAACGCAACAATAACGCGTTAACTTGCCCAGACCTAATAAAAATGCTAAATATTTGCAAATTTAAAAAAATATTTTTCGTTTTTAAGGTCACTAATGTGTGTTGACACATTCTCACCCCAATCCGTCCAATGTCACCAAATACCAAATTTCACAAAAGAAGCCTGATAGAATCCTGCCATTCATGAAACATTTATTGGAAATGTTCGAAAATTACGAGTGCGGTGTCTGTTCAGAACGGTCGAATGTTTGGCCTGTGGTGTTGCTGCCTGCAGCTTTCTGGAGAACCGATCATACAAACAACTTCTTACTCAACACTGAGCTTCCTTGAATCAGGAGCACTACACCTGTCAAATAATAACACCAGAAATACAGTTTGGTTCAGGAAAAAACACCAGGAGCAGACTTTACCCTAAGGGAAGGTAGACAACCTGGCCATGCGGGCCCAACTGTAAGGGCCCCAAACAAATATAGATTTATTATGAAAATTAGATAGTAAATATATTCAATTATGTTACTATTGTAAGTCATTGTACCCCAAAATATCTTACAAAAGGCCCCAAAAGCACTAACAAATATGCAACTCAACTGTACACTACTCACTGTGTACTTCTACTTCAGAAGATCATGTAGTACTACATTTACCTGACAGGGAGATTACATTGCAGATTCAGACTTGAATCAAAATATAACAATTTGACAGTGGTGGGCCGTCAGGGCCAGCAAAAGCCTTCTCTGCTGGCCTAAACAGAATCACAAAGTTATAGCTATTTTATAATTTAATAATTTTTCATAAATACACTACATTCTAATTATTTTTCCCATTAGCTTATTTTCTCATTGCACAGCTACTGTCTTCCTCAGTTGCTCTGCTTCCAGCCTGCAGCGCTGCTTCCAGTGCAGCATGTTTTAAGGAGAGCTTTTATCCAATCAGATTTCACCTCTATGCTGTCTCTATAGAAGAGAGGCCCAAGGCCCACTAGGAAGCCTTTGCAGATTAAAGTAAATGGGGACGATATTGTTGATTGTCATAGTCTTCAACCAATCAGATCTTTAGTTTGACATGTTGAGCGTATTCTTTGATGTGCCAGAGCTGCCAAGGTAGTCTACAAGTACGCCAGCATTAACGTGCAGCTCAGTAATAACGTGCGCCGGGATCAAGACTGTTGTGACGCTGAAGCTAGCTAGCAGAACTTAGTATTAGTAGTAAGAGTTCAAGTTGAAAGATATGTAAGAAGTTATGACATTGACATGACATTTTTAGCGTTTCGCTTGGTGTAGATTATTTCTTTTTTTACCTAGCTTTGTTTTTTTTAACACTCAATGGCTGGAGGAGGAGAAACGGATTTCTCGAGAAGGAAATTTAAGGAAAAGCTGGACATCGTAAGAAAAGGCCGGCCAACCCCACAGCTAGCAGCCCTGACCCAGCCAGGAAAAAGATTTGTATGAACAGTATTCCTGGCTGACAGCGTCAGAGAGGCGTTGCACATTTTATGGCTGGGAATGCGTTTTATTTGCGACTGAGCGTCTTGGTGTTTGGAGAGAGGCAGCAGATTTTGGGATTGTCACTGCCCAACATGTCACGCTAGCCCACTGACCAATCACGTATGGCTAGGACAGCTAGCAGGCTCTGACACGTCAAAGAATACGCCCAACATGTCAAACTAAAGATCTGATTGGTTGAAGACTATGACAATCAACAATATCGTCCCAATTTACTTAAACTGGAACGGCGGGCCTCGGGCCTCTCTTCTTACCTAGAGACACAGAGGTGAAATCTGATTGGATAAAAGCTCTACTTAAAACAAGCTGCACTGGAAGCAGAGCAACTGAGGAAGACAGTAGCTGTGCAATGAGAAAATAAGATAATGGGAAAAATATTTATAATACATGTAGTGTATTTATGAAAAATGATTCAATTATAAAATAGCTATAACTTTGTGATTCTGTCTAGGCCAGCAGAGAAGGCCTTGCTGGCCCTGACGGCCCACCACTGATGAAAAGTCCATTTCAATTGTATGTTCGTTATGGCAGTGTTAGTTTAGGAGTACACCAAAACATTATCAGGGGTTCCTATTTTCATTTTGGCAGTAATCATTGACATTTTAATTTTGTCATACATCATGCTATTAACTAGACAGACCAAATACTTTAAGGTAATAGATTTAAAATCTCTTTTTAGCCCAGTTACGAATAAATAACAAAATGAATGGATAGGTCATACCTCCACTGTGACATGTAAAGGATCCACGATCTGCCAGATCATGAGAGACAGGATGTCGATGCTGAGCAGAACACCTACAGTAGCGCAGAGTTTCCATGGTTCCAAGTGCTGCTGGGAAACAGGGAGGTGATGGTCACTGCAGCAGCATGGCAAGGGATCAGGAATAGGCACAATTCCTCTCTTTCTGATTTTGTGAGGGAGGGAGTTATGAAGCCATAAATAGACTTGCCTAAGCTGGACGAGAAAACAGTGATCCATCACTAACTGAAGCCAATTCAATCTGCCATCAAAGCACTGCGCCATGACAGGAAAAGAGACAAAGAGGCCATGAGAACGCACAACTCAGTCAATAAATAAAGGTGTTCCTTTATGTATTCAGCTTTAAAGAAAGAAACATTTAGTGGAAACAGATCACTATAAAGTGGTTATAGATTTTCTTGCATTAGATCAAAGATTTATGGTTATTCAGCTGGAGAGAATATTCTTATTTATGCAGAATCTTCATTGATAACATTGAAAATAGATGTTTCAATAACTCCCATTGAAAAGTTTAGGGACGGGGCTGTGAGTTGCTCTTCGGGCACGTTTCTAACTTACATTTGCCAAACCAACCACTTAGTCTCATCCTTGGAGCCTTCTTTTTTGTAAAATAAAAATATACTTTTTGAAAATGCTTCTGAGAAAGCATACCTTTGTGTGTATGGTCCAAGTTATGTTTCATTTTTATCTAACTTTTTATCCCTTTCCCTAAAACTGGGACTGTACCAATGTAATAGGTTTTGATTATAAGTTCAGGGTCAAATTTCCTCAATTGATAGGACCACCTAAGAACGAGGTTGATGTATCAGACTTGATCAGCCCATACTGTGCTTAATTTTTTCATTTACTTTACAATATAGAGTTATGGGGGGCTACACACTTACTTGTAGACCTGGAGTTTAATTCATGTAACTTCTATTTTGCCTTGAATGACTGAATAGAAGACTATCAATCACAATCACAGTGAGCCGGAAGTTTGCAAAGGTAATGCCCACCCAGACAGAGCCCGGTTCTGCCCAAGGTTTCTACCGGTTTAAGGGGACTTTTCTCTTGCCAATGTGGCCCCTGTGATTGCTCAAATTGCTGAGCCCTCTTTTAACGTCCTCAATGTTGTCTTCACTTCTCTACTCGGAAAATTGAAAGAGAAAATATTAGAGCCAAAGGTTTTTTTCCCCTCCCCCGTGCATGGGTATCTGTGTCTGTATGGCGTGTGTCGGGAGCTCCTCTCCTGGCTCCCAGTTACCTCTGATTACCCACAGCTGCATTCCATCAAGCTCATCACTCTGCAGGATATCAACTCTGTTCTTCAGTCACCACTCGCTAGATTCTTGTTGCCACCACCAAATTTACTCCACACTTTGTCAACATTTAGGTTCATCCATTACTGATTGTTACAACATGTAGTTGTTACAGAAACAGAAGTTCCCCTTGTGTCTTCTCCACCCTCAGAGAGATGGGCTACAGCAGCCATGGCATGGGCATTACGTGAGTTAAAGGGAACTCAACCAGTTTTGACAGAGTCCCCTTGATAGAATAATCCCAACTGATAGGGTTACCCAACTAAGGATATTCACAATCAGTAATAGTTATCTCTCTGCTGGGAAGATTTCTGCTCTTGCCTCACAGCAGGAGTGTCCGATCTAAGACATCATGTCTGACGTGTCCCATAGCGGAGACAGGAGAGGGAGGAGGGGGGGGGGGGGTCGAGGATGGAGAACTAGGGCAGATTGAAAGAGTTCACTGGCCAAGCCACACGACAAATAGATGCTACAGAATGCTCAACGGCGAGCTATCCCATTGTGGGCCAACTATTGAAGGTGGGCAGAGAGTAAATGTAAAAAGATAACACATGATTGGGGAATACATCATCATTGGCAGGGGAGCTTGCCCTTGAAGGGGATGATGATTAAGCAAAGCCTAACCCCCCTTGGCTTGGCAGAAACGCTCCGGGTGGACTTAATTGTTCGTAAATCCATTGCTTTAAATCCCTGCTACGTTTACCTTCCTCTTGTCCTTCTTCTCATCCTTTTTGGTGAAGACCGTGTGGACCCACCAGATCTTGGTGAACATGCTGCCGTAAGCGAGGCTAAAACCCAGACCGAGCAGCCACAGCCGAAACTAGCAGAGAAGAAAATCAATGAAATATTTCATAATTAAATTGATTAATATCTTAAACAGATTAATCAGTCATTCTCCATCATTAATCCCTGTTTGAGTTTAATAGCCTTTCAGAAATTACCTTGAAATGAAAATAACCTTCTCTATGGCTTGCTATCTCTTACCTTAAACTCTGTAATACAGCAGTGAAGCTGTATGTCTGCCTTTACCGTGGTGGACAAGAATCAGAAGACTGACAACATGAGGAAAGGTAAGAGCTTAAAGTCTTTAAACTACCGAATATTTGTGGAAATTAAACAAGTTTTGTTTTGGATCTGATCTCCTTTCTGTGGAAATAACACTTTATGTAACGGTAGCCAGCAGTTCACAGTGATATAATGACATACCAACAATACAATAATAACAATAACAGACATGTTAACTGGGACTGGACTGATTCACCAATATTTCACTGGTATTTCTGACTTCTATGCATTTTATGGTCAGAACTCTGTTTTCTACCTCAAAAAATGTAAACATTCAGATTTCTGACATGTCCAAATGGCATTAAGCCAGGGTCCAGATTTGTGATCACCCCCCACATCTCTCTAGCAATCAGTACCCCAGCTCCCATGTTAAGTGAAACTGACAATGGCGAGACAAATAGATCAGTACTTACTGATTGGTTTGGGTATATTAAACAACTCCCTAATACAGACATTTGCTGGCAAGAACACCATAGCTATTGTCAGGCAAATTTTAAGTGAACATTTGACATTTCGCAAAACAAATGTGATTAAGGGACATTTCTATCAACAGAATAGAACATTTCTATTCAAAAGAATAAACTCAGCTACACCATAGTTTGGTCAGCATTTGACACAAGAGGCTTGCATGTCTGTAATCCACCCATAAACAGTAGAAGAAGAAGAGGACATCCAACCACATCCACCCCATCTACGAGAGGAAAGTGTGAGGGAGGTATGGAGGAATTTGTTTAAACTGGGCACGTTTTAATTCTTCTTTCATGTCGTGGCCATGTTGACCTGGGACAAAGACAAGCATTCACACGTTATGGGAATATCAGAGAAGATGAGCCGTGTTGAGCATATGTTAACTCTAACAGGGTTTTACCCTTATTTGCTTTAAAGGAATAGTTCAAAGTTATATACACTTTGCTTCCTTCCAAGAGTGAAATGAGAAGATCCATATCAATATAATATCCGTGCAACATTAATACTCACTAATTAACATGTTGTAAAAACAACAATCTGTGCTGGAACAACACATTCTCACTCCCAACTCAACCGATACCAAGACTTGGTCAGTTGCACTAAGCTTCAAAATATGATGCTCTTGTACCTCTACTGTTTTGGACCAGAAGCTGTATAAAATATTGATGAAGTGTCTGTGACATTACTTGCAGGTTTATGAAGGGCAGTTGTGAAGATCAAAGTAGATGGCTCCGGCTGCTGCCATCTTGTCATTGACGACACAGCCTTACTGCCGGCTAATCCATAAATTGGCAAATAGGTGGAATGTTGGTGGAGCTGAGGCGTCCCAGATGATGCATCAGAGCAAACAGCTAGCAGCAGGCGACCTGAGACAGTACCCACCTTTCACTTAAAGCAAACACACCCTTTAATAAACATAACTTTAAGCCTGAATGTAATCTAAGCAGATGAGTTTTATAAAAAACAATCACCCTCCGTTTAGTTGTCATGAGGAGGGATATTAGCTATAGAGACCTTATGTACCAGGGTGTAAACATGTTTATTTCTGCTGTAAAGTGAAAATGTCTATGTCAACATGGTTTGTCTATTCTTTAGCATTTCGTGACGCAATCATGTTTTTATTCAGATTCTCCAAAATATCAAACATGTTTTGTGTAATTGTTATTCAACTCACCCATTTTAATTATTTTAAGTCATAAAGTTCAGCATAATAATTGAGGGCATGTTCGCTTGAAGTGACAGGTGGGTGCTAGCTGCTAGCTGTCTCCTCTGCCCATTTTTAGATTAGCTGTGAGTTAGGATGTGTCATCACTGCCAAGATGGCGATTGCCGGAGCCACCAACTTTGAGCTTCACAACGCTCTTCAGAAACATATGGGTGACATCATGGAGACTATGGTTTGAGCAACTCTGAAAATGTACCTGGCAGACCACGGGGAACTGCCTCCTGTGGACATGAAGGCCATCGATGCCCAGAGGGAAGACAGCAGCCAGAGCCATCATGCAGCCCACTGCAGTCATGTTGTTAAGGTAGGGCTGAGAGTTCTGAATGTACCTGAAACAAAAGCAGAAAAACATAATCATTAACAGACAAATACACAAACAATAGACCATACTGTAGTGAAAGGAATGGATAAGAATGGAGGTAGGATAAAGAATAAATAGATAGTTTATTGTTTTGAAATTATGGTCCTCAAAGCAACAATAGACATATTAGTTGTGTCTTACACAAGAATTTAAGTTTCAAGTGCTTAAATCGCTTACAATTTAACTGACACGGACTTTATTCTTCAACTTACACTTCAAATACTTTCAGGTCTTACACTTCAACAGACAATTTAATTATGCTTATGCTGCACACAATCAAAACGTCTCCAGCACCTCCACTTTAACTGAAATTTCAACTGCTTACATCAGTTATGTTTCAACTGAATTCCAATGGTTTCAGCAGTTTACACATTATCATTGTAACAGTTTTCATCCCTTACTCTTCAGCTGACATTTTACAAGCTTTCAGGAATTCATCTTTAACTGCTTTCAAAGTGTGTTCACTTCTGATGACACTTACCCTCCTTGACAAAGTTATGCAATATTATCTTTTTTTTTTTAAACCAAAGCTTTGAGACATATCCTACACCATTCCAGTGCACTTTTAAAATGACTTGAGACTAGCTTGAGATAGGGTCATCTATCACATTATTTCATCAAAGTTTCACCACTGATGTGTAAGAAAGCATCTGTAAGGGAAGGTATATGTATAAAGTCTGCACCACATTTACTATGCAGCAATAAATTGCCTTTTACATTAATACAAGCAGACATTATGTTCACTGTGAAAGACTAAACACTAGCAGGTTTCAGGTTTTCAGTAGACTGATGTTCATACATTAAATGAAAGGAATGGATAACAATGGCTGCCTGGGAGAAAGCTTAAACTATTTCATATAAGATATAGGATAAAACATATTTTGTTTTTGAATTTTGGTCCTCAAATCAACAAGAGAATCACTCAGTTATCTCGTACTGACATTTCATGTGCTTTCATGGGTCACCCTTCAAATGCTTTTACCACTCAAGCTGGAGATATGCCGTTAACGACAATTTTGTGTGTGAATGTTACTGCCTTGTGTATCCGGTGTCCATTTGGAGCTTTAGTTGTGTACGTAATCAGAAACATGTGTCGCATGTTTAAAAAGTACGTCTCCGACCTAACATGTCAAAGCTGACACTTTTATTCTTCAACTGACAGTTAAAATACGTTCACGTCTAAGGGGCTGATCACTCCAAACTCTAAACCATTGTTCCTATAGGACAGAACGCCTGGTGTGTGCTCCTCTCTTGTGCAGCACTTTGCATTTTTCTAGTGGTTTTAAGACAAATTAAAATATTCTCAACTTTTCAGTGCAAATCCACAGTCATACTGCTTGTCAATGTCACACTTAGCCCAGGCAGCCAATCAAATCGAGCAAGAGGCGGGCTTCACTACTTTACCACTTCCTTCCTAGTTTAATGCTGGTAGATGTGGTAGGGCTGGCTAGCCAGTTACCTGTTGGACTGTGAGAGAGCTAGGGAGTATGAGAGGGGGAAGAGGGAATTTATATTTCATGCCGTGATGGTGTCATGTAGAGAAACGGAGAGAAAGACCACATTTTTCCATTAACACAACTGATTGCATGGTTGTGCACATGGCCCCACTCCACAGGCGCACTGAGCTGTTTAGCTGACGTGCTTTGCCATGGTGTCTTTGAAGCGGCTGCGCCGGTAGTGACAGTTTGATAAGCTCCTTACACTCCAACTGATATCTCGACTGGTCAGTTCTTACGTACCAACTGACACTTGAACAGCTTACAGTTAACACTTAGAATCACCATTTCAGCTGAACTCTTTTAATCACTAACCCTTCGACTACTTTCAGTGGCTATGCATCAAGTGACATTCCAATTAGTTTCATATCTTTCTTTTCAACTGGCAGCTGACTACCCTAATTTTGGAGTATTAACATTGTTTTTCTGCTAGTGAAGACATTAGGTCCTCACTGTAGAAATGGTCTGTCACAGGCTTTCCCAGTGCACCAACAGGCACACAAAGCTCCTCAAAGTCATCCTCCTGCTGTCAGAGTCAGACTGTCAGTCCAGAATATTAGCCGTTTGTCAGAAATATAAACTGCAGTAAGTCTGGATTCAAATGTCTGCCTCACATATGCCTTTTTAGGATTTACCACAACTTGCAGACTGAGCGCTGTAAATACTAAATAGATTAAGTCACTCCCAAATTAAAGGTGTGGTTTTGTCCTTGGCAATGTAGGTCCTGTAAAGTAGTTTACAATAGGAAAACCAAGGCTCATAGATTACAGCATGCTGTTTAGACTATGACAAAACTAACTTGTGACATTGTCAGTTAGGCCCGGGACACATCAATACATTTTTACCGAACTCTACCTAAATTATATCCATTTTACACTATTCAATTGTCATCTAAGTGCAATTAAATAAGGAAAAGTTTTTAAAAAAAATTTAATAATTTGTGCAACTTCATTGAATTTTGACAATTTCATATTTTTGTTACATTACATTTTTGTGTATGTTAACACATTTAGTATTTTAGTACATATACCTGAATGCTTCTTAAAGTGTATAATGTGTTTTGTCAGACTTAGTCTTCTACATGGAGGGAGCACCTGTGATCTCTGGCCTGATGCTTGGAATGGATAGGTTGGGCTGGAGTCAGCTGCCCTACAAGGGGAAGCCAGCATGACCCATCAGGGGTTCCACCTTGGCTAGCCTAGAAGTCCTCACTACACGAGGTATGATGCAATTCATGCACAGGTCCTTAAAAGGCCTTCCCTCAGATGCTCGAGGCCAATACAAGAGGGGCAAAGATTGTGGCCGTGTTCTTGCCGCAGTCTTTGGAGGGTGAATCATCCGCAACTCCAACCGGTGTGATCACCGGGCACGGTAAATGCTCCGCTATGTTCACCAGCTAGTCTGTAACGTTATTTCAATCAGGAAAGACAAGTGTGATTAAGAAAATATACTAGTTTATTATTAACAGATGATATGTGATGATAAAGTCTTCAGCGGCTTTGGTGCTTGGACTCTACAGGGAGATTTGTAATGGAGGGGCATCTGCCCTGAGCAGCAGCAAGATGAATCCCCCCATGGAGTCCAGACACTGGTGGTGGCTGATGAGATGAAGACTGGGTGGAGATGGAGAGGTGCGTAACAGCAGCATGAACGTACTGAAGGTAGAGAGACAATCATATTTAAAAGAGACAGCAGCAAGATGATCGGCTAACCATGTCATTGTGCTATTGGATAGAAGAGACTAGCTGATCTAAACAGCTGATATCATGATTGACAGCCTCGAACAATGACTGCAAGGAAATAATGAGTGAGGCAGATGTATGAGAAATAAACTATGGGCTTAGGGGGTGCAAGAGTATAGTTTTCCTGACTGAACTTACGCTAGTGCTTCATGTCTCTGCTGTTTGCTGCTAAAAAGGTAGTGTATGCTGGGTTTTTTTTTTATTACTGAAAACAGCCTGTTGCAGCTTGAAACAAGGAAGATGAGAGCAGAGTTTGTGGGCCATAAAACCAAAACCGAGCTAAAAGATGCTAAAACGCAACCCGAGAAGAACTGCAGTGCTGGTAGTAATTCTGGAGGGTTTGCCCTTTCACATATATGAAATAGGTATTTGAGCCATTGTTCAAATAAAAATATTGAAAATGCAACTTTAAATGAACTTGATCGATGTCTGGTGAACTTTTGTACCTGACATTGCTGTTGTAGATGTTGAAGGTGAGGCAGACAATTCCCAGCAGGATTCCCAACCCAGCAAAGACAGAGACGGACACAAATATCTTCTGGGACAGGTAGCGAAACTCCTCAATGACCACTGTCTGGTCTGCAGGGGGTCCTGAGCCTAGGAAACACAAAGCTGATGATGAGAAGGATGAAGAGACTGTAGGGAAGAGACAAGATGAGTGACGGAGGTTATAAAAAAAAAAAAATAGAGCAGAAAAGTGAAATACATTCCCAGTGTTGGCTCTGACTACTGGTCTAACTACCAGTGCAGTGTCCAGCCATACCTCAGCCTCCCAGGTCCCACTGATGTTTGTAGTGAACCACACACGGTCACTTAGTGCATTTCTCCATTACCAAGGTTAATTTAGTGTTCAGAACAGCACAAACGGGTACACATTTCATGGGTGTAAAAAAAAAACACTTTCACTTCTCAGTTCATTGACCTCTACTTTGCATTATTCATGAGCCATTTCCTGATTTTACAAAGAAACATTGGAATAATGAAGTATGTTCACTGATGCACAAGGCTCCATCAAATGAGGCTGTACAAACCTGAGAAATGTATGCTCATACTTACAGTTGTGTAAAATAAAATGATCAGCTGTGAAATAAATCTCAAGGTTGTTTTACCTGAAATAATCTATTCAAACACATGATCTGAAACTTGCTGATTTCAACATAACTGCATGAAAGATACAAGGCAACGTTTTGTACAAGCAATGATGATAATGAAGTGTTGCTTTCAGCAGAGTGGGACCTGATGAACAGGGAGTTGTAATGAGTCTTCATGGTGGACAAATTACAGCAAATAAAATGCAACAAAAATAACAAATCATTCCACAAGCAAAGACATTTACATACAATGAGTCTAAACTCAAACTTGTACAGAGGATAGAAGCAAACACCAAACAAGAGAGTGAGTGAGCTACACGATACATCTTATTGCAATCGGTCAGTCCAGTCTAGAGGGTGGTAAGGCACCTGAAGCTCTTTGATAAACGCAGAAAACATCAGAAGAACAACTTGTACCATTTACCAGTTTACTTAGAACAGCAGTTTAGCTAGCCAATAACCACCATGAACAAAAATAAACACATCTGTTGTGCCTGAAATCACTCCCTCGCTTACTCATTCATACTACGACACATGTCAATTTTCTCTCGTTACAGTCAAAATAAACTTCCGTCTTCACAGGAAACAGTTTAGGCAACAAAACTACTTAGTTAGGTTTAGGAAAAGATTGTTGTTTGGGTTAAATAAATACAGAAGTGCCGTTACTGAAGTATGCAAGTTACGTGAAAAATAAACATTACATGATCGGTCTGGACATGTGCAGGGTGTTTTTAAAGTATATTGAATTTTGGGCGCCTTTTGTTGCTTAGCTGTGCAATGTTGACTACAGGTCCGCAAAGACGTTATCAAGACAAGAATGGACATCTCTTACCCGCTCCTCATGGCTGCCACATCCTGCCAGTGCAACAGCAAGTCTGATCCACTCAAGATCTTCAAGTGAGTTCAATACATTGCAATATTGCAAAGGGTGCATTGGATAGTGTATGCAATGAGAAGAGTACATGGGAAAGTAGCCGTGGACCAGATGTTTCTGCCAGAGAAGTAACTCTCAGACTTCATTTTTAGTGAAAAGACCTGGTCGTTCGAAACTGAGCAATTATATAATAAAACAACTTATTAGGTAGGCTGGAACCCATATGCACACTGGAAAGGTGACAAGCCTGTAGCGGAGCTGGTCAGGGTGTTATGAGCGTACTCCACCCACATCAGCTGGCGGGACCAGGAGGCATGATTCCGGGAGACCAAGCAGCGGAGGGCCGTTTCCATCTCCTGGTTCTTCCTCTCCGTCTGACCTTTGGATTGGGGGTGAAACCCAGAGGACAGACTGACGGTGGCCCCCAGCAGAGCGCATAATTCCCTCCAGAAGATGGTGAACTGAGGACCTCGGTCGGAGACTGCGTTGACTGGAATCCCATGCAGGCGGAAGACGTGCAGGGAGAGGAGTTCTGCCGTCTCTTTAGCAGACGGGAGCTTTGGCAGAGGAATAAAATGGGCCAGCGTACTAAATTTGTCGACCACAGTCAGGATGGCGGTGTGGCCCTCAGATGGTGGTAGCCCAGTCATAAAGTCCAGGGAGATGTGGGACCACGGACGATGAGGCACTGGGAGAGGCTGCAGGAGCCTCTCACCAGGGTCCCACCAGGGTCTCGTGTCGCCTCTTCGATCGACCCGAACCGGGCCTGTGATGCGGTGTTGTATGCTGGGTCCATGTTTTCGGCAGATCATACTTTAACTGGTGTGGTAAGGACCCAGAAGCAGTACGACAGACACACTGAATAGTTGGAATCACAGCTTTAACAGGTAACAGTCTTGGATATGCGCAGGTGTAGAATCCCACACGGTGGAATGCCAAGCCGTCAAGGGAGAAGGCAGACAGAACTCCGAGGAAACAGAGGCAGAATCTCGTGGTCGGGGACAGAAGGCTGAGTTGTTTACCGGGGCAGAGGCAAGGCGGAGACGTCCAAACAGGCAGGGTCGGCAACGGGAAACCAGTCGGAGGGTAAACACTGGAAGGTCTGGCATAAATGCGAGGAACGATCTGGCAGTGAGTGTGTGTGAGGCTGGGGTCTAAATAGTAGGTGCAGCAGAGTGAGCAGGTGAGAGTGATGAGCTGATGAGGTGGGTGTGACTAGCAGGTGCACTGAATGAGCTGATTAGGTGAGTGAGAGATAGAGTGACAGGATAGAAGTGGCAGAGCTGTGACATTGCCACTATCATTTAAAACTGTATGCACTGTAAGTACTTTTAAAACAAATGAATATCTTGCTCTCTGTCAGTTAGTTTTCCTCTTCAGCTACCTATATATTAATCCATCTTCAGAAACTGTGATCACACCCTATATCATTAGTCTATATAAAACTGCAGCAGAGATTGGATCAACAATGTAATTGTATTGTATTTCTGTTTTGTTTATGTTTAAAATGGTTATACCCAACGAAATGTGTCTCCTGCCTTGCTGACAAACATACTCTATAAAACCACAGGTTCTCGTAACTGGTGGTGCAGTTTACACTAGGGACATCCCAATCAAGTTTTTTGGGGCCCAGTCCTTTAACATTGAATGTCTGCCAATTATGAGTCTGATCCAATACCTACCGTTACCTAAATGTTGATGAATTATACATCTTACACATTTACATAATAGTTGTAGCTGCTGAATTTCATTTGACCCCAAAACTGATGGTCCTGGTTCAAAGCTATGTAGTTGATCAGCTTAAATTATTGAAATGATGGTAATGATAAAGGGACTTGTACTTGTACAGTGCTTTTCTAGTCTTCCCACCACTCAAAATGCTTTAACACTACATGTCATTTAGCCACTCACACCTATTCATACACCGGAGGCACAGACTTCTGGGGCAATTTGGATTTAAGTGTCTTGCAAGTGTAAATAAAAGTTTCATTTGGAGAATGTTTAAGGTTTAAGATCCAAGAGTGGGTGCATTTCGGTTGCCTCTCACCGGCTCTCAACGTGACAATTGCGAGACAACGGCTCATATCTAACAGCGCTTACAGTGCAAACTACAGCGAAAGTGTTGACAGAACTAACAGTGTTAGCCTGAGGGGGACAGGAAGGTGGGTGCTACGTTTCCGCACAACGCTGTTGGTCGGGATGGCATTATTAGGTATTATGAGCTAACCAGTGGGGCAAGTTCACATGCACTCACATGTCTGCTTCACAGAATAAGAGTGATAAGGACATGTTAGTGTAGAAGTAACTATTGCTTCGTGTTGTGCTCTGTTTGTTTACTCTCTCTCTTTCTCTGTGGATTACTGTCTCTGTGTGGATTATAATTATTACAGTTTACCATCAACCCCTGTATATTTTATGATCCTTACAAACAAACTGTTATATTTGGCATGGTTATATATTACACTCGTTGTACTCTTTCCTACTTTGCAACTGCTGGGATCCCTCGGGATAATTCAAGTTCTATGTTAACTTATTTTCCCCCAGAAATACTCTGGTTCCTCTCCTAAACTGGAAAAGGAATGTAATGAGATTTAGCTTCCATTAAATTTGCATTTCATTTAGCCTATGCACTAAATGTGGGAGTAAGAGTGTGCATCTGTCAGTGTTGACAACTTAGCTGTGCTTTTAGAGCTTCTGAAGCTTGAGCAGTGACAGAGGAGCCCCAGGCAATGCATTGTAACATCTGTGAGCCTTGGCTTATTTGAATGAGATGTTAATAGCAGCCATGTTGTCATAGAGTCTTAAGGTCAGAATAGTAACAAGAGCTTTTTTTGCCTCACAAATGTGTTGCTATGGAGGCTGCCGGTTCGTATGCAGTTGAGAATGTGTCACACTTCAGAGTCTGATGCAGATGATTACTTTGAGAATCTTACTTCAAAAGCTTGGTGTTTGTTATTCATAAGGCAGCTATTTTTGATTTATGTCATATTCAGAGAACACAACCTTAAAACTACTGTGAGGAAAAGAGATATTTTTTTTAATCAAAAAGTGGATACAAATGATCTTTCATCATCATCAAGCTGAGCATATCTGGAGAGGCCGACTGTTGTGTAGAGTAAACGCCTATATCTGTAGTCAGGGGGATGTAAAGTGATTGAACTCAACTTAAATAACAGAATTTAAATTGCATTAAATCCACCTCGGCACCTCCCTTTGAAAATAAAAGAAATACGTTCTGGAGGTTGCTAGTTCTTGACTCGTAAACAGTCATTGCAATACATCATGCTACATAATCAAGTTCTATATAAATGAGAATATTATCAAACTATTGACAGAAAACACAACTAATAACTAATTGTCTTTACGCTATGTATAGCCTATGATGGAGATACAGTCATCAACATCAGATAAGGAAGCACAGAGATTGGATAAAAAGCAGCGGACATTTAGACAATCACTGCCCACGACATCCTCCAACCAGCCAGACCAAGTGCCACTGAGCCGGGATAAGAGCTGGGCTGTTCCGCTACCCAGCCTGCTCCTGGCTGATGGGGGTCGCAGGAAGGTAGAATGGATAGGACTTGGGCTGGCCCAGCAACAGTAGATCTGTGACCACACCAACAGAGCGCAGGACTCCAGTGGGATGAGGGGAGGGGGGCTCTATGTTTGCATTAGTGATGCTTGATGCTAAAACATAGTCAAAGTTGATGGACAATGTGTTCCTGATGTTGAATGATTAATGTTAAGATAAACTGCTTTTCCTCATTCCTCCTAATGCAAATTCTAACAATCCACTACAGGAATACTCTACTATTTTAGTTTTTTCTAAAGGTCTTAATAATCTAAAGCATCAACCTCCAATCACAGTAAAATGTAAGGTCTCAACTAACGGTTCTGATGGCCAGGAGAGGAGGGGGCAACCGATTCTCATGCCACTCCCTGGAGCTCTTGGGCATTCTCGGATCAGATCGGTCCCACAAGGTGACTCTGCTTTAGCCGATCTGTTTTTCTCTCTTTCAGCGGACAGGAAGGAAGTAACCTTTTCGCTCACCCCCACTTGGCTGGGTGTGATGGAGAAGTGGTGGCAGTGTTTGCCAGATGCTGCTGAATTCAGAGTTTGTTTCTTTCAAAGTTGGCTGGATGCAGGCCTTCGGCACATTCTGTAGGTTTGGGGACTTAGCTGATCTCTGGGTCAAGGAGCCAGCAGGAAATTGGGCAACGAGGAAACAAGAAAGTCCAACTGAAGAGATCTTTGGGCTTCTACTTGTTTTACAGCCTTCTGTCAAGGGGGTGCAGTGTTCAATGTAAGTTGTGCAAAACTGTTTTGCTAAATAGACACAAAATGTAAATTAGTGAACATTCAATTTGGCATTAAATAATTAGTTTATTTATTCCGTTTTTCTCTCTGTCCAAGAAGTGAGTCTTTCAATCTTGAACATCTTTTTGGGTGAGATGTTGACCTTTAAAAGGGTCAGTGCTGAGTCTGTGCCATGCGGTGCAAGACCCGTTCTGTTGGAAATTGACCACTTGTCCCTTAACCCTCCATTAGTGTCTCCCTTGAGTCCTACAGGGCTTGTTCTTTGACCCATTGGCCATGTGACAGAAGGTTAATTCAATTTTCTGTGGGAGGTGTAAAGTTGGATTCACCACATTCGCTACATTTGTTTGAGTGAGCTGGTACATTAAAGGACAATTTTACGAGTCTGTTAAAAACAATAGCCAAATGCCCAAGTGTACATTAAATCAGATTCTTGCTGTAGTCATTGTTATCCACAAAGAGATCCCTTCCGAAAGTGTTTGACCATCCAACTAGGATACAAAGCTGAACGAGTTTAATGATTGGAGTCAGATCCAAGGATTTAGTTTTACATCAAGGTGACCTCACTGACCTCAAAGTCATGGGGTCACTAGAAACATTTAAAATCATTCATGTCATGGAAACCTGGCAAGAAGTTGTCAAGGTAGGCCTATCTTTCTCTGGAAAAGGGTATGTACTGATGTACTATTAGAGGGCAATGACTCGCTTCCTGCTAACTTTAAAAACATCAAACTTGATAGGAAAAGAAAAATGTCACCAGTGAGCATAACTAGTTGAACTTTTCAGTAGGCTGAGGCTTGTGTAAATTGTCGAAATAATTCATTTTTTATCAAGACATTGAAATGGCTGTGCTAGCAGCAGGTATGGCAATGTTGGTATATCAGTTGTTAGATAATAGATCTCTTAGATCCCCTGAGTTCCTCCAGTACATTTGACATGTTGGGTTTCAGTGAAATGTCTTGTCAAATATAAAACACATTCCTTCTCCCTTCAAGATGACGTTTCATTAGGTACCACCATTAAGTCAAAGTTTCAATTTGTCCAACAAGCGTGGTGAACATGGTTAACATCAGTATGTTAGCATTGCCTTTGTGAGCAGGTTAGCATGCTGTGCTCAAGTACAGGCTCACAGAGCCATTAGCATGGCTTTAGACTCTTAGTCCTGTAATGTTTGAGGGAAACCATCATAACATTTGCAGTATGTTAACAAAAGTGTATGCCATATTCCCCTGATGCACATTTTTTAAGTATCACATGACTTGCCTGTTTCCTTCTGCATGGTCTATGAAATGTGTCTCACCATGTTAACTACAGTAATACCTCATCATTCAAGTAAAGACTTCTGCAGTAAAAAAAGTAAGGATCCAGAATCATAACTCATAAAAAGGATGGACCGTGCTTGTGAGTGGGTGTGTTTGTTGAAGGCAGATAGAGATTATGTGTGCGTGTGTGTGTGTGCGCGTGTGTGTGCGAGTGTGTGTGTGTGTGTGTGCGCGTGTGTAAGTGAGAGTCCTTTGGGAAAATGTGTTGTCCAACACTAATATCTCCCCTTGCCCTTGATGATGGAATCGGGACATTGTGTTACCATGGCGACTGGCCCCATAATGGTTACCAAGGCAATGTGAGAAAGGCAGCGATGCAGCAGTGGTTGTCAAGGAGACCAAAGGGATGAGGGAGGACAGGAGATTGTCGACAAATACTGGAAAGTAAGAGAGGGAGTGAAGAGATGAGAGGGGTTAGAAAGATACGATGAGATGAGTAGATGAAGGAGGGATTACAGAATAATGGTTGGAAAGAAAGGGGAGAAGAAAAAAACAAGGTAAGAGGGAAGAAGAGATGGGGATTGTGAGCAGAGAACCAGACCCTGAGCTGTGAAACATCAACATGTAGCAACCACTCTACCACAGAGCCCTGGTAACCTTGAGGAGGCCTAATGTTGTCATGTCACCGTCCTGGCTATTTTTAGTGTTGACTGCCAGGAAGGACGCCGCATACTGGCAGGGAGGGAGGAGGACATCTTGGCAAGTGCCTTGGGGTGACTGGCTGCCACGCACATGACTTCAAACTGGCTTCTTGCACCGTATTACTCAGCTTGTCCACTGTCCAAGAGCATCTATCTGCTGACTTGCAAACACAGTCCAGATGGCCCAGACAGTCTCACTAAGGGCGACTTAACTGCAGGGTCAAACACCAAAAACAAGGGAGGTCCACACTTCCTCCGGCCTGCCCTCAAGTCTTGTCATATCAGAGCAAGAGGCTACTTGGATGACCTTGCCGTCTGTTGGTTTGATAACAAAAACTAGTTGCTGTCACACAGCCAGTGATGTATCAGTGCTTACAGCCTTTCAGTGACAGTAGACAAGAGTTACGTCAATGACTACCAGGGGACGTTGCAGCTTGGCTTGTGTCTTCACAGCTGAGATGTCAACAAACACTTGAGAATCAGCAGCTTAGTTTTCAGAGGAGTGGTGGGTTTGTCATTTTAAATTGATTTATTTCAAAAAAAAATTGGGTGAAGCAATGTGACAAAAAAACAACATATAATAACATAAACATGGAAGATAGACGTAAAGACAGACATAAAGATAATAACATAAAGCAGTTACAATGACCTAGTTAATGAAATGGTAAGAGTTCAGGAGTATAGATTACAATTAGATTGGGTTATGTTGGGTATGTGTGTGTTTGTGTGTGTGTGTTTCTATAAGAGGCAAAAGTATATGTTTAAGTAGTCTGCGAGATGTGTGGTGGAAAGACAAAAGATGTAGTGGAATTGTTGCAGTAGTAATAAATATTAAAAATATCCTAATAATAATAAGCAGAAATAATAATAATAATAATAATAAGAACAATTTAATGACATTATATTGGCTTAGCTGTGGGTTTGTATTGGGAGTCATATTTTGATTTATTTCTAACCAGAAGTTGTTTGAGGGAGATATGGTTAGGGCCGTGTTCCAGCTAGCTAATGAGATTGTTAAAGAAGTACCAGAGGTTAGTACCAATCTGTAGAGTTTGGAAATTAATTTATCTTTCAGAGTCAGCAGCTGTTGAGTGGTGAGTTAGGATTCTTTTGTTTCCTAACATAGAGAACGCTCTTTGTCCACTGTTGTAAGCTGCTGAGAATACTTGATTATAATGATGAGATTTGAGGTCATATGATTCTGATTGTGATAAATGAGTATCTTGTACAACACAGATATCTGCCTTTAGTTTATTAAGATGGTTTAAGACTTTTGTCCTGTTAGTCTGAGTGCAAATGCAGCGCATATTCCAAGTTATTAGGTTGAGTGTCTGTGCTATGTTAGTCTGTTAAAAGTGTAAACTGTCTGTGATTGATGTGTGTGTGTGTGGGGGGGGGGGGGGGGAGTGAGAGAGAGAGAGAGAGAGAGATTGGATGCATACTTGTCATTTACAATACAGCAATATAACATAAAATATAATATAAAAAAAACAATCATCGATACATAACTGCACAGGAACAATACAAAGGTGAATTGGTGTGGGGACATGAGGTGAAGGAGTGAGTAAAAGACGAGAAAAGAAAGAGAGGAAAACGAGCAAGAAGGTGTATAAAAGGATATGGGATGGAGGTAAGATAGAGAGGATATGAGAAGATTGGAGTGTGTGTGATATTCTGAGCATATGTGTGCATGTAAGTGAGTGTTCATGTATGCATTGAGTGGAGCAGCTGCGCACACTGACATAGAGGAGAGAACAAGAGGAGAGAGAGTCATTCAAAATAAGGAAAAAGAAACTGAAACAAAAGACAGAGAAGCACTGAGAGGTAATATTGATCGTAATGATGTCTATGGTTTGTTTAGAAGAGCCATGGGGTTATCTTTGTGTTGGCTGTCAATATGAAGTCTGTCCACCACCATGTAAGCTTGTGTGTTATCAGGATCAGGTACTGTACTTTTGGGGCGTTCATTTATTTTGTGCGGAAATTGGTCGTTCAGACCGAAATTAGTTCCTTTTAGTTATGTAATTTCAATTTCAACAGGATTAGATCAGAAGAAATATGAAACTAAATCTCCTTCTAATAACAGAAACAATCCCAAACAAACTGCCTGCTTCTCTCTTCTACTGTGGTAAATTCTAAATAATTTTTCATTGATAGTATGTAAGTGGTATTTGTAATAAAGGACATTCAAAAGCACTGGTATGGTCATTCAAAATAGAAATGTAAAATGTAATATTGTTTACCAAATTACACTTCCACCATTCTTCCAGTCAGCAACCAACGTTTCACCTTGTCTAGTTCTAGAATAGTTGCCTCACACCCACCTCCCCCATCCTGAAACGATCAATGTAATTCTGACAGGAAATCCAATCAGCTCCGTCTGAGAAAGCACTCGCGACAGACAGTCGACAAACAAGCAAACTGAATAAACAACTGAAGGTCGATCCATATCTACCACCCCGTCCTGTCATTGACCATTGCATCACTCAGTTTTGTTTTCCATTTATCAGACTTGCAAAATCCTCCACAGTTTTCAGGGCATGACTCACTTTTAGATCTGCATCTTGTCAGTGTTCAGGGAGGCAGAACAGACATGGACACACAGAGCTCCCCTGTGTACTGATTAGGGAACACAATTTCATTCCTCAAAGTCAAGGTCATGGGACCCAATCCCATTACACCGCCACACAGATTGCTTTCTCCTGTTTTGTTTAGACTGTCAACTAGTATCTTCTATTTATTACATAGCTGTCATAGCTTTGAAGTGGTTCTCATCTTTAATTAGCAAATGGAGTGAAATTGTCGCTCCATAGCACATCGGCCCAAATGAAGCCCTTAACTGTGGCTCTATTTGCTGCTGCATCACTTAGCTGTTCTCACATGCTTAATAAAACCTGACTGATTTATCAATGAACATTTGCAGCCAACCTTGTATGTAAAGTGTGGAAGGGAGACAGAGAGGAGAGTGCAACAATGGTGGAAGGAAAGAGGAATTAGAGGAAGAGAGGGCGAAGCTGCAGGGTCAGAGAAAACAGGAGATTCGAAGGGAGGAGAGCAACAGACAGTGAGAAAGAGGAAAATAAAGGCGCTGAGGAAGATGAATGTCCCTCACCTATCCACTTGTCATTCCCATACCAGGACAGATTGCCTTTAGTGCTGTCGTAGTATCCAATCTTCTTATAGCTTCCTCCTGTGAGAGAGAGAGAGAGAGAGAGAGGGAGAGAGAGAGAGAGAGAGGCGGTCACTCTGGGCTCTAGTGTCCCCAACTTTAAATGTGTGCATAGCAGGTATATCAAACAGGCAAGTAGGTAAAGTTTAACATTTGAGAACATGGGCTTTTGTGTTAAAGGGCAGGGTTGGTAATCTTCCTCAAAATATTATTAATATTTTTGATGAAATTCTCATTTCATCCTGAGAGCAAACAATGATGAAATGCACTGGAAAAAAGAGCATTTGATCCAGCCCGTCCAATCCGTTCATTGTGCTCCACCTGAGCTCCACCTGAGCTAGATTGAGCAACCTTTGGAGCTAGTGCTGCTACTTTCATTGGAAAAGAGTTGGCGACACAGAGCTGGGTTTTTCGGTTAGATAATTAAATCTAGCATACTCTTGCTATTTTCTCAACAGCACCAACCCTGCCTTTAAATGGAAAAGGGTCAAGAGGAAAACAATATTTATCAAAGTTAATCATTGAAAAAGTATAATTTTGTTAGTGGTATTGAAACTCGGGTATCATGTCAGCAAACACTTCAAACTGACACAACGGCATGTGACATCATGCTGTCGGTAAAAATCACTCAACATTTGGTTTCACATGGGACACGAATGCTGGTCCCCTGAGTAAAAGTCATGTTTGTTTGACCCATCCACCACCACACCCTCCCGTCCTTAGATGACCTCTCCTAATACAATGCCCATTGCTTTGAGCATGTGATAATGACGCAGATGGGCTTTGATTGGAGTTTAAAGTCTGATGCATTTCATACAGACACTAAAGGGTGCCTTTTGTTCGGTATCATGACACTGGAGGCCTCTGACCAAGCAGTGTTTTATTGATGGGCTTTTAGTGAGACCAGGCTGCTTGTACAAAGAAGCAACTTCAAATTGTTCTCGCCCTTAATAGTATGCAGTTTTGGTTTACTTCAAATACAAATGTAATGCCCTGCGTCCTTGTTCTTCCGCTCTTTGAACCAATATACTTTATGGGACATTTCATTAATGGAATTCAGGCCAGAGGGATCCCTGCAAGCCTCTTTTCATAAAAAAAACTACCCGTGTGAGAAACTGGCCTGTCATCAGCTGTAGCACAATCCTGTGGTTTGCTGTAATTCCACTTTAATATCCCAGTGCAGTAGCACATGGACGCACAGCCCAGGGGCATCAAACCACCACCCACTGAACTCCTAATTGTCAAGTAGTCATTGGTCATAATTCCTACAGCCAACCAACCAACATGCTCTACAGCAAGGGCCGAGGCAGCTAAAGATACCGTAAGACTCTCCACAACTCTCAAAAAGCAGTAATCATCATCACAGGAGAAACTACCCTTGTGGTTCCTTGCTGACATAAAGAGCAGATATTGACCCTATTGCCAAGACATAACCTGCCAATATAACACTGTAACGCCTTTCACAACTAAACGTCGACAAAACCTACAATGTATTTATATTATCTTAGAACACTTTGTTAATTAATTTAGAGGATAAGGCTAGCACTATGCTACACTTTTAGCCACATGCAGCAGAACTCCAGGGATGGCAATGATCCACCACTGTCCAGAGCAAGATATATTAAACTATTGGATGGATTGCCATGCAATTTTGTACGGATGTTCATGGTCCCAAGATGAATCTTCTGACTTTTTTTTATCTTGTACCATTAAATTAGAGTGAAAAGTTTCCACTCTGATGTTATAGATTATGACATGAGTGTGCATGTATTTCATGTAGACACTGAAACCAGAGTTAGTATTTAAATACAGTTGTATGAATACTGGATGACAGATGTATTATCTAGGCATTAATACAGTTGAGACATATCTGGTGCAGGTCAGTGAGACAGAAACAGGGACACAACAACCTGACAGAGCTGTCAGACACAAATAATCCATTGGTGTGTTTGCGCTACTCTTTTTAGAGTTCAAACTGATTGATTAAGAGTTGCAACATTAACAACATTAACTGAATAGTCATTGTCTTAACTTTCTTATCTTTCTTGTTTCATGAAGAGCTGACAAGCTCACAGGAAAGATGCATTCTGCTTAATACATTTAAAGCATGGTTCCAAAACAAAATGATTGGTTGCCAAAATGGATAAATATTTGACTGCCAAAAATGAAACAGGACAGAACAGAAGTTTACATCTCATCTTAACACGCACACATTCGACAAAAATCACACTAACAGGGTGCCCACCACTGAGGAAGAGACCTGGATTCAACCAATCTCATATCGGACATTTGGTAAATGGTATATGGACTTGTACTTGTATAGAACTATCGAACATTCATGAAACATTCATATACTGCAGACACAGACTACGGGAGCAATTTAGGGTTACGCGTCTTGCCCAAGGACACATCGACATGTGTGCTCTGTAGTTACCATCTAACTAACTAAATTAAGGTGGGGACTAACTGCATAAGATTATAGACTGCATACCCTGTCAATGTATCCTCATACAGTTCACATAATATCACACAAAGACTTTTTTGTGTGTTTTCCAATGAAAGCCAGCAACACGTGTCAGTTACATGCTTACATGCATTTCGAAATAAACTTCCATCTTCAACATAGTTAGGTTCAGGCAATAAAACTACTTAGTTAGGATTAGGGTTTAAAATAACTAAGGAAGACGTCTAACGCCTTGCTTCCAAGAGCTCCCTCCTTTTAAGGAAGCACCGCCTGTTTCAACCCGGCCACCCAGTCGGGGTCAGTGGCAATGACGGAATATGATGTGTGTCATTCTTCTAAAGAGCACTTTCCTCTCAGCCAGTCTGCTTATGCTCCCACTGAGCATCACACACAGACACACGCTCCAAACACAAGACAGATGCCGCTACTCACACAATGCAGCCGGCACCCAACAGTCACTTCCTTACATTTTATCGAAATCCTCTTTTAAAATGTGCATTACTGACTATACAGAATTATCAACCAAATCCATTGGGCCAAGTTATTGGTGGCATCCTAACACAACTGGTGTCAACCGGTTCCAGCACCATGGCCAGCGGCAGAGAAGACTAAGTAGTGCTGTGTAGCACAGCCTGCTATCCATGATTACATAGATGTCAAGGCTAGTTTCAAGAGGCTAAACACTTCAGTTGCTCAGTCCCCGCATAGCTTTTGGGGAAGGAAGTTTTCCCACTTTGCTCCAGAAGATGAGAACAAGGTGTTATATTCCCCAGTACCTACATATAGTAAATGGTAAACGGATTTGTATTTGTATAGCACCTTTCTAGCCTTCTTTCCCCTCAAAGCGCTGTACACTACATCATTCACCCATTCACACACAATCACACACCGATGGCATCGCCGTTGGGAGCAATTTGGGGTTCAGTGTCTTGCCCAAGGACCCTTTGACATGCGTACTGGAGGAGCCAGGGATCGATCTTCTGATTGGAAGACTACCCGCCGTACCTCTGAGCCACAGTTCACTTTGGTACACCGTTATTACAAAAGATTACATCATAGCTCCAGAGTAATTACGCAGTAAATTGCGGGCAGTAATCTAAAGCTTTACCGAGTCGTCTTTCTTCGACCTGAATCATGCTACCTTTAACAGCACACACTACAACAAAGCAGCTGTCGCTGAGCAGTCACAGTTCTTGTGGTGTCCAGGTAAGCTCTTAGCCCTAAAATGTATTTCTATATTTTAGGCAGTGCACATTGGCTACAACATAATCTTCTATGTAGCTACAGGTCCTCCCTGCTCACATACAGCACATACTGCAGCACATGACAGAGAAGCATCTGCCTTTAGAGCAGGGGTCTCAAACTCATTTTCACTCTGGGCCACATCAGCATCACGGTCGCCCTCAAAGGGCCGGTTGTAAATGTAAGACGGTGTAAATGTATCTACTCCCTAACATATTGGTAAATAACTGTCTCTGCATTTGATTATTGTTTATTCAAGTGTAAAAATATTGTACATGCCGTTATATAAATGTAAAAATATATTTAAGCACATTTCTGTTATTATAACTTAAATCCTTTTAATTTAGGGATAAGAAACCCACATTACTCTATCAATGATCAAACTATTAAAGAAAATAGCGAAGACAAATATCAAACACAAGTTATTACAATAACTTTATTCATTGCTTAAAATCCTTTCAAGGGTGCGTTTGCACAATCCCACGTGAAGTATTTCATGTGTTGTAAAGCCACGTTTAAAGTCTTCAATGTACTCACAATCATAGTATCTCATCATTTTGACTTTCTATCTCAGAATTATGACTTTCTATCATATTCATGACTTTCTATCTCATAATTTCGACTATGGGGATATTTTTATTATCAAGTCTAACTTTAAATTTTTTATTTTTTATTTTTTTTGCTG
The DNA here is from genome assembly GCF_004355925.1 of Anarrhichthys ocellatus. NCBI lineage: Eukaryota > Metazoa > Chordata > Actinopteri > Perciformes > Anarhichadidae > Anarrhichthys > Anarrhichthys ocellatus. Next base: position 2,474,270 of record NW_022280087.1, on the reverse strand, counting down.
GCGGATTCGCGGGCCACATAAAATGACGTGACGGGCCGGATTTGGCCCGCGGGCCGGGAGTTTGAGACCCCTGCTTTAGAGGATCACTTCCACTACTTCCTTGTCATTTCCAAAGCCTTACAACTACGTACTAGTACAACTGGGGACCTGAAGACTTTTGTAAAGTTTATGTTGTGAAGATGACAAGAGGCTTGAATGAGCACTTTATTTCCATGTCTATCTTTCCCCTTAGCTAAGGCTCGACCAAAGAACTGCCCAGGGTCAGCACAGTTCCAATTACCATCAAACAAAGTACAGTTCATCACTGATCCTCCCCTTGTGGGTTGAAGGAGGCCAGCACCAAAAAAAATATCAGCAAAACGAGCTCAATTTTTAATCGGCCCCAAAAATACACAGAAAGCCTCCAATAGTCACAGATCTCAGCGCTGTCACAGAGACATAAAGCACAGACAGACTGAATAGTAGAACAAAAGGCAGCCAGCCAACCAGAACCTCTCGCAGAACCTCTCGCAACCATCTGTATTCCATTCTATGAAAAACGTAGTCATGCAACTATCCAACAGGAAAAGTGATCGACTTGCAAGTTAATTCAGAGTAATAATGTCATTACTGAGTAAAAACTTCTCTAGAGTAATCATTACTCTAGAGAACATTTTTTAATCTATGACATTGCCTTTCATACTAAACCCCCAGATTAAGAATGTAACACTGCTACTACTGTTTCAGTCAATTAAAAATGAAAGCGTATGCTAGTTTATATGGCCAGTGCAACAGCCTTATTGCCAGACAAAACTGTAATATTGAACCATTCAATATAGGCATATTTCTTTGGGATAGTGGGCTGACTGTAGACATTAAAATGAGGGTTCTGTATGTAACCGTTGTTCTATGAATTCTTAACGCAGCAAGATGATTACCTAGGTCAGGGTTACCAAACTGTTTTTGACTGAGGACCAAAATCTCACAGGGATTCTCATGAACAGTTATGAAAGAACAGTCTCTTCTCAGATTCCTTAATGACACGTCTGCTATATCTTTTCTTATTGATACCATTCATACTTTTTAAGATTATCTTTTGCATTATCAGTTTACGTTTAATGCTGTTTTGGGCCCTTTTCTGAATTCATAATGTATGTAGAGGCGTGTGAATTTCTTGATTTTAAGATGCATCGCAATGTGGACATGAACAATTGTGCATCGTGGCAGTGACGGAACATAATCAGGACTAGTGTCAACTCAGCTCAGGGTGAGTCTCACCTGCGTTTTGCTTTTACTGTCTGTCACGCTTGTTTCTCTCCTCTTTTCTCCTCTCCTCTGATCTCTGTGTTTCTCTGTGTTTCACTCTGTGTGCACAGGCCTGAGAGATGGCACTCAGCAATCCGCTAACTTTTTGCTCTTGCTACCAATATTAGCTGCCTTCTTTTAACCATGTTCAGTTATATCAAAAGTGCATGCATGCTGAGATTCAACCATGGTGGTGTTCTGTCGGTAGTGACTGAAAACAAGTAAGAGGAGCTATGAGTAAGGAAAAGTAGCTAACTAACTAAAGTCTGCTAGCCGCTTGACTAATTCATGCATTGTGAGACTCTCAAGGGGGCGTGTCTGAAGAAGATGGCTCTTCATCTCCAGTCAGGTAGTGTGAGGAATTTCAGTATTAAAAGCATTGGTATATTAGTTGGTAGGATTAATAGCACCCCTAGTGGTGAATAAAAGTGTCACAATAATAAAATGTAAAAATATGTTAAGAGTCACAATATATTTACTTATGGAATGTATTATATGTTTACTGTCACGATCAGGCTTTGCCTTGTGTGTTCTGTGTATTTCTTTCTGTAGCTCCTCACTCTACCTGTCAGCCACTCCTTCAGTACCAGTCTAACTCCCTTCACCTGCCCCTGATCACTAATCAAGCACTCCTCCTCATCAGCACAACTCCCCTCACCTGTTCAAGCCACTTTATAAACCCCTGCCATTGTTTGTGTTCATGTCTACCCGCCCGTTTTTGCTCGTCCTGTTCCCGGTTTCCACGTCTGCCTGCCCTGTCTCGTTCCTGCTGGATTTTCCCCCTCGTCTCTTGTCTTGTGCTTGGATTCCCTGTTGTGTTGGTAACTATTCGTATTTGTGTTTAATAAATGCCTGCTTCACGCTGCTTCTGCCTAGTCTGCGTTTGAGTCCTCCATCATGCCCCGTGACAGAATGACCTGGCCCAGAATGGACTCAGCAGACCACGATTTGGAGTGCCGTCTCCCTGAGTGGTACGAGCAGTTTATGGGAACCCGCCTGGCCTTTGGAGGGCCTCGGAGTGTCCAGAAGGCAGACCGCGCCATGATGGACTGCCTGCTCAACCCTCGAAGGAGACAGAAGCAGAGGAAGGGTCAGACTCCCATCCTCGCTGGGCCGCAGCAATTCCCCGCTCCTGCTGGGTCGCAGCGATCCGCTGGGTCGCAGCGATCCCCCGCTCTCCAGCGATTGCTGGGTCATCAGTCCATCCCCCTGAGCCCCAGCCTCTGGAGACCTGTTCCCCGTCTGATCCCCAGCCTCTGGAGACCTGTTCCCCTCTTGATCCCCAGCCTCTGGAGACCTGTTCCCCTCTTGATCCCCAGCCTCTGGAGACCTGTTCCCCTCTTGATCCCCAGCCTCTGGAGCAGGGGTTCTTAACCTTTTTGACCTCGGGGCCCAACTTTTCAAGTACAAAGTGTCCCGGGGCCCATTCAAATATTAACACTATTAGTTTAACTAATTGATCTCACTCTTCGTTTGATTTGTATTCAACAACTATATTGTTACCTGTTCAACTCCACCCCTATTTTGGAGCAAACCCGCCTAAAATGACATACCCAAATTAAAATGGCTGTAGCTTCTGAACCACTCTGACTATATGCATCAAGTGTCAGAAAACCTGTGGGTCATACAGAAACAGAGCAGTGGGCCTTTGGAGAAGATTTTTGTCCGCATAAAATAAAAAAGTATCTTTCAGTATAAATAACTGCCTGTGGCTGTATCTGTACAGGTAAATGACAGTATAGGGCTGTAACTACACTATCGGTGAACAACTGCCTCAAATTTGAAGAAGATTGGACAAAGTATGACCATTCTACAGTGTTTCTTCCATGAAGAGATCCAGGCGGAGCTCTAAAAGGATATTTGGAGACCCAAATGGACACATGGTAACCAAATGATATTCTGACACACTAACGGTGTTTCTCCCTTTATATTTTGATATTATTTTCCTTTATTTTTAGCCATTGCAAAAATTATGTATATATGGTCGAAGACGTGGTGTGTGTGAGTAGCGGACTTACTGTGTGTAATGGCTACGACCGAGCGCACGATCGAGTATGCGGGTAACTCAGTTACGCAAAGGTTATACGTTGGTTGACGGCTTATAGAAGAGGAAGATAAGGTTTGTACTTTAAAACTACTAGCGTTTTCTGAAGCCACTAGCTCCATGGTAACATCCGCTAGCACATTGTTGGGTCTGTAATGTCTTTTTCCGTCAAAATGCTGCAAGATCCGACTTGCAGCGGTTATGGCGACTTTGGACAGTGTGTTTGGGCTCCTTTTGTGAAAAATCCATAAGAAATGAAAGAAAATCGATGATTTCTTTGCAAAGATGAGGACCATGTTTTAGGAAGCCGTAGGAACGGGAGGGGATCGAGGACGCCGGCGTCCTCGCGGAGTTGAACAGGCAAAACCCTTGTCAAATAAATGAGATGATACAATGTGATGATCACAAAAACATTTATTTATCATGTGTATGTAAACCTGCATACACAACAAGGAGCCCAACAGGCTTTCCCACGAGCGTTGGATGTTTCGTCGCTTTATTTTTGAAGGCTTCATTTGATAGCATTAGCCCACATTCCACACACTGAGCCCTCGGCTCTGCCTCGTTGCCTCCGTTCACGAAGCCGTACTTAAGAAAGTCAGGATTGTACTTGCGCACACATTTAGACTTTTGGGGGGGTATGGCACCACTGTCTTCATTTTTTCTTTTTAAAAACTTATCCATAACTTTCGCTACAGGCTAGTGGCTAGCTGAGTGTCTTCTTCTGCTTATTGGAGCTTGTTGAACAACTGACTGACGCATTACCACCACCAGGTGGTAGGAAGCTATATTGTAACTGAGCATCTCATGGATAACAGTAATATCTCTGGTGTCTTCAATTGATAACCTATGCGGTCCCGCGGCCCTCGCGGCCCACAGGTGCAAAACTGAAAGTTTTTTGCGGCCCTCTAGGTGGCCCACGATTGGGCCGCGGCCCCATGGTTAAGAATCACTGCTCTAGAGTTCAGTTCCCCTCTTGATCCCCAGTCTCTAGAGTTCCTGACCCCCAGTCTCTAGAGTTCCGTCCCCCTGAACCCCAGTCTCTAGAGTTCCGTCCTCCGGACCCCCAGTCTGGCAGTCCGGCCGTCCCTCCTCCGGACCCCCTCCACCCACCCGGTTGTGGACTCTGACTCTCGGCCTCGGAGGAGTTGCTCGTCCTGTTCCCGGTTTCCCCGTCTGCCTGCCCTCTCTTGTTCCTGCTGGATTTTCCCCCTCGTCTCTTGTCTTGTGCTTGGACTCCCTGTTGTGTTGTAACTATTCGTATTTGTGTTTTAATAAACGCCTGCTTCACGCTACTCTGCCTGGTCTGCGTTTGAGTCCTCCATCATGCCCCGTGACATTTACAATATGCTTACTTCTCGACGATATTATATGCTACCGTTTTTCAGTTAACTAGCCTGGGCTGGACTGAGTGAAGTGTGTGTGTATGTGATCTCTGCTCTCGAGAACATTACTATCGATAGAGTAATTCAGATTGCAACTGTTTAGCTTCGATCAAATTATTAAATACCGTTTTGAGTTTAAACCGGAACCAGCTAATTTTTGGTGTGACTTTGCTGTCGAAAGTGTGAAGGATTTCAGTATTAAATGCATTGTTAGTAGGATTAATAGCAGCCCTAGTGGTGAATAAGTGTCTCAATAATAAAATGTCCAAATATGTAAATATTCACAATATGTTTACTTATGGAATGTATTATATGCTTACTTATAGAGGATACTCTATGTTACAGTATATTTACTCATTGAATGTATTAAACCATAGAAGCATAGTCACTGTAGGTATTAGAACACTGTAAGAATAGTTTTGAGGGTCAGAAAGGGATCATTTTGAGCAAGGCTTTCACAGGCATGAAGGTGAAGGGATTGCCGTAAACAGGAGAAGGGGGTCGCCTGGACAACTGACCAGGGAGGAGGAATCCGAAGACGTTTTGCCACAGAATCGAATACTGTTCGAAGCAAGGCGGGAACAGAATTCGAATGGAGCCAATCACTGATTGACACGGAGATTCATTCAGACATTTTGGGACAATGTCGGCTGCTTTCTGGCCTTTGCAGGACAATAAGAGACAGTGTTTGAGAGAGTATTCTTCAGACCACATCCGTTCCGTTTTTCAGCACCTGGCCTGGGTCGGACCTGTGAATGGGATGCGTGTGTGTGGTCTCTGCTCTCGAGAACATTACTATTGATAGTGTAATCCAGATTGCAATTAGCTTCGATCAGTTCATTAAATATTGTTTTGATTTTAAACCGGATCCAGTTGCTTTTTTTTTTTCTTTTGGAGCGCCTGCGCTGTAAGAAGTAAACAAGGCAGAGCGCAGTCCTGTGGCCTTGCGGTTTCATCAGAAAGTCCAAGCCCCAACAAAAGTTAGCAGCAGCGAAAGCCCTGCAGCCTAGCCTTTCTCCTGAGTTTTCCAGCCCTGACACTAGCTTTGTGTGTATCCTTGGACGTCCGGCCGTCTGTTGTGAAAGCAACAGCGGGAGCTTCGGACATTTGATTCTGTTTGGGCTTTTGTTTTCTTTAACAAAGCGGGAATTATGGTCTGGAGAAATGGACTCCTGAATGAGTGGTGTCACGGGGCTCAGTAGCATTAAACATGCTAGTACAGCCGGACTTTTCCACTACAGAGTAGGGTCTCATATCCACGGCTACACATATAACAATCGCCGTGGCGATTGCTTTAACCCGGTTTGAATCGGTAGGGAACAGCTACCTAAACGCTGCGGGGAGAGTTTGTCTGTTACGTCGAGTGGGTTGCCATGTTGAGCGCATTATATTTCCCACAATTTAAGCTTCTGCATTTTCCAAATGCAATGGTATTATTCAAACGTATTGTTCGGTTCGTAATGCGTACCGAACCATAAGCCTCGGACCGAACGGTTCAATACGAATACATGTATTGTTACACCCCTAATGTATATACTAAATATGGATAGTTTGATGGAAAGCACAAGATCAATAGACATTGTATCTAATAAGCTGATTATAAAAAATTATTCAATTTTCAAGCAGGGACATCTGCTGTGTCATACCTTGTAGCTGTTCAATAAGAGTCCAGGCCATCCTAGACCCTTGAGCGTCAAAAACAACATGGCCCTGAAAGAAAAAGGCAGAATTTAAATGTTTTAACATCCCCTTCCATCAGAGTGCTGCCGCTACCCCCACCCTCTCTCTCTCATATTACTATCCAGCACTCTCAACCCTTTCTCACTTTCTGCAACTCCTCCCTCCTCTGGGTTTTGTACTTACTGAGACTCCTTCGAAGGAGCTGGTGTTCAGGGCTCGGTAGATCTCAAATGTGATATCTCGGTTGTTGTAGTTGAAATCTTCTAGCCGGTGACCCTTGGCCTTTAGGGGTCCCACGGTTTTGTTGAGGGCCAGGGCTAGAGCCCACACAGCATCGTAGGCCAGGGGGGCCTCCTGGAAACCGCCTGTCTCCTCTGGATTTTTACCCCCGAGTTTAGACATTAGCTGGGCTAGAAATTCCTGAGATGTCTGGAGAGGAGAGATCATGGCAAGAGATAGTGCTTGGTTACACATGGATGATGTTCAGGCCATTAAATCCTAACATCAGTTGGTGTGATTGTGTTGATTGCAGTTCTGAGTGATTAAAATGGTAATATCATTGAGGTGAACTTCTTTTTTTTTTTCGGAAACTGAGTACCTTCATGAATAACAAGCGCTATTCTGAAGTGGAGATTTTTTGCTTATTTTAATTTGACCCGTATTAGACATTTCTGACCTGGTGGCCCTATGGGCCTGAACAGTGCCTTACAAAACCCTTACAAATTGTCACTGCAAATATAGTTCATATGATTGTATTCTGTGTAATTATTCTATAATTAAAGGAAAACTGGATCTTATAACAGGTTTTGTAGCTCGACCCCTCAGTTCCATCAGTTATGATAAGATTATACCCATCAAAGTACTCTTTGCAATACATTTTCATTATGGGTTTATAAGTTGTGCCACCAAATTACCTTAATTACCACATATATGAGGTGTTAAACATTTGGCTTGACTCCCACACCGTTATGGAAGGGTTTGCAGTGATGTTGTGTAATGATGCGTAATGGCTGATTTATTTATGCACAATGTGCATCAGATGCTGTAGACTGACAATTTCTTTACTTTCCGTTGCATCCCTAAATAAAAATAGAAGCTCATCAATCTATTGACTGAAGCGTGTTAAGTATTTGGTAGGAGTGTAAAAGAGTGAGACAGCACCGACTGCACTGACACTCAATGTGCAGTGTGCTTCTGGGTGACAACCTTTATTTTGCATCTTAACTTTTTATATCTATTTATCATTTTAATTTCACAAGGGTTCTTTCGTTGGGAGCCACAGTCTACTGCTGTTGGGACATAATGGACTCTTTATTGGTTGGTCATTCCCAAACTGTGGCTACACGATAAGAGGCCACCTGTCTGTTTTTATCTCAACAAGCACACCAATTATGCAGCGGGAAATTTGTCTTTAGAGTTTTCGGCTGAATAAGAGACTGTGACAAAGAAACGCCTCCTCATTTATTGTCCAGTGCCATGGAGACTGTGGCTCAGTGGATCGGCGGTTCGACCCCCGGCTTCCAGTCGCATGTTGATGTGTCCTTACAAGAAACTTAACCCCAAAATTGCTCCTGTAGCTACGATGTGTGTATGTGTATGGAAGTTAGATAGATCCTGAAGGGTAGCCCGGTAGCCCGGTAGCCCCTGTAGCCTGGTAGCCCCTGTAGCCTGGTAGCCCCTGTCATCAGTGTATGAATGGGTGTGAATGATAACAAGTAGTGAAAGCGCTTTGAGTGGTCGGGAGACTAGAAAAGCGCTGTACAAGTACAGCCCATTTACCATTTACTTACTGGTGACTAAGGGCTATAGACCAAGACCAGATCAAAACTCTGGAATGACTTTACCTGAGATTAGGTTTGCTAAATCTATTACTACATTTAAATCTCTTTTAAGAAAAGAAAAATGTAATGGCACTGCCTTGGCTTATTTAAATATGTGCAAGCCATGTTCCTGGTAATTACTTGGTAACATGTAATTCAATTGTTAAGCTCGCAAGACGGTTAGATTGCAAAATAGTGTTTTATGCTACTGTTCAGTATTTTGGTGTCTGACAAACCTTGTCAAACCTAATTAGATTCTATCTATCTATTCAATAAGGGATTTGGATTCCCCACTCATCTCAGTGACACCACTGAGGTTTCAAACAAACAATCAAATAAGCAAAACAAACACAAGAATTACCACCTAGCAGTTGTACGGCTCCGTTTACAGTTGCAGTTTTCATCCCTGTCAGTCCAAAATGTCAACATTTTACATGTGTGATATTGTGATAATTAACATATGAATTCTTGAGTTACAGTGACCTCGACCTTGAGTATGACGACCAAATTTTAGTCAGTTTATCTTTGAATCCAGATGGTGTGTCAGATTTGAAGAAGTTCCCCACCAGACTGGGAGAGACGGACAGCCCAAAAAACAAAATGCCAGAGTTTTGTAGCGTCTGTACAAATATGAGGTAAATTCTACTTGTTACGTAGAGGTAGAGCTCGTAGAGAAAACAACAATATTTTGTTTCTCTATTTCGGATTCAACAATGCCAGGACATGAGGACTTCAAGACATCAGGATGTCAGTGACAACAGAAGGATAACATCAATACGGATTTGCTTGAGCGACAGTGTCACGCAATCTGTTGCTCAATTTGAAATACTTCAAATTGCGCAAATGGTGTGATGCAAAGTTTGCGTATTCGCGTCTGTGCAGTGACTTTGCATATATTTGCACCGCACAAAAACTTTGCTTCGCATTTTGATTAGTCTACAGACTTATTCACTTAAAAACTCTTTTGCTCTCACTAAACTTCCTGGGTTTAATTAAACCAAATGCATTGCATGCATCATTATGTGAATCCATCTTCCCAGCCTGTCAACTCCTCTAACACCTATGTGGAGACAATTATCACCTTCATTTCAGACTGTCTCATGGGGTGCAGCCTTTGAAAACCCTATCCTTTTTAATCAGGATAAGCTATTAAAAACTTGCATGTCATCATGTATTACAAAAAATCTATAGAAACAGGTTTTTACCATCTATATGAAAACCCCCCACTGCCAACCAGCAGTATACCCTTTACAGTTGCATTTAAAGAAAAACTAGTCATAGCACGAATGCACTGTGCAGACTACATAACAATATACCTATAATAACAGCAGTTAACAGCTTGTGGAATATATCCAGTACTTTCAAAAAATACATATGAGCCAAGATGGTAAGTGCAATGAACGGTGTTGTACTGCTTGTCTCTCCAGCAGCAGGTCAATCTACCCATCCATTGCTGTGGATAGTCATGGTCCTCAAAGGATCACATCTAATGATTTGTTAAACCCTCTAACATCTCTTTTGGCATCACCATCAAACCACATTTTACACAAAAAATCTAAACGTAGGGCAAGGATTGCTATGAAATAGAGTGGGCACACTCATGCTCCCCAGATGAGGAACCCTGTCTTTTTAGGACATAATGAGCTTTCCTCTAGTGCCACTCACCCTAAGGACAAGAAGTTCACAGAGTTCACACGTCTTCCCTGACAGCTCCTCTAAAATCCAAACTTGGTTGTTTATCATCTAATATTAAGGGGTCTGCACATGATCTGTTGGTTACATTTAACTCAAACATCAATCATTTGACAACTAAGAACTAAGCTACTCTCATGCTTAGTTGTGGACAACAGCTAAAATGAAATTACTCTTAACAGTTGCAGATCTTGAGAAAGTAGTCCATGACTTTATTTCCTCTCCCATGGACTGCTGTAATCTGCTCATCACAAAACTGCCGCTAAATTTTCAACAAACTCTAGATCTAGATCACTGTCACTCCTATTATTCACTGGCTCCTTGTGAGTTTTAGAGATGCTTTTAAGATTTTGGGAGTAACTTTTAAGACTTTGCATGCTCGGGTCCCTAATTATTGGTATATTAATCCATTATGAGCCACAGCCTGAGATCCAGGGTCTCACTGCAACTATTCACCTTGTTCCCCAAGCTGACCGGGCCTTTTCTGCCTCCGTTTTGGAACTCCTGCATATCTCAGGCTAGCCAACTTTGTCTTTTCTTCAATTGTTACTATGTTTTCATTTTTTTATGCTCCTCATTGTTTTAATAATTTGTTCAGTGTTATATTTGAAATACTTGCAATATAAATATGTAAGCATTTTTAAAGTTTACTCAGTTTTACTGTTAAGCACTTTGCTCAGCTACGAAAATAAAGTTAATATAAGTTATAATAACCAATAATATAACTATAAAACTGTAAGTATGTTTTTTTCTATCCAACACTATTTGTAACTATTACCTGAAAGGCTCAGAGGGGACAGAAAGGCAGGGCCCAGTGCCAGCACCACAACAATGTGTATGTGAGCGTTTGTGGAATGACTGTAGAGAAAAAAATTGTCCTGTATAGATTGTTACTAACAATAATAATAATGGGGAAATCATAATAACAGTAATTATTGAAAGCGAACAATGAAATAAACAGATATAACAAAAAATGTATAATAATAATAATGGACAGAAATAAACAGCAATAATGGTAATTACTTATTATAATACTGGGTTAATAATAGTAATAATAATTACAAGTAATGGCGATAAAAAGTAATAATAATATGATCAGTAACAAAAAGGAAAGTAAGCACCATGAAAAAAGGAAAGATTGAAATAAAAAATATATAAATGCAAATAAGAAAAATTATAACAATCATTAAAAAAAAGGTTCATATGCAGTTTGGAGGGAGAGTGAGAAGACGAGCTTAAATAATAATTATGATAACAACAGTAATAATAAAAATTAAAAAATAGAATAAATAAAGAGACAGGAGATAAGGATAGATTAGAGGGAGTGGGTCTGATTGTGTGTTTGCTGTATGTTTAATAATAATAATAATAATAATAACTTTATTTATAGAGCACCTTTGACAGTCAAAGCAGCAAAAACAAGACAAAATAACAACAGAAAGCTCAGTGAGACTGTTGGATACGTTCAAAAATAAACTAAGAAATGAATGAAATAAAATAATCGATACAAATAAAATAATCGATACAAATAATAAAAAGTAAAATAAAAAAACGTTTTGTTTGTTTGTGAATGTCAGATAAGGAATACATAGGGACCGTGGTACATGTGTGATGATATGTGTGTGTGTGTGTGAATGATGGTGTGTATCTTTATGGTGGACAGGCAAAAGGAGATGAGTGAAATTTGTCTGGAATTTAACAGTTGAGGGTTTTGACAAATGGATTTCAAATTAAGTCACAGTCAGCGGTTTGTTGTTTTAATAATCAGATTATTCAGTGTGGCTTTGTGGCACAAGGCAGTAAAACTGCCTGTGCCAAAGCACACTGTATATTATCCATCGGGCTTAATCATAACTAGAAAATTCCTAAAGAAATTTTGACAGTGTGGCTTCTACTGCCCGAAGAAATCGCAATATATACACATGCCAATGTTACCGGTAGTGTCATTCAGGTTCAATTGAGATAGCGCTACTCTCTTTTCTGCATTTTAGATTAATACTCTTGGATTGAATCTTGTATTTGTGGGGCTTTTATTTTGAAAGGGTGGGACTGGGTGGGTGAGAGAGGGGGAGAGGAGACAGAATCATAATGTTTGACACTAAAATGAGAGGCTTCATCACAAGCATTCCAGTTAGAATTCATTCTGTGGGGCTTTTAATTTGAAATGGGGGGAGGGGGGGGGGGGGGGGGAGAGGGGAAAAGTCCTCTAAAAATATCTAAGACCTGAATGACTGTATGATAGAGAGACACACACAGAGAGAGAGAGAGAGAGACAGACAGAGTGGAGAGAGAGACAGAGTGAGTGAGTGAGACAGGCTGACAGGAGTCCTCTAAAAGTCTCCAAGACCTGAATGACTGTATGAGAGAGAGACACACACAGAGAGAGAGAGAGGGAGAGGAGTGTATGTGCGTGTGTGTCTCAGTGCCTCTGTGTTTATCAACATCACTAATGAGCTCATATAAACACCTGTGTGCTTGGGTGCATGTTGGTGATTGGAGCACCTGTGTGTTGGAGGCTAATTAAGAGAGAGTGAACAGTGATTTTCAACAAAACTACCTGTCAAACATATGCCCTTCATACCAAAACCATGAGACTAATCAATAAAATATGGATACCGTGAGAGAGATAAGACTCTGGCAAACGCGGAGATGTGTTTTTTATGTTTGTGGTCTTAAAAATGTGAGCTCCAGCGCAATATGCAAAACTGGTACCGTCTGCTTTCTTTGAGAAATGAGTGGTCAGATTTAACATGGAGTCTAATGGAGCAGTTGGTTGGAGTTCATGTCGCTCTGCGGCTCTTTGAGCCAAATGTGTAAGTCCGTTGGATTCCACAGATATCTGTGTGTGCGACAGCACAACATTTCCAAGCTTTTTGGCCAAAAATGGTGTATAAAGAGTAAAAATTGTGGGAGCTGGAGCAATTTGTTTGGAAAAATCACAGAATATTTTCCTGCTCCGCTCCACTCTGACAGTTATGCTCTCACTCTAGCTCTTAACGAGCCGTGCAATACACACCCATTATAAAATCTGAAACAGACCCAAAATTTTCCTGAAACTTAATCTGTGACTTCATGAAAACTGTGCTAGCTATCAAAATGTCCCTTTGGCTCAATAAAGTGCAGCGTTTTGTCTACGTTTTAAACTTTGAATCATGTTTCTACGTTAATGTACGGCTAGTCAATATGGGCCCAAAATTAAGTGTTTTTTTAGCTCTCTTCACGCCGAAACCCCATTCAAGTGAATGGAGAAATTTTGCTCAGTTTTTGGGGATTTTCGGGAATTTTCGGGAAAACCGCTAGGCGAATGTCTCCGAAAAATAGAAAGCACACTATTCCCGATCAGGCCGCACGTTTTGATGTATTTTTCACGCCACTGTTGGCAACGCTGTGTGAGGAGAGGCGCGCCAAACTTTTGGATAAAGCTGATGAGGATTATTATTATTAAGCCCGATGGATAATATACAGTGTGCTTTGGCACAGGCAGTTTTACTGCCTACTAGAAAATGATCTTCTTGTTTTTTTAACCTTCTGTTACTGTTTTACTGTAAAACACAATCTGTTAAACAAACATTAACATTCTGGAAGTTCACTATGCACTTTTACGTTACATATGACAGACACGTGTGTCCAAAGCCACTTGTATTTTTTTCTCATTCACCAATTAGAAGTAATATGGGGTTTCGTGTCTTGCCAAAAGACACTCCGACAGGAGGAGCTCTGGGATCGAACCAACAACTCAAGTAATAGCTATCCACTCTACCAAGTGAGCTCCATATGCTGTTAGTACAGAAAATAGATCCAATGCATTATTTACCTCAGTGATCAAAAAAAAAAAATCACACTTTTATTGTTTTATTCCGTTCTGACACAGAGCTGAAGGTGAAAGGGAGAGGCGGCAGCCTTTCCTCGCCTCACACAGCCGGTATCACTTCACCGCATTTTGATCAATAAGAGGCCATTCCTGCATAAGTGCTCCCCTGTTCACTCAAACAGAATTTCCAGACAACAGGGCTGGAAGATACCGAGCTTCGGCCGTTCATAAAAATCGACCTTCTATGTTTCATGGAGTTTTAGTATCAGCACCAGCAGCCAAACAGTAAGCCTTTTCACCATGTTTCAGTTTAAAATGACTATATTCAGGTCAGGTCAAATAAAGCTTTCATACACAAAAGGCACGCAAATTAATTAGAATTCCTTACGAGCAATAGAATTAAGTTTGCCTACAAAAGTTAAGTTCCGTGTTGATCTATTGAATTGGAGACAAAGGATGGAGATGCTGCTGTTCATGAAAGCACTCTTTTGACCAATTCTCTCACAATTCAGCCACTTCCAATTATTTTATAATCTTCTGGATGGGGCATATTGTTCTAAAAGCACACATTTACTGTATATTGCTAATTAAGGGTTTCAATAACAATGAAAAATAAAAGGTTTCGCAACATTACGGTCAACAAGTCGACTTATATTTAACAGATTTGAAAGAGGAAAGGTCAATATTGAACAAGGTCCTACTTTCTGCTTCGAGCAACTACGCAGATTTAGACAACCCAAAGCATTTAGTTCATTTTAGGGAAAGATGGTGCTCTCAGTTAAATATCTTGAAGACAAAGCTAGTTTCTGAGCACTAGTGCGTTTCTTATTTAGTCCTTGTTTTGTTTGAATCAGTAGGACGCACACAAGCATGTACATGCATGAATAGATGGGCAATAAACATTGCTGCTGAGTATCAGCACTTTGAGCGCTCATATGAACCATAACATATAAAATATAAGGTGATGGTTCTTATATTAAAAAGATGTCTGTCTTTACAAGTCATCTGGTCTAAAAGGACTCTTTCTATGCTTTTTGTCATTGTAAAAGAGAAATAAGCTGCAAATTGCAAAACAAAACAGATGGAAGCTTTTTGCTGCGCTCGTATCAATGCAACATGTCTTGGAAATCTTTGAAACAGAGATTTGTAATGGACTGGTGAATATCCTACCTGGAAAGGGTTGAGAAATCCCAGAAAAAGACACATTTAATGATCTATCCCAGTGGAAGAACCACACTCAACTAAAGGTAAACCTGAGGAAGTACACAGTTATTTTATTTAAAGTGTATTGGTGCATTCATTATAAATTCCCTTCAGCGTCTGCAGCTGTTTATGTTGAGCACCACTGTTGCATTATGAGATATTGTGCGTCTTACCAGGTTGGAGGCTCCTCGCACCGTCTCTGGGTTGAGCATGACAATCTCTGTGGTCACATGACCATCCACTGCCTCTGTCATCTGCTCAATAGTACAGTTAATGGAGGGGTCCTTGATCTTGAACCAGTTGTCTGCGTACCAGCCGATGAGGAACCATACATACTTCTTCCCATACAGCTTCTCCTTGTACACCTGTAGAGGGACAATGTGACACATGAACAGCTAATGAGAGGGCAAACAAAGACATTCATATTCCATACATTCAGAACTTGGGCAGGTAATACTTAAAACCCCAGAAAGAGTAGACTAGATTTAGAAAAATGTCCAACTGAAAACACAGCTCAGTGTTGCCAACTCTTTTCCAAAGAAAGTAACTAGCAGCACTAGCTCAGAAATCCAGCAAGAAAATCCTCAAGTCGGCAACACTCACAGTCCGTCCCTTCAGACGTCCCTACAAGCCACTCCCCCAAATGATCATTATGAACGTAAACAACAAACATGGCTATTGTTAGTACTCACAGCAGTCAAGCTAGCAGCAATGAGTGGAAGGGCAGAGTGCACGCAGTTAGGTAGCTTGTCCAATCATTTCATTCGTGTTGCATGAAAAGATTGGACATGCTTATTACAGTCTTGCGACAGCCGCAGATACCTGGTTTTTGTCAGAGCATTTGATTTATTGATAGCTCTCTAGATGTAATGAGAATTTCAACAAATTAATCAAAAAAAGTTTTTGAAGAAGATTACGAACCCTAGCTTTACGGAGACGAGTAACAGTAAACATTTCAGTGCAATAACCCTCTGGACACTATGAGGCCCTCCCAAGGCCAGGCGGGTTCCCAGAAACAGGTCAGAAGGTTGTGGTGCAACGCGCACCAAACTGTGGTCTGCTGAGTCCATCATGGCTAGAACATTCTGTCATGGGGTGTGGTGGCAGACCCAAACGCAGACACGGACAGGGTTGAATAAAGTGAAAAGGTTTATTAACAGAGGATAATGGGTGGTGGTCATTTGGGTTAAAATAACTAAAGAAGTGCCGTTACTGAAGCTACGTGACAACTAAATCAACATTTGACATGGGGAACAAACAGCGGCTTCCTGGAGTAAAGACCGCTTTTTGTTGGACCCATCAACCTCGCTCACTCCCACCGTTTGTGTGCTTTTGCATTCTTTATACTTTAAACCAACATTTGAAATCATTTCTTGGGATAAGAGTTAGCATCATATTATTAAAATGTTTTCCAACTAGACAACTGGAAACCTGCTTTTATCTCAGATTTCTAATTGCTTCAGTGCTGTGATCTCTACACTAGGAACTTTTAGTTACTAATAACAACATTCATTCTGGCAAACAAACATTAGCATGAGCTGTGTAATCACCATAGCAAGCTATAGCTCATTTAAATGTGCATTCATATGAACATCGTGTTTTACTAACATAATATCGTTAGCTAACTAGCATAGCTAGCTGTACATCTGTCCCTGCTGTCTTAGCTAAATCTTTACCTTTAATGAGAACATGCAGCTGGCTATCAATAGTCATGCAAGCAGAATACGATTATTTATTAACTAATTGGCTAAAAAATGAGCAATAGCTATTGCTAACTTATTTATAACTCGGTTTTCACTGGCTGATATAACGTTAGCCATATCGAGATTACTCTCTCTGTAGTAAACATAACAGTGATCAGCTGGGCATGTCAGCTAACTAAGCTAGCAAACCACAATTTACATAATCTCCTTCTCATATCTCTTAAGAGTTGCAGCACCAATTAAACAAGACAAGCACTATAGCAGGTAGAGATATTCTGCCCGCCAATGATGTGAAAGCGCTCGGTAAAGTAATATGCATGTGCGTCTGTGCGACTTATCTATATCCACGTGCATGGATCTCATTGGCACTCGTTTTTTGGATCTATTTGCAGTCATACTTACTGGATGGACTCACAATAAGTGAGGGGATAGAAAACTTTAGGAGTTAAAACCCAATAAAAACTTGTTTTTAGAAGACTCTTGCATTCAGGCACTTCGTTACGTGTCTTTGATACTTTAAATTCATGTCAGGCAACTCTGTCACAAATTAATTTGAACAAGAGAACTCATTACCTCACAGAAGACTTTCCTGGCCTCCGTCTCATAGAACAGGCCAACAATTATCCTGGCATCTTGACGCTTGGAATTGAAAAAGAAAAGGACACACATTAAAGACCCTGCAGTGTGGATAGGGAACACAGGAGCCACCCCCTCCTCCCAGCTCCTGCACCACACAGCAGTAGACTTCCCTTCCACTGGGTTACATCCATGCTATCACCATGGTTTCTGGCCAATTAATCTTGCTCACCAAAACTAGGCCGGCATGCTGCGCAAGGTCATTGTAAAGTGTATGTGTGCCAGGAAGGAAGCTAGTCAAGCTGACAGTGGTGGAGGAAGGAGAGGAGGAAGGAAGGGATCAAGGCTAACCTAGAGGTTCAAGAATTTATTATCAGAAACGTTCTGATTTTTATTTATTTTTTTGTGAACTACAGCAGTTCATATACTCATTATTGGGTTTGCACATTTATTAAGCAAACAGAAACACTCACTTTCAGAGGGCAGATGTAACCAAAAAAAGCTTAAGCTGACAGCAAAACACACTCCCTCCCCACACACTGTATTGGTCTTGGGCTTCATAGATGCAGTAAACACTGTTAGATGTAGGCATGTAATCCAAGCAACAGAATAACAATTTTTGGTCAGTGGGAATGTTTAGTACTGTATGTTCAGACAGCTGCTGATCATTTCTGCTCAGTTATTATGTTTTTGGGAAAGCGTTTAGACAGTAAAGGGGTCACTTCCTATTCCATAAACTGAAAAACACATGGCCGTTGTATACTGTATCTGATAACACTGAATGGTATCTGGACAGATGTTTTGGTGTCTAAAATCAACAAAAAATGAAAGTTCCTTGTAATAGCTTTACCTAATGTATCAATGGTAGATTGCCCCCCGGGTTGGGAGTGAGTCACTGCCCCAAGCGAGGGAGTTGAAGTATCTCAGGTCTTGTTAACCAGTGAGAGTAAAATGGGGCGTGAGATGGACAGGCTGGCATTGTACTGTTGTGGTGAAGAAATAGCTGAGCCAAGGAGCCAGTCTATCGTTCCAATCCTCACCTATGGTCATGAGCTTTGGGTAGTAACTCCTAGGGAGTCTGAGTTCAGATATACGTATAGCGGGAGCTCGGACTAGAGCCGCTGTGCCTTCGCATCAAAAGGGGCCATCTGAGGTGGTTGGGGCATCTGATCAGGATGCCTCCTGGACGCCTCTCCCTTTAGAGGATTTCCCGGGCATGTCCAACTTGTAAGAGAGCAAGGGGGGACAAAGAGCACGCTGGAGAGATTATTTAACTTGTCTGGCCTGGGACACCCCGGGACGAGATTGAAAATGTTGCTTGGGAAAAGGACATCTGGAATAGCTCGCTAAGCCAGCTGCCCCCAAGACCCGGACCCGAATAAGAGGTAAGAAAAGGATATATAGATCGATGTATGAACTGTCGTACTCAAAGTAGTATTTGTTCCACACAAGAAGATGGATTAATAAAATGATATTTTTACACATTTCTATCAGCAATAAAGTGTACTTATTGAAATTGACAGCATCTCTCTCTCCTCTCCTCTGTGGTGCTGGAAGATGCACAGCAGCAGCTACTTTTCAACTGTATTCAGATTTGTATTATTTCTATTTTTCATATATTTATTAATAGGAATAAGATGAGAAAAAGCTAAATCAAGTGCTTTATAAATGTATCTGCCAATTCTGACCACAAAACGATCTGTTTTTCATATTTTCATGTTGGGGCTTCCCAGCATGGCAAATTGGCGTGTGCCACCAGTCACTTGCCCAATGTAATATATTAATTATTGGGCCAGATTATTAACTGATAATTGATCACAAGGAGGCAAGCCTACGCCATCCATTTGAGTTCGAATGATTTTTAAAACAATATATTTATGGTTATCACTCTTGGTGTGGACGGCTCTTATAAGATGCCACAACCACAATGGAAAAAAACACTGACTATTTCAACAGAGAAGTTGTCACTTCCTGAATCTTTTTGAGATGGACTTATTGTAGCGATCATTAATGGTGCTGTATCTCTGAGCGATTCAATATTAGCTTCAGCATTTGTCATAATTTTTTTACCACAGTTTGAGCCAGACCTACAGAGATGACTCTACATTCTGGGCATAAGACTGCTTCTGTACTTTCTGGGCCATTGTTGCCATGTATCAATGAGCTGTCTGTGGTGAACAGGCCAGACAAGGCCTGACTGATTGCTGTTCAGCTGCCTGGTATGTAAGTATGGGAAAATCTGGCACCTTGAGGTTTTTGACAGCCACAGCAGGGTCGGTGAGGAAGCTCTGACGAACGCTGATTTCAATCCCTGCCTCCTTCACCCTCTCCTCCAGATCATCCAGAGTCTGCCAAACACAGAGAGACACACACACACAATCATGAGAATGCAGAAGATGACAGGGCGAGAGAGACAGCAACCAAAATAGGAGTGAGAGGGATAATGGAATGGTAGGTTGCAAAAAGAAATTTGAAGAACAGCAATTGAAGAATGAGAAAAGCAGTGGGGAGGAAGATGAGTTTGTGGTTTAGAAAGATGATGGCGGGTGCGTGGGTGATGATACCAACAGATAAAACAGCAGGTGACAAGAGAGAGGCAGAGAGAAACCAATAAAGGGAGGTTAGACGTTATAGGTGATGAGGGAGATAAGGGAGGGGAGAGAAATAGGAAATGAGAAAAATATATGAAAACTTCTGGAGCAAAGCACACCAATGATGTTTTGAAACTTTGAAACACATGAAGCCGTCTGAGGCAAATTTGTGATTTTGGGTGGTCTTACCATGGCCCCATGTACACCACTTCAACATGTTCAAAGCTTGGCAGGTCTGCTGTGCCTATAGTTACTGTTGCTAAGCTATGAATGGGCAATCACTGTTAAGGGAAGGGGTTTAGTTCACAGATGAATATAAAATATAAAAGCTGGGAAGACATTTTGGAAATTCAAACAAAGTTTGTGAAAGTACCTTTAAATGACAACAACTGGTGTCTTGTCATTTAAAACTCTTGTATAACTTTGGTGCTCATAACTATTTTAGATAAATACACAACTCACTGATGTAAAAACTTCTGTTGTTTGCTGAATGGTGGCAATCTTGGTCCATTTCCACTTCTGAAAGAGCTGCACTCGAGTGGGGTTGTGCAGTGTGGCAGACGGATGAGTGCGAAAGAAGGTGGGAAAACGCTGGCGGTTGGATAGAGCCGGGGAGCTGGAGCCGTACGACAACTGAGACACAGGTAGACAGAAACATTAAAGCCAGTGTCTTCTGATGACTTAAACTGCATTTCTTTATTTAGTCTTAGTCTGTGTCAAATAGTCTAGCCAAAACCAACAAATTTTCATTTTAGTCAAACATGAGATTTGTTTTGATGAAAAACACAAGTTGAGTGTTAAGAATGCATGATTGTGTTCACTAGTGATGCTGGGGTCAGTGACTGGCACCGACCAACATGCAAACCCATAACTTTTAGATTAGTTTTCATAGTAACACAAGTCTGATTAAATTGAAGGCAGAGCTGTAATCCAAAAAGAGCATGTGCACATAGGTTCTGCTAATGTCCAAGTGTTCTAGTCATAGCAACTGAGGGAAGTGCCACTGGCCTGAAGTCGTTCAACGTGTGTATGTCTGGTTTCTTTGGAACCGGTATTATAAAAGAGGACTTGAAGAACCTCGGAACTATTTCTTGTGTGAGAGAGGAGTTAAAAATGTCTGTGTACACCCCTGTCAACAGCACAGGTCTTCAGGAAACTATGACCGGGAGGGTTAGCCTTAAGGTGCGTTCACACATACACATACTTAATCACGTCATTCGCGCCGCGTTCACTTGTCGGGGACCATTTGTGTTGTCGTTTGGTTCATAACATAGTCTGGAGGAGCTCCGTGTATTTTATCGAGCTGTATTCACTGTGTCGAGCAAGCCACACGTCGGCTGGTTTACTACAGCTGCATGAACACAAAATAAACCGATTTTGCTGTGATAAACAGACAAAAAGGTACACCGAAATAACTTACATACTGATGCCGATTTGTAAAAAGTTTGAATTCATGTTTTGGAGGTTGGATCGATTGGTGCTACTCTAAGCTAACATTGTAGCAGCTCCAACAACACTCAAAATAACGCCATCTCGGCGTAAATACGTCAGCGTCTTTTTCATTGTTTGTACCATATGTTTTATACACACACATGTATACACATCGTTTGGTCCAGTCTCTACTAATATGAGGGATCGTAGAGCTCTGGGTGAACACAGACGGCTACAGTATTTGTTTCCTGATTCAACAACGGCAGGACGTCACTGATGACAGCGGGAGCATCTCAACGGAGTTGAAACATTTCAACTCACGCGTTTGGGGCATTTTGCCACAATTCACGTCAATCGCGGCGCGTTTGGCGTAGCGCGATTGGCCCTCTTGGTAAGCAGTGACAGGGTTCAAGTCTGTTTCACAGACAGAAAGGTGAAAGTCCTTACCACTATGAGGTTCCACATGCGAGAAGCTTCTGCCACCAGGGTGGACACAGAGCTGCAGCCTGGCATCAGCACAATTTTAATGGGCTCCGTATACAGAAGGTCATACAGCAGCTTGGTGGCCTCACCTGGATCACACTTTGGACACACAGAGACACAGACACAGACAGCAGGAAAGTCAGCATACGAAACACACTGTGCACAACATCCTACAAAAGTGTCATCAGATAAATAACACAGGTATGTGGAATATGCAGGATGACCACAGGTTTCACAATGAAAAGGCATTTTTATGACAGTAAATACAGTTACTTGTAGCTAAAGCAAGTTCTAAAATTATAATATGAAAAGAAAAAACACAGAAATATACTGTTCAAGAAATGAATCCGATAAGGATATAAAGTCCAATGCTGTATGTTTCATGTATGTTTGTATATTCATTTGATTGATTTATTTTGGATAAGCCTGGTAATCAGACCGACTTGCCACTCTCTGTCATTTTCAGCCAGTAAGTGCTCAGAGTCACAGGTGCTCGGAGCAGTGAACCTTTTTCATGACAATCAAGGAAATATGCAACACGTATTTCCCCAATTGGACTTACAACAACCTGTACATCCTTCCACACACTCTTTTGTGGCCATGTTCATTAATGTAACTACAGTAGGTAGCTAACTAGCTGTATAGGAAGATGATGGCTTTATTCTTTATCCAGCCTACAAAGTTCTGATTGGTCAATTGTTTCTTCAACTGGGGAAACAGCCGTGAGAGCTATTGGAATCACCAAACAAATCAGACATGTGGTCTAGAATCAGGCTACATGAAAAAGAGGATTTGTTTTACAAACTCAATGTCTCCAAGTCAAAGTGTGATTTTAATGAAATAAACAGCTTGATTTTTACATGAATTCCACCAATATGTCCACATCTCCATCAGAGGGAAAAATACACTGGACCATGTTCACACAACTATTCCTGGCAGCTACAAAGCCCTCACCCGCCCCACTTTGGACAAACAAATAATATTTCCCAGTTCCTGCTACCTACTGTATATGGTCACTGCAGCGATGTTACACACAAAAACTACATGAAGTATCATGTAATAAAAAAGTGTTTAATTTGGAGATGACTCTGCCTGTCATTTCACAAATTTATGTTTGAATCCATGTTTGACATATATTTGATGCATGATGTATCTGCATCATGAATGAAGTGACAAAATGTGAGTGAGGTTGAGGAATGTCAACCCTATTCTAATGTAACATCTGATCATACATATATTTGCATAATCATTGCTTTGTGACAATGACAAATGTTAATGACATGATGACATAACATTCAATCTTCCAAACATGATCATGAAATGATTAATGGCCACCACACCTTCATCTTTATCAGTTAAATAGCTTATTGATTCTTAATTGGCTATAGGCAGTAAATGGAAAGAGAGGAACACAGTTGTGTCAATCAATATAATGAGGCTTGATTGGTGGGTAAATGTTACGCAGAGACATGCTGTCTCAGGACTCGGGTTGAATATGGTTATATGAAGCACAAAGAACAGTGTATTCCATAATGAATTCTGTTTTTAACAACTTGTTTTAATGAGCTTGTTATAGGTGTTCATACCGTGTTTTCCCTCCACTTTCAACAGTACGCACACACAGTGTGTGCTGTTATTACATTACATATTATTACAGTAACTGCAAAGTTAAAAACATTTCCATTCAAAATAATGAAGCCCTTAAAATAAGGCCTTTGCAGTTTGACTATAGAATATCTTCATATTCAACAGTCTGCTTTGAGTGTAAAATCAAGCTTTGCTTTGTGGGACAAATTGATGTTTTAAAACATAGGAAGATGACGCTGCTATATTTAATGGCTCACTAGATTTCTACATGTTTGGAACAACTCTGTCAGGGGGTCATGGCAGTTAAACCATAAACATTTCAAATCAGCTTGACATCATTTTGTGCTGTAGTGTTTGCCAACATCAATAGCAGACAGGATGTAAACATGGACCCAAGCTGTTTCCTAGCAACTAGCTCTACATCCTTTCTGTGAGGGTAAAATCCATTTGTTTGGAGTTAAAGGAGGCTGCTGAGGCATCAACTCTCCTCACCTAATGACACCGAGTCAACCGACTAAGTAACAAGCAGCTTGGAGAAAGCTGCCCACTTCAGTCCTGAATCAAACAGACTGGTTTGTAAAGCAGGCCCACCGTTCTTTACAGGTGACTCATTGATTAACCCCGGCACTCAGGGGAAATCAACAACACATTCAAATGAGATACTGTAGCCCCCCCCCCTCCCTTCCACTCTGAACCTCTGGGACCTGCCTTCAACTTTCAGCGCTGCAGGACATCACATCATCGTTTCACCAGATCTCAGAAGAAACCTTAAGAAATGATCTGCTTACTAACTGATGAGGCCGTTCTGGACTGTGATCAGCAGGAGATCGGTCAAATCCTGCTCAGTGTGATGTGCAGCTGGCCTGGTGGAGTGGTGTCGAGGGCTGTGATCGATGAGTGCTCCGGCCAGCACTTCTTAGATTTGGCTAACTGCTCTCAATACGGCGTTCTCACACAGACGAGCACAAATCATCCAGCCATCTGCTCCTGTTTGTGCAATGATACTAGGTGCACGATCTTGCCTTTTTCTGGGAGCCAAATCTGTGTTTGTTTGAACTGTAGTTGTCTTAGTTACTGTTGTCATGCCAACCTACCCCCCCCCCCCCCCCCCCCCCCCCCCATTGAAGTGGGGATCCATAGAGCAGCTTGTGTGTGTGTTGTGTGTGTGTTGGTATGAAGTGTGTGGAGAGGCTCAGGTAAGAAAAAGAGAAATGAGAGAAATTATGATGCAGTGAAAGACTTCAAAAAAGAAAATGTAAAACCACATACCAATTAAAAATGAATACTATAACCATCTCTGCACACATTGATACAGAAGATGAAAGCTTTAATATAGCTCCGTCTCACAGATGTTTAGAAATAGAGACTCAGGGCTTCCAAGCTTAAACAGATACAAGTTGTGTTACAAGCTATTCACAAAGCTTAAAGATGTATTAACCAAAGTGCAGGAGAGGAGTAACAAACATGTGTACTGAACAGTCAAAGACAATGATGTTGGACAAAAACATCCTTTAATCCCTGATATGTTCGTGCCTTTCAGAGAAACAAAACATGTAATCAACCCTAGCCCTAAATCATGTCACAAACGCTGCATGATCATTTGATTTGACTCGGAAGGCAGTATGTATGGATGTCCATCCTTGGTTAAATTCAGCTTGTGACAGCAGTTTATTGTCATACACTAAGTTGTCATTCCTCATGTTGCTTTGAAAGCTCATGTTGTCAAAGAACTGATCACCAGGCTTCTGTAGAGTCTGCGTCTCACACACAGACCATTAGTTCAGTGACTCATACACTGTAGGTCTGGTGTTGTGCTCATTGGTGCCTGTTTGCTCCAGTTGCAGAAACATTCGACCAGTCAGAAAGTTGCAGACTGGGCTTCATCTTCTGCATAGCTAGCTAGCTTCCTAGCTACATCCATGAAAAGCTACATCCAGTGGATTTACAGAAATAGCAACTCTTAGACTAATTGTTAACAATCGTAACAACTGCTACTGCAGGTTCCATGTCAACATTATGACTCCAAAGGATGAATATTTCACAAGCTAATAATTTGTCTGTGTAACTAATAAAAAAACATGAATTAGTTGTTTGTACAACTAACATGTATCGACTGTTGTTCAGTGGTAGAGCGGGTCGTCCTTCAATCAGAGGTTCGATCCCCGGCTCCACTAGTCCATGTCGACGTGTCCTTGGACAAGACACTTAACCCCAAATTGCTCCTATGCCTGCAGTGTGTGAATGTTGTATGAATGTTAGTTAGTCCTGATGGGCAGGTGGTACCTTGCATGGTAGCCCTGTCATCAGTGTGTGAATGGGTGAATGATGACATGTAGTGTAAAAGAGCTTTGAGGGGTCAGAAGACTATACAAGTACAAAATTATATATACAGTCACTTTCAGAATCAGAACCGTTCATTGCCATGGTATGTTGAACATACAAGGAATTTGACATGACAGGTGGTGCAAAACATTTAACAATCAACAACAATCAACACAGTGCAAAAAGTAGAAGCATATTAAAATGTACAGTAAAATATAAAATGAAGTTAAATATAAAATAAAGTGCACAAACAAACAGATAACAGGACTATAAACAAGTGAGATGTAAGTATAATGTAAAAGTGTCGAGTGTATTCAGATAAGAAACATAGAAAGGATGTGCAGGGGAGTGACCGGTAGGAAATTGTCCTGGGGATGACAGAGTCAGTGGGGGTCCCGGGCTCCGTTAATGAGCCCGACTGCAGAAGGGAAGAAACTGTTCATGTGGCGTGAGGTCTTGGTCCTGATGGACCGCAGCCTCCTGCCAGATGGAAGGGGCTCGAACAGTTCATGTCCAGGGTGAGAGGGGTCGGCTACAATCTTTCTTGCTCGCTTCAGGGTCCTGGAAGCGAACAAGTCCTGGAGGGACGGCAGATTGCAGCCAATCACCCTCTCAGCAGAGCGAATGATGCGTTGCAGCCTGCCCTTGTCCTTGGCAGTGGCTGCAGTGTACCAGACCGTGATGGAGGAGCAGAGGATGGACTCAATGATGGCTCTGTAGAAGTGCACCATCATTGTCTTTGGCAGGTTGAATTTCTTCAGCTGCCTCAGGAAGTACAGCCTCTGCTGAGCCTTCTTGCTGATGGAGCTGATGTTCAGCTCTCACTTAAGGTCCTGGGTTATGATGGAGCCCAGGAGGCGGAAGGACTCCACAGCGTCGACGGGGGAGTCACACAGGGTGATAGGGGAGAGGTGGGGCTACGTTCTTCCTGAAATCCACAACCATCTCCAGTCTTTAGAGCGTTTATTATACTATTAACTGATTATGGTCTTTGTGTGCAGTGCTCGGTCAAACAACAGGTCTGCCTTTTTCCAGTGAAAATCAGGGAGTAAAAATAAACATCTGGGGGCATTGCCCCCCAACAAGACAGAGTAAAACAGAAATCACCTCTCAGCTATGAGGAGAGAGAGAGAGAGAGAGAGAGAGAGAGAGAGAGAGAGAGAGAGAGAGACCCTGTGAATCCAGGTATAACATATTGTCTCTGGGAGCCATCCAGAATTCATTGAATACACACAACTGTGGGCCCGATACATAAGCACTCTCTGTTTTGCGAAAACAAAACAGTAATAGTGCACTAGCAATGTGCACCCTGCAAGGAGGTTTTTGATCAGTGTGGACAAATTGTGCATACAGGATTGACATAACCTCTTAACCTGCTTATGGTATAACATATTGGCATTCATAATGAAATTGTCTTGTTTGAGTTGACCAAGGACTAAAGCTAAACCTACTGTAGGCCATTTGCTAACATTATTGAACCCTTTTAATCACACTCTGTCTGCCTCATTGATCACCATGATCTAAAATGTATGCTCTCCTCAGTTCTTGGTTTGACTCTAATTACTTTGAAATAACTTGCAAACAACATCAAACTCTTAAAGCCAGACTTTTGGCTATCTGGATTCACTTTTTTAATGTGTGAAAGTGGAAATTGCGTTCATATATATTTTAGTTCAATAAAAAAGCAGCGACTGATTTTATGTAAATTGAGATAAATAGGTGATTTCATTGAATGAATTAAATAAATTAAAAGTTAAATAATAAGTTAAAAATCAGCTAGTGATCATTTGATTTACATTTGATACTCATGTTAGAGGATACTACAAAACTGTGAAACGAAAATACTTTGTTTTATCCTTTACATCAGAGTCCTGTCGGATTTAAGAGCTACTTAAACATGTGTTCACTTTGTGCTTATCCGTCATCCTGACCTTCACATTTTCATTTCTCTGCTCTTCTGTCTGACTTTCTGTTTCTTGTTGTGTTTCCTCTGCCACTGCGTTCCCTGCTCCATTTCCCTGCTCAGATTGAATTAAAGATGTGTTGCTTTCTTAATGTTTGGAGTTCAGGTTGAGTGAAAGCCAACAGAAATAGACGAGCAGGAAAGTTCCTTGGGTGAGCAGACTGGAAGCCATTAGTAGTACTGTTTGAATGTGAGCAGACTGTATAGCTGCTGTTCTTAAACAAGCACACACACAGTGGTTAAGCCACTATACAGTACTCAAGAACGTTTCTCTGGGGCTGCGACACATTTTAAGAGCTGAATGCTGCAGTTTTACAACATACAACACACAGAGGACTGCCAATGATCCTAATGATGGCCTTACATGATGTGGAAAAAGTAATCACAGTGTGGAGATATAAATAAATCAGCCGCAGTGAAACAGTCTGCTGATGGGTGGACTGCATTTATATCACACTTTTTAACCTTAGCCGGCAAATAGTTTTACAATGTGCCTCTCATTCACACACTTTCATACACGATGAGCTGCCATGCAAAGCCTGCCCATCGGGGGCACTTGGGTTCAGTGTGTCGCTCAAAGACACTTTGACATGCAGACAGGAGCAGCAGGGGGTCAAACCGCCAACCTTGTGTTAAAGGAGAACTCGCTTCACCAACTGAGGACTGACATGAAGATATGAAAATGATCAGTACATTAGGAGATCTATAATTTATCCTCACATGTGGGCCCTTTTATGGAACTGACTGTTGTATCAATTGTTAATAACTCACTCTTTTTTTTAGATCAGTTTAAAGTCATTAACACATAAACATGTTGGGTTGCTTGGTTGTGAAACATGCAGTTGGCGGATGTTTATCCTTTACTTGTAGTTATCCCGTATTCTTGTTAAAATGTTGGTAAGCCATTAATAAATACTCGCAGGTCTCACACTTTCTAATTAACCTTCAGGTCTGTCATTCTAAATTAAAGTCTTTAATCATCAAATCTGCAGCTGGGTGTTAATCACTTGTGGGTCCAGATCGTCTGCAGCCCAGAAATCATAGTGGTCAAATGCTGTAACAATTAAAAGGGAGTTTTCACAACCTGGCAACCTAAAGGTTGGGCTTTTAACTTCTCTATAAAGCATTAGTCTTCTCATTTTTAGATTCCTACATAAAATAACACTTAAATGATGCAAATGATTGCAAGAATGTTGCAGAGTATTCGGATTCTAATCAACTAATGTTGCAATGTAGTCCAAGATGGAAGAACGGTGTCTATACTGTGGGTAAAATAGACTGTGTAGCAGCCCATAGTTGGTTAGTTACTCACCATACTGTCATAGTGTATCAGCTCCAGCTCGTAGTCCGGCAGTATGTCGGCCCTCTTGTTCACCAGGTCGAGAGCCATCTGAGCGGCGGGGAGGCAGGCTTGTCCGCCAGGCCAGCCTCCACTCATGGGGAAGAGCGCTCCGATGTAGAGCTTCTTCTTGCCTAGAGCCGGGCAGGAGCAGGAGAGGAGGACAGTGAGGGTAAGGGTCAGAGAGTAGCGGACTACGGCCCTGCGGAGGAGGCTTTGGCAGAGCCGAGCCATAGCTGCTGGAATCTGAAGGCTCAGTCAGCTAAGTCACTCTATTCCTCCTGTACTGTTCAACTTGGAGTCTGCAGGGTTTAGTGTAGGTGGGTCAGGAGGAAGCACTTCCCATGAGCGGCACAAGTTGGTTCTCCTCAGAGATGGGAGCACGTTTACAATAAGAATTTACATGAAGTTTAATTTGACTGCATTTTTGTTACAAACATAGAATCTAACAGCTGACAAATGAATGCGATTCATATAAAACAATCTGACCCATCTGCTGTTCTGCAACTAAAATACCACCGTGGAGATGATTATGTAGTGATAATAAATGGTCTCTGCCATGCCACACCACACCAGTGATCAGAGACAGCTCAGTCACATGGGAGCGGGCTGCTGTTTGCTAACTGAACTTGAATATCAAAGCGAGATCCGGGATTAAACCATGCAGACTTCAAACTCCTTCCGCCTTCCAAGGTGCTGAAAGTAAAGTCAGAAGCCCCGTGATATTCGCCTGAGGGATAATAGATCGTTATGACTCCTCTTTATGGAAACATCTACACGGAGCTCATGAGGAAACAGCAAGAGCTTTATTGAATCCGGATCCTGTCGAGGTGTATGTGCCCGTCCTCATCAACCCGCCTACATGCTCACGGCTCTCCTGCCGAAAGGCTCCCTACAACGCGCATAACGTGCCGTGTGGGAGCACCACAAAGCACCGGGAATGTCCGCTCTCAGTAATCCTTGACGTCTAATGGGAGAGAGGTCAATTTTGAAGCAAGGTCGATCTCACGATGGAAAAAGTCGCCACCGTGTTGCTGGAATGCGGTGAGCCCCTCCGGAGAAACGAGAAGGACGACGGGAGCCGTGATCAGCGCGCAGATCTGTGCGTTAGAGGAGGCTGACTGCAGCAGCAGCGGGTGAGATATTGTGACAGAGAGGAGGAGGGAGGGAGGGAGGGAGGGATGTGCAGTCTCTCCGTTTCACGAACCACTTTGAATTTGCAATCCCTTAACACAGCCCCCTCTCACTTAGCTTTCCTCTTCCGGCTCCTCCGACAACAAACCCCCCTCTCCCCGTCCCTCCGTCTCTCCATGATCCACCACACCGCCAGCCTTCACGGACAAATGATAATTAGGCTACACGTCAAAGTAACTTCCCCTTGTGGACTATTGGTTTCAGCTGGTCCACTTCCCTTCCTATGAGTTTAGCTCGTGCATTACTCGGTTGTTCTGTAATGTCCACAATTTAATTACAATTACAATTCTCTTGTACCAACTGTATTTTTGCAAGCGTGGAAAAGCCTCATTAAGGCCGTTGTGGGAGCAAGAATTGTCCACTGAAACTCATTCATTCATTTCAATTCAATCATACAGGGACCCATGTCGGATTAACACGGTGGGGCTCCAATGCAAAAATAAGCCAACGGTCCCAAAATAACTTTTTCAGAGCAGACATTTTGGTTTGAAGACAGGCAGAGGTGCAGTTGATCCCATTAAAACCACTGCATTCCATTGAACTGAGCAGGGCTGTGGTATTGTGCATGCTGCTCACTGCATGGCTGACTGGGACACTTGAAAATGTGTGCTGTGAAAAAAGGTCCATTGACATGTCTATCAACATAATTAGAAAACGTGAAGGTGAATTAATAACGGTATTAAAAGTAGATCAGGACTAGAAGCCCTACACCCCCCCCCCCTCACAAGACAGGGCCTCAAGGTCAAAATTCAGGAACAGCCTTAAGCCATAAGTATGTGATTTAGTGCTGCATGCTCCCTAACAAATCATTGCTATCAATGAATCAAATAACCACATGCTAACTTCCAAGTAGGTGGTGTTGGTGCTGGTGGTTCTGGATGTTTGCTTCCTCTTCTCTCTGTGACCCCTACACATTTGCACTCTAGGAAACTGTCTTTGTAATGTGTTAACATGGCCGTGCCCACCACTGAGGTCACCCAGGCCAGGACCTTGGTATTTTCTGACTAAAATAACTTGAATTTGTTGCAGCATAAATATTGTACAATGCAGAGATTACAGACTCGCTCATTTGTCATTGCTTTTGTGCATTTGTGTGTGAGTGTGTGTGTGTGTGTGGTGACGTGGATGATCGTGTTGTTACTACAAAATCTTTAACACTGTGGATCTGTGATTTTGTCAACAAGTTGAGGAAACTGTCAGACAGACAGCTGAATCCATGTGAAGCATAATTCAGACAACGTGATAGTTAAACTAGTGGACTGCTTGTACTTCAATGCAATTCATCCCCATAAATCATCTGACCAATAGCTCCTGAGTGGTCGCGCTACATTAAACAGTGGCCAGTCATGCCCGTAATTATTTTCACTTTCACCCAAATATAGTCTTCATGTGTTTACTAATGATCCGACGGGAGAGATACGGGACAAGATGAGGAGACTGAGAGAAAGAGAAAGAGAGAAGGTGATGGAGATGTAAGAGGAAGAGCAGCTAGCATTAGCATTATGTGCCTGTGCTGTTCCAATTTAAACTACATTACCACAAAAATATATATTTTCTTTAGATTATACAGTGGAATCTATAAAATCAATGTAACCACACAAACACCTCGCATAATCATAGTGTAATAACACAGTATCATTGTGTAAATATGTTATTGAAAACAAATTTTGCTTTTGTTTATGTGCTGACATATTTCTATAATTCAAATAAAAAGAATGTGCTTTTATTTCAACACTCAAAATAAATATTGTCAACATTGATTTTCAGATATTTTGTGATCATTTTAGCCTCTTCTGTATTCTCGGATTGTAGCGGGATCATTCATCTCAACATTTAACCGGATTTTCCTGAATTACTGCGTACATTTTCATGCTTTACTGCCCACTGGCATGGTTTTAAAACTAGAGTTATCCAACTTTAGCAACTAAAAGACATGTTAAAATGCACATATTTAGATCAGGGAAATCAAATGTTTTTCAGGGGGCATGGCCCTGAAGTCCTCTAATAGCTCAGTTTTTTTGTCAACTGTATTTCTAAAGGCCTGCATACTGCCATGTATGTTTACCTTGTAAACGTTCTTGGCCGATAAATTGAATTATTCTCTGTAAAGGTACCTTTTTACCAGAGCTTGCAACCAAATCTTCCTCAGAGGATGGAGTCTGCTCAGTTACCACTGCCAGTTTTCCATGAAAAGGTTGTAAGGGGATCATTAGTAAACAATCTTTGTCTAAACTACTTTTATTTTAGTGATAGTATTACTCATACTTTTATTTGTCACGTCACTAATAGAATGGATACAAGAATTTTACTACTATTTTCAAGGTCAAGATTGAACATGCCAAAAAAGTGAAAAACGATCATCGCTTTAAGAACTTAAATGAGTTTAAATATTTTAAATATACTAAATATATAAATAAAACAGGTTTTATAATATTTATTCATATTAGGACATTTGCTATTATTCTATTTGCAAAATATGAATGTTATCCAAAAAAAGACCCACAATAATTCCTGCTCTGCGTCTCCTACACAAACTCCTACATTTACACATGTATTCATTACCGACTCTTCCTGAGAGTGGTGATGCCTTCCATTTCGTCCCTGAATGTGTGTGTGTGTGTGTGTGTGTGTAAGTGTATCTTTAATAATGTATCAGCACAGTGATGGGCTGACACCGATCCCGCACTCTTAATTCTTATTCCTTGTTGTTCTTTCTTCTCATTGCCGTTGCTATTCTTTCCTTCTATCTGGTTGTGCAACGTGATGTCATCTCTCTCTGCTCCATCCTATTTCTGTTCCCAGGCACAGCCTGACCGGCTCTCCTTTTCTCGGGTGGGCTGATATGTATCTCTCTGTGCCTCCTCCTATCTGTTTTGCCATCTCTCTGGGATTATCCATGCTGCTAGAGAAAACAGGCTTGTATCTCTGCCTCCCACATCCCTCAGCTCCAGCTCATTGCTATCAACAAACTGTGCTGTAATTTACTGTGACCTCAGACTAGACTGCTCAAACACACAACTTGTTAAACCTCTTGCCCTGGACATGAAGCTAGGAAGACAACGTGGTGCTCTTATGCTTCCTGATCCGTTTGGAGTTTGTTTCCCCTCAATCAATTTGAATAACACTTTGAGCAGGGCTGATAATTGATTTTAGCCTAATTTTGTCAAATTCAACACTCATGATTAAGTGAATAAAAGCAGAGCTGCTGGTGTTCAATGAATACAATTAAAGAACTTAGGATAGTTAACTCGTCTAATCCTGTTCTGCTTTCTTCTTGAAGTGAAGGTCATCCATCTGCTAGAAATTGTGCAAGGAATGATTTGTTAAAGATGATAGTATGTCCACATACAGGTACCAATGCAGGAACCAGTGTGTCCTTAATGAAGCGGGATGACAGTAATGAACCCAACCGTGGAGACCGCAGAGTGCATATATGCTGAGACCCTGTCTTGAAAAGGGACTTAACAGTTAATGTTTTGAAACTGTAATCTAACCTTGTGCTTTACATACATTAATTATCAATTAAGAACTCTTACATTAACCATACTGTAGTAGCCATGAGCAGGTATTGTAGAGAAAATGTGATTGGGTTGTTTTATTAACATAATGATGAAACATTTGTCTGTCCTTCGCATTTCTCGAGAACCTCTGATCTGATCTACTTCCCACTTGGTTTTGCCGAGGACCCCATGGAGGGCTTTGTCAAATTTGCAATTTGGACATGCGACACATTCAATATTAATAGATTTTGAATAAACAAGCGAACAGCATTCTGTGTAGCAGTGGGGGCGGAACTTTAGAGCTCTGAAGTCCAGCATGTGGTCTGCAGCGATCAGAGAGCAGCTAAATCACTGCAGTTCACTTCAGCTGCTGGATGCTGGATATAGCCTGCTAATGCTATGCATGCTGGGTGAAGTTACAACTGAGCTTTCCTGGAGTCAACAAGCGGATAGCCTACACAGGAAAGACTAAAAATGCAATAATGTTGTCACAGCTCTGCCCCTTCTCTCCTATCACTCCACACCCTCCTCACTCTATATTCATCAGCCTAACTCCCTTCACCTGCCTCTGATTACTAATCAAGCACTCCCTCCTCATCAGCACAACTCCCCTCACCTGCCTCTGATCTAGCCACTATATAAACTCCTGCCTCTCAGACATACTTTGCCAAATCATTGTCATGTCAACCCGCCTGTTTGGCTTGTCCTGTTCCCGGTTTCCCAGTCTGCCTGCCCTGTATTGTTCTGCCGGATTTCCACCCTCGTCGCTCATCTCGTCCTTGGTTTCCTTGCTATGTTGTGTCTTTACTCATTAAAACCTGTTTCACACTGCATCTGGCTTGTCTGCATTTGAGTCCTCCATCACACCCCGTGACAGAATGATCTGGCCCGAAATGGACTCAGCAGACCACTGTTTGGGTCACTTTTCCCCAGAGTGTATGACTAGTTTGCAGGAACCTGTCTGGCCTTTGGAGGGCCTCGGAGTATCCAGAAGGCCAACCGTCAGTGGATGGAATGCCTGTTCAACTATCGAAGGAAGCAGAAGAAGGATCCTGTTCCCACTGGGCTGCAGCGATTCCCCGTTCCTGTCTCCGCTGGGCCGCAGCTCTCTGGTGGTGTAAAGAGCGGTATAGAGAGCCGAGTCCTGGTACGAGAGGAGGGCTCGGGAATGACTGGCATAGGGATCTCGGGGGACCCGGGGCTGTTGGTCCTGTGAGGCGGCAGGTGGGATAGTGGAGGAGGCTGGGAGTCCCTAGCCAGAGGAGGGAAGTCGTGGCGGGCAAGGATGTCATATTTATTCTCCAGCTGGACATTGAAGTGATGAGGGGTAGGAGAGGGATGCCTCTCTCTCCAGCTGCTGCAAACATGGACCAGGGCTCGTGACAGGATGGAGTGGAGCTGACCAGGGTTTTAGGCTTAGCTCCGAGCCTTAGCCAGGAAGCCTCAGGCACTGTGACCGGAGGAGGGGCCACGGCAGCAGGACTGGAAGCGGTGGAATCATGCACACGGTCGCTGGTTCTGTCGGTTTGTGCTGGACTAAAGATGATGGTGTCCATTAGCTTCCGGCATCCTGGACCTTGTAGAGAGTCGATATTCTTCCTTCCAGCTCTGTGATTTTATCGACCAGGCGGGCGCAGCTGACACAGTCGGATGGGGAGGTGAGTGGAGCCATTGTAGATGTGCCAGACAATCGGGCTCCAACCCGGAGCCCACAGCGTTGTTCAGGTTGTAGCAAAGGTGAAAGCTGATTCACAGAGGGTCCCGTTTTCAGTTTGCTGATTGTAGACGCTCATAGCATTAGCTAGCTCCAAAGCTAAAAGCTAAAAACAAGCCGTTAGTAGCCCCGTCTGGTCTGGGGATTGTTGAACTTAAAAGATCTAGTACGTGTTGACTGACATTGTCCAGTTTAAAACATGTGGATTAAAACAGCCAGGATTAGTATTAGTAGCATAAATGTAATCTCTTGGAGAACGTTTTGCAAGATTGGGTAAACTTGCAGGAGCCAATTTAGGGCCCTCCGTCTTTTTTCAATCAGATTTTTAACTGACCAAATTACAATAAAGTCCTTGCCCCACTGACCACGTGTAGGTCTGGGGCCCCAGAGCAGTGGCTCACTTAGCTCAGTTCACAATCCAGGATTGTTTATATTATATAATCTATGACTGAATGTGAGTCAAAAAGAAGACGAAGTTAAGACTGAGACCAGGATATCATGGTCGTATTAAGTATTAAGCCACTAGGGGGCCCAATAGGCCCTCGGGGCAAAAACTAGCTTTGGGCCCTTGTTGATCCCCTACCACAACAATACATTATCTATTTGCATAGTGTGTCTTCTGTCACCCTAAAACAAAAAAGAAATACACATCATGTGAGCACAGTATAAACTTCAATAATGAAAATATTGAATTACACCCAGAGCACTGTAAACACTCTAATGCTAAATTATTTTAGAGCAAGTCAAAGCCCTATATGTATTGAATTACTTTAATTTACAGCAGTCAAGTATGTTATGAAGCCTTCATGTAGGTTATTGGAATTCACTGATAAACAATGTCATCCTGCAGTTCAGAAGAAGTTCTTATCAGTCATCTTGGAAGGCAACGACACTCAACAGATTTTGTCGTTTATATGAGGACTTGATGGTAAGGTATTGTGAGATTTGAACGGCGGCAATACACCTGCAACTTAAATGTCACTACCAGGAAAATATTCTGTCTGTCCTCCCTCCTCCACTCATTAACTATTTAATTACACCGATTCATTTTTACCTGATTAGCTGATTTGAAGGGTAAATGGATGTACTTGTCTAGTTCTTTTCTAGTCTTCCGACCACTCAAAGCTTTAACACTACATGTCGTCATTCACACCCATTCATACACTGATGACGGGGGCTACCATACAAGGTACCACCTTCCCATCAGGACTAACTAATATTTATACACCGTAGGCAATTTGGGGTCAAGTGTCTTGCCCAAGGACACATTGACATGTTCTAGCGTAGCTGGGGATCGAACCGCCGATCCTCTGATTGAAGGACAAACCTGCTCTACCACTGAGTCACAGTCTCCCCCATGAATGGGTTTAATTTGGTGAAATTACAGTGCAAACAAGGCTGGCTGTCTTTGTTTGTATTTCATGCACAGAATAACAGATCTCTCACTACTGTCTGTCAAAACTGAGTCCCGACAGGGTTGACTGCATGAAACCACATTGGCATGCATTTCAGCAGAGCTCCAGAGACGCATGTCAGCCAACAACAAAAAAGGTGCTGGGAGAAGAGTGCTCACAGCTCAAGCACATACAGCTTACTGGTCAGTAGCTGGGTTCATCAGTATCTGAGTTTTTGCTGGTCAGTAGCCGAGTTCATCACTATCTGGTTTTAAAGATATATTCACCAAGATACTGTCAGAAAGCACACCTCTGCCGGTCTAGTGGCTTACATACGTACTCCGCATTGTGTTCGCCATTAACGTGATCCTACGGATCGGCGATCAACCTTGCTCCCCTGGTTAATGGTGGGACATCAGGTCACATTACATCCCCATAAGAGGATATTACACCTCACACACCTTTCTATCCCATTCAAGGCAACATGTTGGCTTTCCATGGGCCAGCCTTACGTTTATGGAGGGTTTGATGGCAGAGAGGGCAGAGACCGGATATCACAGCATATTAGCCGCCACACTAAAAAAGGTAGGATCACATAACACAACTTTTAGAGGAGTGGTGCACAAACAGAATGGATGTGACTGGGTTATTCTGCTGTGGTTGGTTTTTACGGGGCAGTAGCTGGGATTTCAAACTAAGCTATATGACCAGTGAAGGTTCGGCTGGTCAGAGCCCACAAATGAAGGGGGGCCGCAGGGTTTGATTCACAATGACTCCCTCAAGTTGTAACTCCAGTTTGGTGATGCTTTCTAACAAACACAACTGGCCATGTTTGCCTGTGGGAAGCCTGTGAGGGATCTCATCCTACTTATTAGGGCACCTTCACAGAAGGGACTTGATCTGGGGGATTGTTTAAAGCAGCGGTTCCCAAACGTTTTAGGCCACTACATCCCGACCGGGTTCACGCACCCCCAATCCCCCACACCTTTAAAAAAAAAAAAGCAACAGAGCCTATTTATAGCCGCATAAAAATCGGACCAATGAGAGAACAGTTTGCTCGCGCGTGGCGTTTGTTTACAAGATAAAAAGACAAAAAATCTTCCTGCACCGTGCCTTCGAAAAGGTAACTGACGTACACCAGAAGATTGGCCAGATTAGCCACATCTGTAGACTCGTCTACTTGCAGAGAGTAAAACTCACTCTTCTTCACGCGACCGACTAATGTAGCCAGGATGTCTTCGGACAAAGCATCGATGCTGCGCGACACAGTGTTGTTGGACACCGGGATCATGTCCAACTTTTTTGCTTCTCTCTCCATCATACATTCCACCATCTCTTTGGCAGCTGGCAAGCACACGTCTTCGGCGATTGTGTGCGGTAGCCCCTTTCTTGCTATTCTGTGACCAAATATGAAACCGGTAGTGCATTTTTTGTAGACCCAACACATGAATGAGACTGCAGTTGTTTTTGGCTGTTTTGTAACTCCTCCAATTTCGATATAAAAAATGTAAGGGGCTTTTGACTTGCACTGGCATGGTTGGTGTTCAGGTGGCGACGTAAATAAGAGGGCTTCAGACAGCTGTTAGCCAGAACCTCACTGCACACCATGCACTGTGGCTTTGGGCAATCTGCATTGCCAATCCAAGTGAAGCCCAGAACCAGATCATTTTCATCATATTTCCTCTTGTTTCACCTTGACTCCGCGATGGGCCTATGTGCTCCCGATTTGTCTGTGCTATCCCTTCCTCCTTTTCGGTCTCCTCCGTCTCATCTTTCTCTGACTCCCGTTCGATTTCTTCTCCCGGTCTCTCCCCAACGCACCTCTCCGTTTCTCTCGCCTCCGATTCCTCTCTCTCTCTCTCTCTCTCTCTCTCTCTCTCTCTCTCTCTCTCTCTCTCTCTCTCTCTCTCTCTCTATGAAGTTAGCTGTTAGCTGACGTTAGCTGCACAAGCTAGGCTAGCTAGTGTGTACGTAAAAGACAGTCTGGCGGCAGGAGCTGAAGTGCTTTTATTTATTAAATTGTCAGTTTTTAATTTTTAAATTTAAACCCCACTTTGGGAATCCCTGGTTTAAACCTACGGCCTCCACTAACAGATGACAACTGAGTTGTGGCTGGTGACTTGTCGCAGAGGGAGCACATGTCTGTCTACTTCCTCTCGAGGCTGTACAGTCCTATTAGCAGTAACAAGGACTGCAATGCAGAGGGAGCTGGGCATTACAATTTAGACATTAGTAGCATTACATTTGTAGACATTTATGGTTGTTGAATAGTAAGTTTGTACCTAATTAAAACAGATTAATTTGTCAGGTCGACTTGTACACATGGTTCGAGATGATAATATGCAGTAAATGTTACAGTAATCATGAACAGCACCAGAGCCCATAGCTGCTGAGTCTGTTGCTCATCTCTCCTCTTCAAGTGGGACCTGCTGTATAAAAAGTATGTCAACGACATGCTGTTAAACTAAACTACTCTTATTACTAGGGGAGGTGAATTATTGTGAGACCTTAATCTCTGGATTGTGTTGGCTTCACACAGCAACTTCCTAACGTATGCCGGCTGTGGCTGACATCTGTTAATGACAATAATGAAAGTGGCTGGGCTTGTTACAGCGGAGGGTTTTAAACAGAGGTAGTTAGATAGTGGTGTGGGTGAATGGAAGAGAAAGTGCTAGCCTGTGCGATGGTCCTGATAGGACGGCGGGAGCTGCAGG
This sequence comes from Anarrhichthys ocellatus, assembly GCF_004355925.1. Taxonomy (NCBI): domain Eukaryota; kingdom Metazoa; phylum Chordata; class Actinopteri; order Perciformes; family Anarhichadidae; genus Anarrhichthys; species Anarrhichthys ocellatus. The sequence continues at coordinate 2,434,840 of NW_022280087.1, read as the reverse complement.
CTGCATCTGATATTCATGGTCTTTCTGTCCCCGGCTCAGCAGTAAGCCTTTAGGGTTGCTCTAAAATAAAGCACAGGCTCAAAGTGATGACGAGATGAGAGGGAAACATCCAGGGCATGGAGTTCCAATCCAAGTAAAATAACACATCTCACTTTATTACCAATCTCACTTAACGTTCGGCACTTAAAGGTTTACCTGTGGTGCCTGTAGAGCTGTTCATTCTCGTTATATGGTGAGGTAATATAAATATCTTGCAATAATAACTAAATCCAAATAAATATTTAATAAAACCAAGAAGAAGGATTGCAGCCTAAAAGTGACCCGTCTTATTTTGAGGTCAGTGCCTCTCCCCTTTGGCAGCCAATAATGCCCAACAATCCTCATTAACATTTCACACCATCTGCATCATATTACTGTAGGAAACAGACTGACAAAGCTGGTCTTTCAACTGGCATTCTGCTGCTGAATGCACTGCAGATATCTTCAGCGGAGGCTGTAAGACCTCAATGGATTCTATAGGGTGCTGTGATTGGTCGCCCTGGTTGCCAGGTCACTCAGGGCAGCATGTTTGGCTGCACAGGTTGCTAGATCACTGCAGGGCACCACAATTGGCTAAAGAGGCTGCCAAGATCACTGCAGGATATGTGCTGGTGGAGAGTGGGAGCTAAAAATTACCACCCAACTCAGAGAAACACAACAGCTACAGATTTCTCTCCAGCAACAAAAGCATGTCGGCCTTAAAAGACACATACAATTCTTAAAGGATTGATATACAAACAAACAGTCATTCACAGAAGATTTACTAGAACATAAAATCAACTTCCTTTTGAGTGGGAGAAATAGAAATACTCTTATATGATGAACAAATGTTGTGGGATTGAAATTGCAAACAATTAACAATTTGAAAAGAAACAGTCAACAATATATCATAACGACCACGCTGTATATACTGTATTTTGACTTATACAGCCTCGCCATGCATGGCCTCTGTAACTTTAATTTAATTTAGGTGAAAGTGACTAATCCCTACAAATCCATATTAAACTCACCAACGGGAAGCAGCTACCCTGGCTCTCCCACTGATTAACATGTTGTATAGAGCCAAAGTGACCCACCTCAGTGAGCAGGTCTAAGTGTCTGTACAGCACAATAGTACCACGTCTATGAGACTTAAGGAAGCTGTGAACATCACAGTCACAATATTTATTCATAAAACATCAGCGACGTAATTGTTCACAGAAGTGAAAGTTCATACCTGCGTTTTAGGAGTAACGGTTCGGTGTTAGTTCAGCAGGGGAATACGATTACATTTATTCTTATTTATTCTTTTTGTTTAGTTTGTTTACCTTTTTCCCCTTTATGGAGGATATATTGTTTATTAAAAAATTAAGTAAATGAAATATTGTGTTGACATTTTGCATAGCACATTTAGGTCTATTCTCAGAGGTTAATTACATATTCATTATACATACATAGCAGCATTGGATGAAATAGAAATTAAATGGTGGGAATAATATAGAAGAGGAATATATGAAAATAAAACGTATACCCAGGAGAACTCGAGATTAGGTCATTGGTATGCTGTGACCTGGCCAAAACTTCATATAAAATGTAAATCCAGTTTATTATAAATCATTCATAACTTACATTTAAACCTTGTAAGCTTCCAATTTGAACATAAATCACTCTTTAACGCCACCCCCCCCATGACACAGCCTTATTTTCTTCCCTTAATTATCAATATCCAGGAAATACACAAATGAACGTATGGTATACCCTAATTTGAACATGTTTGTTAAATGTACGAGTTAATCTATGTAGACAAGTCAGCTACTGTTGGCCAAACTGATAGATCTGAAGTAGGATCCATAAACCAGTAAATCATATTAGAATATAACCAAGGTATAAATTATGTCAATTTTAGCATTCATATTTCATGAAAAACAAATAATAAATACATGTACATATTCACATTGACATACATATCAATTCTTACATAAACATCCATACACACAGAGTCAATTTCAGTTGGCAACGTTTTCTTGGCGATAAAGCTATGGATCACTTAATAATTTAGCAAGTGATGCTTATAATTAAATTAATTGAGTGGAATATTATTCCAAACTCTCCACCAACCTATGTTCTTTTCATAGCTTTTAAGGTCTTTGTTCTATACAGTTACAATACCCAATGAGCAGTTCAGGTGTTTGTATTTTTTTGTACAAATTTGAAACAAAGCTCCTGCCATGTTTAAAACGTGTAATTATTTCTTATTATTATTAGTCGATGCAACTGTAAATACATTTTAAAAAATCTCTCAGGTCCTGGAAAGACCTTAATCCATCATTGTTGTAGATATCTGAGGTGTAATAACTACCACAGCGTTACCATAGTAGGATGTGTATGGGATTTTCACCTATTGGTACATTATTATTGAATTTTGGTGTATCTATATGCCATTTTGTTTTTCATTGGCCTTATTTTCCAATTCGTTGCCAAGTATAAATCTAATGGCTTATATCTGGTCCAAATTGAGTATTACACTACATATGTGATAAACCTAAAAAAAAAAAGTACATCTTTAAAAGTATGGTGATATCATTTGTTTTTCTAATTGAATTTTGAACAGAGAGCAAGTGTCAAAGTCCTCTTGATGGGCACTAAGGGATTATTTTGCCCACTGGCAACTTTGGAAAACTCTTTTTATTGTTAAAATAAAGAACGATTCTGACACTGTACACTGGACTCAGGACACAGGCTACGACAGACGACTTTTCTGTTGGTAAACCTGATGATGTATTTTATATTTTACGACGTTAGATAGTTAGCTAGCTTGTCCATCTCTAGAGCTAGGAGAGGTGGCCTCCTAGGGGCAAGGAGCATGTCAGAGGGACTGTGGACCCAGCACTACCCCTGGCCACTAGCTCACTGACATGTTCTGTGGCCAGTGAAACGTGAGTAATGTAGCATGGCAGCTAGCGAGTCAATACGTTGTTTAGAACGTTTACCGTTCTGCAATTCTTGAGTGGTGCACTGGTTGCAGAAAATGAACCCAACAGCAGGCCACCTCTTCGTCTCTCTAGCAGTTCAGCCTATTAGCAACATTACTCTCCACCTCTAACAGTTTAGCCTGCTGCGTGAGTGTGATGCAGCAGCCATGACAGCTGAAGAGGTTAGCAGAAGGCTAAGCTTAATAACAATTAATAATTAGATCCCATAGATGTCAATGCATTTTGACATGTACTTTGATTATAATTCTGACAATAGTGTATGCATTCTTGTCATATTAAACAAATATTTGTAATTATTTTGCGACCTTGTCTGAAACTAAACGTTCATTAACAAATGAAGGTTGTTTACCCCTTCAGTCTTACCCGTCTAAGTGGATCTATGACCCAATACAGTGGCCACATATCACTTATCCAGACATCCAAACATATTTGAAACAGCCAACTATTTAATCTTTAGGCTGAGATTTAGTTGGAGATGACAGTCAGATGCTGCTACACTGTATGACTGTCCAGCAGTAGTCTCCCACTCAAGCTAAGTTGAGCTATTCATCAGTAGTAAATGTCATTCATCAATTTACTATACTAATATTCATGGATGTGCCTCAAATCTGGGGCGACTGTGGCTCAGGGTCATCCTTTAATCCAAGGATCTGCGGTTCAGTATAACACCTTCTTGTTTTTCCATGTTAGAGACCAAGTCTGCACTATCAGTCCAGTCCATGTCGATGTGTCCTTGAGCAAGACACTTAACCCCACAAGTGCTGCCGTAGCTGTGCCTACGGTGTATGAATGTTGCGTAAATGTGAGTTAGTCCTGATGGGCAGGTGGCACCTTGCATGGTAGCCCCTGTCATCAGTGTATGAATGAGTGTGAATGGGTGAATGATGACTTGTAGTGTTAAAGCTTTGAGTGGTCGGAACACTAGAAAAGAACTAAACAAGTACATCCATTTACCATTTACCATACGCAGTGTGAAAGCCTCAGCTAGTAATACGGTTGGTTTCTTATCTTTTCAGCATGTTCCTGTTCTTCTTATGTGACAGCACAGTTCTTTCCCGTTAAAGGGGACACGATGCTGGATGGTCTTTAGGGGTTGCTTTTTCCACGTCCAGGTGATTGCCACATCTGGATGATGCCGTTGAATGTGTCTCATTCATTTAACCTACACCCACACACTATTACACATTGTTGTTGCTATTGTAGCTGACCGGGAACTTCCAGCAAGTCTTCCAGCTTTTCATTTGTGCTCACTGTACTGTGACTGACTCACATGCCAATCAGCTTATTGTGCTAACATCAGCACACGTTGCAAGCAAAAAGCCTTGTTCCACATGAAACCTGTACCTACCTCCCTCATCATTACTTAGCTGAACGCAGCCCTCTCATTTCATCAGTGCAGTAATCCTTTTGTCTCTCCACCATGGTGCTGTCTCCAGACACGTTTGCTCAATGTGAGACCAAATTGCATTTGTTCACATATTTCAAAACACAAATTACATCATCAGCCATCTCCAACTCTCCCAGTGGTGAGCAGAACACATTTAACAGCATTCACTGCGGTGGGAGGCAAAATGAACGCCTGAGACAACGCACAATGGCAGTCCATGATGCAATCAGTCAGCTGATTCCCCTGACACAGATTATAGCTGTGTTCTTGTTGCAGATTTTACAATAATCCCCCCCCCCCTCCCTGTTGAACTGGAGTGTGAAATATTACCAGCCGCTGCGTTCTAACACACCTGCTGTTTAACCCGTCTGTCCCTCCAAATCCTGATCAGCTCCTCCAAACCCGCTGATGCCTCCTGTTCCCTCTTTGTCGCCTATCCTCACCTTCCTCTTATCTTCCTCATACATGCAGCCAACACCTCCCCCTGCTCTCCTATAATCAGCTAACATAGTCAAGTTTAAGACATTTCAACATTCCCCCCCGGATTTGATTCAAGTCAGATTTAATATTTTTTCAAAACCAACAGCGGGCAAATCCAGCCTTTAACTCGACACTCAAACAAGACTTGAAAGTAAGTTATCAGGTGATGAATTATTTTTTTTATTAAAGAGAGGACATTTATGTGTGTGAAATTTCCTGAAAGTGTAACGGGTGTGGTAAGGACCCAGAAGCAGTACGACAGACACACGGAATAGTTGGAATCAAAACTTCTGGACTGAACACACAACAGGTCAACAGTCTTGGCTCTGCTCACATGTAGATTCCCACTCAGAGGAACGCCAAGCCGTCAGGGGAGAAGGCAGACAGAAACCAGACGAAGCAGAGGCAGAATCTCGTGGTCGGGGACAGAAGGCTAGTGATGTGTCCTTCCGTGTCGAGGCTTCGAAGCGTGTGTCGAGTAATCCAGCAAGATTTTGGTGAATCGCGTATCGAGGCTTGTGTTGGTGACGTATGTGCTGACGTTCAAAGCCTCGCGAGCCGGCCGTACCACGTGACTGATTCAGGAAATGGTTCACGGGTTTGGCGTACGATTCGAAATATAAGGGGCAGCGAAACGCAATTGCGCGTTTGTTTGCAATCTACTCGAGCATCACAAACATCATTCATTCATTTATTCGATTCAAAGCTTCACACATCAAAGCCATGATGTCATTATAATCACTCTGCCTGTTTTAAGCACCATGAAGCACCATGAAGCTTCGGCCCACGAGTGAACCAATTGGATGGAAAGCTTCAATGCTTCATGAAGCTTCATCTCGCCATCACTACAGAAGGCTGAGTCGTTTACCGGGGCAGAGGCAAGGCGGAGAAGTGCAAACAGGCAGGGTTGGTAACGGGAAACCAGTCGGAGGGTAAACGCGGGAAAGTCTGGCATAATGCGGAGAATGATCTGGCAGTGAGTGTGTGTGAGACTGGGGTCTAAATAGTAGGTGCAGCAGAGTGAGCAGGTGAGAGTGATGAGCTGAGGAGGTGGGTGTGAGACAGACAGTAGAGGAGGGGCAGAGCTGTGACAGAAAGTGTAACATTGTACTAAAAGTAGACAGTATGACGAACTGTTCTGTTCAAAGAGGAAATCTGAATGAGCTACATTGGCTGGTTCATTTTGTGCCTGATCATCACTGTTCATATGCTATTCAGCAGGTTAATCATATTGCCTGACATATATATATGTACATATATATATATATATATATATATATATATATATATA